>NC_140581.1:406788787-407101287 GCF_964204655.1 Triturus cristatus
GCGTTCGGGGGGCTTTCTTCAGGACCTATCTAAATGAGAGGTGGCTAGATTTTAGCAATCTGGGAGGGCAGGTAAGTAACTCACTCTTCTTATTTGCAACAGGTCAGTAGTACCTAAAACTGGGATGAAAAAGAATTCATAAAATTGCATACTACAAATTCAACAGGTACCGCAGTGTGATTGCTTCTTTGGGGGAGTCCTGATCATTTTATCTAGTATTACCCAGCTAAACGAATCATCAAATAATTCCAGGTGAAGTGTAAGACTTCCCGGCAAAATAATGGCAAGATGTGGTGACAAGTACCAGGAGACAGTGTTATTCGAAAAAAACGGCAGTGTGATTGGTTAATAGCTAAATTTACCGTCATTATGAGATGCACGTCATGCTGATAGTTATCTATTTTCAATGGTTAGTGAGGTGTGGGAACATGCTCTACTTGCATGCGATTCGCTGTTCATGTGCCAAGTGAACTGAAATACTGACAATGCCTGTCCTTTAGTATGCACATTTTGTGAGAATGGCGCGCGTTTGGTTAATAAAGCCAGAGATATTCACGGAACATAGGGGCAGAGCACGTTAGTAATAGAGTGCAAGGGATCTTGTGTTATCGTGCCAAAGCGCTTACACAAGTTTTAGTTTTATTACTATCAGAGAAGTGTGTGTGCTAAACTCATGTGGGTATAGAAATGACTAACGTGGACAATAACTTCGGCCCAAAGGATATTATGCACTGATACGGGGAGAGTGACAATGGAAACATGCCGAGCGCACACAGCGTTATTTATGCACCTGTACTCACGTACCCTATTAATTCTGAACTTCGGGTTCCTCGGGTCACCGGCGGGCTAAAAGCCTGCTTGTTGGGGAGGATGATGAAAAACTTAGGTGTTGGCTCTAGTAGAAATGCCGTGGTTGCCGCTAGGTTCAGACTTGTGGTTACCTGATGTTGCAGGTTACTCTTCTTGTGCTCGCTCCAGTGACGGTGCCCCGGTGACGCATGCCCGTTCCGAGCTTGTTTTATGTAAAATAGAAACAGGCATAGTAGAGAGACTGTTCGTCTTTTTACAATTAAACAAGTGTTGGTTACACATTTCATGGAGAGCTGATTTACGGGACAAATCTATGGTTATAGTAGTTCAATGTCATGTTTCATGTATCTCCACAAATCATTCATTTTTCATGCCAGCTCCTAATAGGCATGGAGGAGAGACTACATGCCCAATTGTCATTCCAGAGAATTAAATAAAGTTACATAGCAGATTGCTTCAAATGTTATTTGTGAATGTTGGAGCTCTGTATCGTGACAAATAAACGACCAATATGAATTATAATGTTATTCAGTTCTATAAAAATGATGATGACATCAAGTTCAGAGTGCTTTCTGATGGAAATCTAGCAGTCCTAGTGGTCTTATAAATTGGTATCTTTTTTTATGGACTAATCTAGTCTTGCAGATGCTGTAACACAACTGTATTGTGAATGATGACCCTGTTGTATGTAAGATGTTGCATATTACCCTGATGTTATTGTGAGAGGGTGTGCCAGGGGATGTTATCTTTCAATCCTGTTTCATGTGTCTTGAGACGGTGCACCTATCATTGTTCTTTCTCATATAGTATTCGTTCTGCGTCGTTGTTCTTCCTTGTCAATGTTTCAAGAATTACCCATCTGAGATCGTCGCTAGTATGGTTCGACTCAATGAAGTGGTTACTCATTTTAGTAGTTGCTTTCTTGCAATTGATGTTGTTTCTGTGTTCGCAGATCCGTTGTTTGATCTTGCGACACGTCATTCTGATGTACTTCAGTTCACAGGAACATAGAATCATGATAATCACGTGGGTGGTGTTGCAATTGGTGTGGTACCATATTGTTCATTCTAAAGTTGGTGTTAGTTTTAGGGCCTTTATGTGTTTAGTTAATATACATACAGAACATGATCCACATGGATATTGGCCTGTTATCGGGTCAAGTTCCAGAGGTTGGTGATGGTTATCCTCTTGGGCTGCGGTGTCATGGGTCTGGTGTGTACAGGGACATCCTTAAGATTCTTGTCCCTTTGGTTAGCAAATCTTGGTTTGGGCCAGTCTAAAGATCCTGAGGTTAGGATTTTCCATTTTCTATTGACAATCTTTTTCTCTGTGTTTGAAACAACACTGTAGGTTGTAACGCAGGTAAGAGTATCAGATGTTGCTTTTGGTGTAGTTTCTCGGAGGCTCTCTCTAGGCTGGTTCCTTGCTCTTTTTAGGCATTTTCTTATCGTTCCCGGGGGGTAGTCTCTGGCTCTCAGTTTTTTACACAGTTTGTTAGCCTTTCACCTGTAGTCCTCTACTTTACAGCAGTTCATCCTTATGCACAGGAATTAACTGTAAGGTAGCTTCACTTGTAAGGGACGTGGGTGGAAGCTAATATAAGAGAGAAGACTATTTTTTGATGTAGGTTTGTAGAAGGTCTTGATGTTGAGGGTGTTGTCCTCTGCGTAGATCATGATATCTAAGAAATCAATTTGTCGTTGTTTGCCGTATACGTGAACCTCAAAAATTCATCCTCGCTGTTGATCCACTCATGAAAGTCTGGTAAGCTGTCGTCGGTGTCATTCCATATCACAATGATATCATCTATATAACGTTTCCAGAATAGGGTATTTGAAATAAACGGGTTGTTGTCATTCAGGATGTGGATTTTCTCAAAGTTACTCACATAAAGTCATGCCACACTCGGGGCAAAGGTGCTGCCCAGTGAGATCCTGTGGCATTGTAGATACAGTTTCCCATTATACTCAAAAAAGTTATCCGTAAGAGCTAGGCGGCAGCATTTTAGCACAAAGTGTCTTGGTGTGGTATATTCCCATTGTTGCAAAAAGAGGATCTCCTCAATCATCTCCAGTGTCTTCTCTTGTGGGAGGCTCGTATAAAGGCTTTCCACATCGAGGACTACTAGGCACATTGTTTCTTCATGAAACGGTTGGTTTTTGAGCAGATTTAGTAAGTCTTGTGTATCCTTCAGATACGTTGGGGTCCCTTGTACCAGGGGTTTGAGGAAATAGTCTACAAATTGTGAAAGGGGCTCTAGTACCGAGCAGATTCCTGAGACTATTGGACGTCCTGGTAGTGGTGTCCTGTTTTTATGTGTCTTCGGTAGGGAGTGAAAATATGGCACTCCATGTGATTTTGTCCTCAAGAAATCTGCTTCATGTTTTGAGATACAGGAGTTTATTTCTGCCTCGTCAGTCATGAGTTCTATGGTTCGTTGCAATCTTTCCGTTGGGTTCGATGGTAGTAGCCTATAGAACTTCGTGTCTAACAGTAGATTCAGGCATTGTTTGTTATAGCCTGCCTTGTTGAGCATAACGATGCCTCCTCCCTTGTCCGCCGGTTTTATGATCAGATCTTTATGTTGGCGGAGTTCTTCAAGAGCTTTTCGTTCCTGCTTAGTAAAGTTTATAAAAGGTTTTTTCACTGTGTGCTGCACTTTTCTGATTCCTTCATGATGGCTTGCTCGAAAGCTTGTATTTTGACCGGTATCAGATGATTAGGAGGGTTGAAGGTGGATTTCCGTTGGAGGTTGGTCTCATTGTCAGTTGTGTAATCCCCTTTGTTCGCGAAGAATGTCTTCAGCTTGATCTTTCTACAGAATTCGGACAATTCACACTGTAAATTGAAGGTGTCTAGTGGCGGGGTAGGCACAAAGCCAAGGCCTTTATTCAAGACTGCTTCTTGATCCTCTGCCAGAGTCCAGTCTGTCAAATTAACTACTAACGAGTTGTCGTGCTTGGTCTTGGCCTCTCCTTGGACATACTGTGGGTCAGGACCTGTCATTCTTGTTCTGTCCAAGAGACTCCTTTCTTTATTCCTCTGTAGTTGTTCTGGCCTCTCCCTAAAAAAGGGGGTCGCTGTGTTTGGTGTGGTCCCATTATTGGTCCTACAGGTGGCGGTCCCTGCATGTAGGGGTTCATCCACCTTTGGAAGTTCGGTATGTAGGGTTGGTATATGTTTTGTGAATATCTCTGGCTTTATTAACCCAATGGGCGCCATTCTTACAAAATGTGCATACTGAAGGACAGGCATTGTCAGTATTTCAGTCCACTTGGTGCATGAACAGCGAATCACATGCAAGTAGAGCACGTTCCCACACCTCACTAACCATTGAAACTAGATAACTATCAGCATGACATGCATCAAATAATGACGGTAAAATTATCTCTTAACCAATCAGACTGCCATTTTTTCCAATAAGAAACTGTCTCCTGGTACTTGTCACCACATCTTGCCATTATTTTCCCAGGAAGTCTTACACTTTACCTGGAATTATTTGATGATTCATTTAGCTGGGTAATACTAGATATAAGGATCATGACACCTGCAATTAAGCACTCACACTGGGGTTGAATTTATTGTATGCAATTTTCTGAATTCTTTTTCATCCCAGTTTTAGGTACTACTGACCTGTTACAGATAAGAAAAAGGGTGAGTTACTTACCTGCCCTCCCAGATTGCTAAAATCTAGCCATCTCTCATTTGAAGATAGCCCCTTGACCCTTTGAGGCGCGTTAAGGGCTGAAACATGTCGACCTTTTACACAGACGAACAGGTGCAATAGAATAGTAAAATTTCTAGAAGTGCACCGCCCTGTACATTTTTAACCTTGCCCCCTGTCCTACCGAATAAAGTTACTTTGGGAGGGAACAGGAACCAATTTTAACTCACTTTTTCTACTATTTCTGATCAGTACTGCTATCACCAGTTGTTCTGCCTCCAGGTGGAGGAAAGCACATTGTGAAAGAGACCCAATGATGATGTTTTCACGTTCTAAGAGAAGCGGAGAATCAAGATATACCGCTCTACCATTCCTGTACATGAATGAGGGTTTTTAATTTGGACAACACACCCGACCCTGGTAATACAGCAACAAGTAATCTATTCTCCCTTTTGATTGCTTACCTTTATCGCCATGTAGCAACATATTGTAAATACAGCGCTAACAGGGTGATAGTTTTTGGTGATAGGCAGCGTAAAGAAATCTGCCGCTAACTAGCATTTGTATTAGTTAGAGGCAGTTCTTGTACATATACCCCTAGGTTTTGTTTGACTCTGTACCAAACCTTTATTGTGGCGTAGATTCTCCCTATGCTTTCATTTGTCAACCAAAATTGAGCCGAACTTGCGCAGGTGAAGCAGACTGTGGTTATTAAAAACTTTTTTGTATGTAGTTGCTACCAGCTTGTTCAGTAGATTCACCTCTTTGCCATATAGCGCAATGCTAGCATATGAGATTGTTGGTAGCATTTTTGCTGCTATTACAGAGAGCAATGGTTTGTAGGATAGGCCCTCCAATTTTTTTGCCAGGGATTTTTTTTGCCAGGGATATTAAAGGCAAAGTTAATGCGCTGGTTCGCTGTGACATACTTTTTTTGTTCTTGGTGACTCAGCCTGTTGTCAATGCAATACCCTAGGTATGTATAGCTATTTACTTCACCCAGGTGTTTCCCATCATTCAACTGGGGACTGGGGTGATTACTGATGATCATTGTTTTGGTTTTACATGCGCTAATTTCTAATTTGTTTAATGATATAAAGACCAACATTCCATTATGTAGCCTCTGGAGGCCGACTTTCGTTAAACCTATAGGAACCATATCATCTGCGTAAGCAAGATGCAATAAAGATAGCGCTCCCAGCTTCGGTGGGTGGGAATTGGTCTCATTAAGCCTTTGAGACAAGTCGTACATAAACAAATTGAAATGATGAGGGGCCAGAATGCATCCTTGTCTCATGCCCTTATTAGTGTGAACTTTTCTCAAACCTCTGGGGCCGTCACCTATTTTGACTCTTTGCCAAGTTTCAGAGTAGTATAGCATTATTCCTCTTAATTTTCATACAGATATATTCCACTGTCTGAGTTTATGCCACAAACATAGCCAGTCCAAGGTAGGGTTTACATCTACAAACAAAGATGGAATTTTTGTTTTCTTGCTTACATTTTTCTGCAGTAACAGAGAGGGATAGAATATTGGTTGTCATTCCTATCCCTTTTTTTTTTAAACCAGTCTAATTTGTTGGAATCAAGTTGAGTGTGTCCATCCAGGTGATCAAATCAGCTAAGATCAATGAGGCATGATACTTTGCCTGTAGGTCTAGCAACGCTTCAAGCCTGTAGTTTGTTGGGTTAGTTCTGTCTACCCCTTTGAATATAGGTGTAATGATTGAGCATTGCCAACTAGATGGTATTTGATTTAATTCTTCTGTCTCTTTAAAGAGTGCAGTCAGATGGCTGCTCCAATATTCTGGGTCATGTTTGAATATAGCTTGAGGGATTCCATTTGGCCCGGGAGCCCCGTCTCTTCTTCTTTTCCTATCTATGTATTTCTTACACAAGGTAGAGTGACGGATCTGTTTTGTTTTCATTTGTTATGGCTGTACATTACATACTACAATGATACTTTGTTAGTATTCTGGTCGGCGCCACATGATCTTGCCATTTTGGGACCTCTTGGTGTTGGTGTTTTTGTTGAGGTTATGTTGTCCATAAACTTTTTGATAAAATGGTGTGATTGGCTTGGATAGTTTTATACCCCAAGTTTCAAATGGTTTAGTGTGATTCAAAATAAGGTGGACTATTTCCTCTGACTGACATGTGGTTAGAGTGCATTTGTTGATTTTTAATTTATTTGCCTGGAGGAACTTCACTGTCATAAGGTTCGATGATTGTATATGTTCTAACGCCGGAATTTCAGTCATACATTTTAAAATATTGCCCCTGTTTAGGATGTCTTGCCTCCCTTGTAATTTATATTCAGTGGTAAAAAGAATTTGCAGTGTTGTTAGGTCTTTCTCGTTAGCTATTTATATGGCTGTCGCTAAGGGGATGTTTTCCTTATGACTTAACTTACAGTTTTGAGTAATTAATCTGAGGGTTCCTTGTGGGGCGAGACAGCTCTACTTGTGGTACATAGCACTCGATAGTGATTAGGCTTTTCTCCTTGTTGAGGACCTTGCTGCTAGTTTGATATGTTCCGTTCGAGGCAGCAATGCTCGATCTCTTCTTCCTCACCATCCCTTTGTTTTACTTGCTGGGCTTGGTCTTGGCCTTTAGCTGAGTTTGATAAAGGGGTCCTTGTTGACTTTTGAGCCTTCCTAACCACTAAAATCTGAGTTTATTGGTGTGTTGGTGTTGGTGTTGGTGTGGCGCTATTCTCTTCACTTTTTTTACGAGTGTACATGGAATTTCTTCCTTCTGTGTTGTGTGGTGTTTCTGAAGGTCCATTTTGTCTATAGCTGGGGGCGGAGTTCCTATAGAGGGTTGGCATTGAATCATTCTTCTGTGTTATAAAGTTCTTCTGGTGGTTTGTTTCGTCGGTAGTTGGGGGTACAGTATTCCTGTAGTTGGTTTGGATTGACTCGTCAGAACTATCACTCTCCAAGTACCAGTCCCTTGTGCTTGCATTTGAGTCTGAATCGTCATCCGCCTTGGGGTAGTTCGCACTTAGGCCTCTGTAAAGTTTTGTCCACGCCAAATTTGTGCCCTTTTCTTCCAACATCACAGGGATTTTAAAGGTACCCAGGGTTTGGGGATATCCCTGGAGGGGACCCAGATATTTGCCAAAATACACAAAATGTTTTCTTTTTCGAAAAATGGGGAAAAAGTGCTGCAGAAGAAAGGATCTGTTTTTTTCTCTGCAAATGGTATCAACAAAGGGTTTATGGTGCTGAAATCATCATCTTACCAGCTTTCAGGGACAAGCAAACTTTTGTCAGAAAACCCTAATTTGTACACAGTTTTGGCATTTTACTGGACCATAGCCTATTTTTGTGCTTACAACCTCCTTCCAGTTAGTGGTACAAATGTGTGTGAAAGCAATAATGGATCCTGGAACGCAACACATTTCTGAAAAGTAGACACATTTCAGCAAGGGGTCATTTGTATAGATCCTTCTTAGGTTTTTAATCGAAAATGAGTTGAAATAACCAGTCATTTGTGCCAACATTTTCACCTGTAACTTCTACTGAGTATGACAGATTTTTTAAAGCAATATACCGTTACAACAAATGTACCCTTCTTTTTGTGGGGATATATAGGACTTGTAGGGTCACTAAGAACCTGAGGAACCCTGAGCCAATAACTGAGCAGCATCTTGTAATGGTTTTTCATTGTGTACTGGGTATATAGCAATTCATTTGGTAAAATATAAATAGGTATCAAAGACAACTATGTATTTCCGAAATGGTAACACAATATAGAGTTTAGAAACAGTAGTTATTTGCACATCTCCAAATTGGTGGGTACCCATACTAGCATGTGAAATATAGGACATTTTTTAAAGTGACTTCTTTTTACACATTGTCTAAGATTTGGAAGGCAGAAATGCACAGAAAGTCAATAGATAATAACAATTGCTCTACAATTCTGTGCTCCCCTAAGTCACCTGATAAAAATGGTACCTCACTTGTGTGGGAAGGCTGGTGCCCACAGAAGGAAATGGCCCAAAACGCAACGTGGACACACCATATTTTTACTTGTGAAAATAGACCCTTTTTTGCACAGTGCCTAGCTGGCACCTAGGGAAATGTAGCAAACCTATGCATTTTTGAAAATGAGACACCCAGAGGAATCCAAGATGGGGTGACTTGAGTGGCTCTCACAAGGTTCTGTTACCCAGAATCCCTTGCAAACCTCAAACTTTGTAAATAAAACAAGAATTTCTCACATTTCAGTGATGGAAAGTTCTGGAATCTGCGTGGATCCACAAAATTCTACACACTCTGTATTCCTCAAAGTCTTCTTATAAAAATGTTAACTCATTCATGTGGGTGGGTTTAGTGCCCATGGCAGGGAAGGGCCCAAAACGTATTGTGGAGACATCAAACTTACCTATCACAAAATGACCTGGTTATGCAAGTAGGGGCACCTGAGTTTTTTGCCCCGGGGGTCGTCTAGGGAAACGACCAAACCCCCACATTTCTGAAAGCTAGACACACGGAGGAGTCCAGCGTGGTATGGCTTGCGTGGACCCCCCCAACGCTTTCCTACCCAGAATTCCCTGCAAACCTCAAATCTAGCTAAAAATATCAACTTTTTCTCAAATTTCTGTGTGGGAAAGTTGTGGGATCACCGGGCCGACACAAATTTCCTACCGCCCAGCGTTCCCTCCAGTCTCCCGATAAAAATGGTACGTCACTCATGTGGGTGGGCCAAGTACCCGTGACAGGCAAGGGCCCAAAACGTGTTAGGGAGACTTCAAAATTGCCTATCAGAAAACGACCTGGTTTTGCAAGGGGGTCATCTGGGTTTATGGCCCCGGGATAGGCGGCCATCTAGGGAAACCTAGCAAACCCACACATTTCTGATAGCTAGAGACCCAGGGTAGCACATGGAGGAATGGCTAGCGTGGATCCCCCAATATTTTCATACCCAGAATGGAGGGAGCCGTCCTGCGTACACACCCGCCGTGTCTCAGGAAGGCTCCCGGACACTCTGAGCATGGGAGGGGTTAAACAACACCACAGCACAATGCCGTATTTTCTACAACCTATCTTTCTCTCATATTGCTTGTTGACTTTATGCTTGTATGAACAGGGCTCAGAAGATTTTATCTGTGTTTGTGCCATAGAAATACCATATACGTACATACATACAAGCACAAATACATGCAGAAAGATATGCAGTAAAATAAATATTAATATCATCATACATCCCTATTCATCCACACAGCTCGCTATGTTTGCCTCGTATTATTAGAGTGGAACTGTGAAAGATCGCTGTATGTTTTGTTCTATTAACTCTGAGACCCAATTTTTGTCGTTCCTCCGTTTTCTTTGCACACAGAGCTATGAAGCTCTTTTCTTAACTGCATTGTCCACTCGTTTTGGAAAGCACGCGCAGGCATTGTTTTGCGACATTTATTTATATAAATAAATACAGAAAATGTCTAATGTTTTTCTTTAGGATGGGTTAACTCGCTTCAATAATCTAACTGTTAGAAAGAAAGCAACTTTTCGATCTAGAATCGGTCCATTCAGAATGCAGTTGTCTAAGGTGACATGAGTGTGAATGTCCCCTGTCACGTCATCTGTCATCGAGAATAATACACGTCTTCTATTTCCAGCGTTTCACTTGTGATATCTTTCACAGACTATTGTGAAGAAAGCCTTTCTGCCACTAAATGATTGACTCACATGAAGTGGCAGGAAAGATGTCACAACATGCCTCTGGTACTGAAGGCGCTTAGTAGAATATCTGACAACGCGCTGGTGACGGTATGAGTATTTTCTGCAGTAGAAAAAAACAATCATGATTAACTGCACATACCACAAGCAGCCCATGTAGGGTTTTTGGGGGTTTCAAACCCCGGCATGAAGTTACAATAAAGTGTGGGAATGCAGGTTTTCACTCCGAAATAGGCACTTTCATCTTCAACCACGTTAAGCTGAATATCGGAGCATTATCTCAATGCCAGTGTTATTTAAATGTGACCTGTTTGCCGTAAACTGAAGCATGTCAAAATGTGCAACCATCAGAGACATTTTACGCTGTAACTAGTGACATGTGGTTGACATTCTTAGAAAGTAATGAAGAAAGACAGGTGGATAGAACAAAGCCAAAGGTCTGAGAAAATGATTCCAGGACAATGTGCAGTACAAACTTCAAAATATTCTGTGAAACTTGAGCACACAATGTTCTGTTACTAATTAATATAGTTCCAAAGAACCAGTCTATGGGGCTGATTTACAAGCCCCTTGCGCCACCCTTACGTCACTTTTCCCATTTTAAAAATGGCGCAAAAGTGGCGCAAGGGGCTTGTAAATCTGCCCCAATGTATTTTTCGATTTTTCTTCATTTTCACTGCTTCAACTTTTGAAGACAATATTGTCAAGTGTTGTAGACAATCTTGGGGCTTATTTATGAGCCCTTGTGACACTTTTGCGCTGCCGGTGTGTCACTTTTTGTGATGCACCAGTGGCGTAAAAAATGCGCCAAGTTGTGCCCTATTTACAAAGTGATGCATCTAGGTAGATGCATCACTTTGTAAACCCCTGTGATACATTATACCTTTGTCAGGTATAATATATGCACGGTGGGCGTTCCCCCGCATCAAAGCCTCGTAGAAGTGGTGCATTGAAATCTATAAGATTTCAGCGCACAACTTCTAGGATGCCATTGCGTGAAAAACGTTTGCCTGCCTCAAGGCAGGCATAAGGGTGATGCAGGCCTTTTAACATGTGGCTTGCCCCATGAGAAAGGACTCATTACTGGAGCTGTATCTGTTTTCACACACACCCCAGGAATGTGCCACTTTCGCACCTACAGATTCGTCAGTAATACTGACTCATCTGTAACTCCTTCCGACATGATGCGCTGTACTTTCAATACGACACATCTATGGTGTCGCAAGGAGGGGCCACTGAGAAGTGTTGCATCGCTGCTTTGTTGCAGCGATGCAACTCTTCTCATAAATAAGGCTCCTCAATTGTAAATCTTATCTAGCAGCCTGCACATCTTTTTTCTATAACACAACTTTTTCACGGCCAAATAGTATTGATGGTGGAACAGCCCAAAAGAAAAATATTGAAATATCCTATCACAACAACTCTTCTTAGAGTCTAGCGCAATTATACAATTCAAGTGCCGGGAAGCGTAGTACAGAATTCTGCATGTTCATTGTTAACCAAGTCGAGCAAGCCTTCAGTTTTGACAAACGTAAAAATTAAGCTGTGATTTGCTTAGGGGTCAGCCATCCGGAAGGTAAATTGGTCTCCTGTAACACACCTGTCTGTAAAAGGGGCACAGAATTAACTCTTGGATGGCTCACTCTTAATCTTATCATGGCCCACAGCAGGAAAGGGCCCAAAATGCAACATGGACATATTACATTTTGTCCAATGAAAGCTGGCCCTTTTTTGTAAAGTGGGAAGCTGTGGCTTTTGTTCCGTAGTTCAGATGACATCTAGGGAAATCTAGAAAACCTGCACATTTTTCAAAACTAGACATCCAGGGAATTCAAACATGGTGTGTCTTGCATGGATTTCACAAGGTTTCCTTATTCACAATGCCTTGCAAACCTCAATCTAAAATCCCAATTTCTTTTTACATTCCTGTGATAAAAACTTCAGCAATCCACAAAGTTCATACCATCCGGCGATACCCCACTTGTCCCGATGTCAGGATGAGCCAGACCCACCCAATTATTTTTGAAAATAAATATATCCCTGCCATCCAGCAGGATTTCGGCCCTCCTCAAGGGGTAAATTGGGCGCAGACCCCCTATTTCTCCCTCGAAAAGGCAGGAAGACTTGTTTGTCCTTTTTAGGATGGGGGTGTGGCCAATGCCAGAGTGCAACACCTGCACTCTTTTCTTTTGCTCCAAATGTGAAATCCCTGGTGTCTAGTGGACTTTCCACTCCCCAGTGGGCAGTTTTCGGGGAGGCTCCCCAATTGGGAAAGATTTCCTACCTGAACTCTGGAGGCCAAAATGACACAATGGCCCTTTCTGTGGAGGGGTTATGGCTCAATTCCAAGGTCGGCCACTCCTTCCTTTTGTTTGATTTGGCACCATTCTCAATTCCCTAGTGTCTAGTGGGCTTTCTGCCCTCCCAGGGAAAAACTGGGTGCAACCCAATATCTGCCAATGGGGGTCAGAAAAAGTGGTTTGTCTCTTTTGGAGTGGGGCTGTGGTCAATGCGAGAGTACCAAGACCTGCACTGAATTGTTTTGCATCAAATGCAAAATCCTTGGTGTCTATTGTGCTTCCTACCCCCCATGGAACAGGTTTTGGGCATCCGCCCCAATTGAGACAGACCTCCTACCTGCCCCCAAGGAGGCAGTAAGACACTATTTCCCCTTCTGGTCCAGGGGTATAGCTCGATTCCAGATTAGGCTGTCCCCTCCTTTAGTTTGTTTTGGCACAATTTTGAATTTTGTGGTGTCTAATAGGATTTATGCCCACCGGGGACAAATTGGGGACAAACCCATGTCTGCCTTGGGGAGCAAAACAAATGGGTTGTTCCTTCTGGGGTGAGGGTGTGGCAAAAGCCAAAGTGCAAAATCTGCACCCCTTCCTTTTGCCCCAATTGCAAAATCTATGGTGTCTAGTGGGCTTTCTACACCCCAGGGGCAGTTTTGCGGAGAGCTCCCCAAATTTCTTATCTGCTCCCAGTGGGAAAGAAGGACAATATTGCCTGTTTCGGGGTGGGAGTATGGCTGAATGCCAGGGTAGCATGCCCCCTCCTTTTGTTTGTTTTGAAGCCATTTTGATTTCCCTAATGTCTAGTGGGCCTTTTGCCCCTTTAGGTCCACATTTGGGGTAAACCCAATGTCTGCCCCTAGGGTGCAGGAAGACCATTTTGGGGTGGAGGAATGGCTATTCCAATGGTGGGCAGGCCCGACCCTCCCTTTTCTAAATATTTTCTTTAACCCTGGTGTCTAGTTGGGTCTCTGCCCCCTGGGGATCAGGTTAGGGTTAATCATTACCGTTTTCCCCCGGGAGGACAGACAGACTGTTTTACCCTTTATTTCCGATGGAGGCATGACCATTCCCATGTTGGGCAGCCCCGAGACCATTCTTTGCTTTCACTGGTGTCTATTGTACTTTCTGTCCCCCAGGGGAGGCAGAATTGGGCAAAACCTCCAATCTTCCCCTAAGGGGGACAGAAAGACTGTTTGCCAGCTTGCAGGGTAGGGACATGCCATGGCCATGGTGGGCAGGCTTCACCCATTCCTTTTCATTCCTTTTTCACATTTTGGATTATCCCTGACTTTTAGTGAGCTTTCTGCTCCCTGGGGGGCAGATTGGGAGTAAGTACCCCAATCAACTCCCTAGGGGTGCAGAAAAACTGAATGTTTGTGAGGTTTGGGGGGAGCACAAGCCCTTGCCTAAGATATCGCTCCCCAACATCCCTGGGTTCTAGTGGGTGGATCCATGCTGGGGATCACTCTCCAGAGATTCACTCTTTTCCATAGTTACCTCCCCAATGCAATCAGTGCATAGGGTCTGAGATATGACTGACCACTAATGCAGTGAAATGAAAAAAATGAGCTGATCAACTAGTTTTACTTTCACTTTATCAGTAATGATGTCAAAATGCTGTGAGCACTGATCGTCATCACAAAAAAACCAACCTCATACTTCCTGAGCAGCCGAGCTAAAAATGAAATAAAGGAATCTCTTTCCAACAGGGGTTCTTTCATACCCCTCACCAGCATTGGCCAATGGCCATGACAGGCACTGGGGAGGTGGTGCAGGCATCAGCCATTGGAAGATGCCTTCACAAAATGGGTTAAAGAATGGCCAGTGAGATGTGAGCATCTGAAGGCTTGTTTAATATTATTCTTTATGACAGTGTAATACTGGACAAGGTGGTCCATTGGCTGAAAAACATGAAACTTACACTCAATCTCCCAAAAAATGAATCTCTTGTTCAATCCTCTAAGCTTGACTGTAAACTTTCCGCTGAGTATAATACAAATTGGGAATTGCGTAGCCAACAACGTATCTTTAGCTAAATCTTTACCTGTCATTTAGATAAAAATCTAACTTTGACACTCATATTAAAGCAACTTTGAGAAGCGACTGCCACCAACTAAGAACACTGCCAAATTGCAAATAAAATTCTCAAATAAGATTTGAAATTGATTGCCCAAGCTAAAGCCATATCTAAAACCGAGTAAAGCAAGCCTTTTATACATGGGTACCCAAATTTGCCTTGATTCGTTAAAAGTTTTTCTGCACTGCTCTGCTCATCTCATCTCTGGAATAAGGACATTTGACTGCATCACACCAGTTCTAGTGAAATGGCTGCCATGAAAAAACAAGAAGGACCTAGATGCATGGTTGACCTACACTGCTTTACACAAAGACAATCTAGAATGCTGAGTAAGCAAACTAAACATTGTTGGCGGTTACATGGAGATAAGATGTAAGTTTCAGATGTACAGGCCGCAAAACTCCAGAGTGAAAAGTGTTCCTGCAAGCACAAAGTTTACAACAAAGCCACAAAAATATGGAGGTATGTCCCAGCCAGACAGCATTGGCCCACTTCTTAGAGTTTTTCAAATCAAACCCAAATAATTTCTTACTGGAATTATTTTTATTACTCAAAACATCTGGATTATATGTCTCTGTGTATAGCTGACACATAGGTGCCGATTCCGATCCGGGAAAAAAATTTACCGTACGACTCGTATCCGTATTGTTTTACGTACGAGTCGTACAAGTCCCGTACAAACGGCAAAGTACGATTCGTACAGTAAAAATACATACGAATCGTATCGGGAAAAGTCTACGAGACGTCCCCAGACAATTTTACGTATGAGTCGTAAAACTGAAGTCCGAGCGCACAAGTCCGATCCGTACCGGCGTCCCGAATACACAAGCGTATGGAAAACGTCCCGTACAGAGCGAACTTTGTACAACCCCTACCCCGGGTACACTTGGGCCCGGGGTACGAGTCGTATGGCCCCCCCACCCCACCCGCGCATGTCCGCGCCGTACCCCCTACCCCAGCACCCGCGTATGTACGCGCCGTACCCCAGCACCCACGTATGTACGCGCCGTATCCCCCACCCCAGCACCCACGCATGTTCGTGCCATACCCTCCACCCCAGCACCTGCGTATGTACGCGCTGTACCCCAGCACCCGCGTATGTACGCGCCGTACCCCCCACCCCAGCCCCGTACTCGGACGCACCGTACCCCAGCATCACATATGTACGAATCGTACAACACCATTGCATATGTGATCAGGGTACAACAAAATAGCGTATGTACGCACCTTACATATGCGAAAACGACTCGTACTGAACCAGGACACTGTAAAACAGCACAAGGACGGTCAATTCGACTCGCACAACACCACAAAACACGTCTACAGGACAAAAAACATCTAAAAGACTGACCTGGCACATCCAAACAGGCAAACAGAGGCCCAAACTCACAACCACCTCTTATAAAAACACCCACCAAAAGTTCAAACCCAGCCACACCCACAAATGAACCAATAAAAAGGGCCCACACTCACAAACCATGAGCCTTTGCAACAGACCCACTGCTGACAGACATCACACACAAACAACTGCACCCATACACCTTAACTTACAAACCTTCACACAACCTCCTTCACACATACCCCCTCTACACATACACACACACCTACACATTCACACCCACACACCCACAACCATCCACACCCACACACCACACCATGCCCACAGACAAGAATCCAAAGTTCACAAGGGAGGAGCTGGACATCCTTGTCAACGAAGTCATCAGAGTCGAGCCACAGCTCTTTGGAACATTGGTCATAGCCGAAAAAACACGCCTGTGGCAGAGAATCGTCGATCGGGTGAATGCTGTTGCGCCCATCAGAAGGACCAGGAATGAATGCCAAGCCAGGTGGTACGATCTGCGGAGGGCAGTCAAGCGCAAAATGAAAGAGGACTACGCCCAGAGTAATATCACAGGAGGTGGGCTGCCCCGCAGACTGGTACATTACCATCCCTGGGAGGAGAAGGTGATGGCCCTGCTTCCGCCGGTGGGAGTACACAGAGTGGAAGGAGTTCGAGAGCCTGGTTAGTACACAAACAACTTACGTAACATGGGGGAATGGCATCCACACCCCAACTACAACAAATGCACTCACCTACCCCCAAGCCCTCACCGGACACAACCACACTCAAAAACAACGCTCATGCCACTAACATGAGTATGCCCCATTCACAAAGCAAGGCCATGCCATGTCCCAGCTACACAAACCACAAACCCAAGACAGGATGTCCGGGATGCTGGGAGGGTGGGGATCATTAAACATATTGTACAACTCAGAAACAGACACCATTGCCCTCAGTCCATATGGCCCTGGTACATACCCATGCACCATGCGCAATGCACAGGGCCTGGCAAAGTACTGACAAGGTAGCTGACACTTGGCCCTGCTGTAGGCAGCACAAGGCCCTCCTGTGACAACTGCAAACTCGAACACAAACACAACAAACTCAGATATCTAGGACAGGAACTCACACTCACTGACATGGCAGCATGCGCCATGGGGGGACAGATACATCACCTGGGAGACCCATTGCCAAATCACACCACACCCACCAGTAGGCACCGTCAATCAATCAACAATCGATCAGGGTACTTGTAAGGTGCGCTACTTACCTGTCAGGGTCTCAAGGCGCTGAGGGGGGAGGGGGTTCCACCACTGCTCGAAGAGCCAAGTCTTGAGGAGTCTTCTGAACGCAAGTAGGTCTTGGGTCAGTCGTAGGTGGGTTGGGAGGGTGTTCCAGGTCTTTGTGGCGAGGTAGGAGAAGGATCTGCTGCAGGCGGGCGTACGTTGGATGCGGGGGACAGCTGCGAGGGCGAGGATGCCAGAGTGGAGTTGGCGGATGGGGGTGTAGAAGCTGAGTCTGATGTGCAGGTAGGCTTTTCCGGCGGTGTGGAGTGCCTTGTGTGCATGGGTGAGGAGCTTAAAGGTAAGGTGATCCTCTTGTCGATGTGGAGCCAGTGCAGGTCACTCAGGAGGGGGGTGATGTGGCTGTGGCGGGGGGCATTGACGATCAGTTGTGCGGAGGCGTTTCCGAAGCGTTGTAGCCGCCATTGGTATTTGGATGGGAGTCCTGCATAGAGTGCATTGGCGTAGTCCAGTCAGCTGCTGACGAGGGCCTGTGTCACTGTTCTACTTGTTTAGGTCAGGATCCACCAGTAGATCCGGCGGAGCGTGCGTAGGGTGCCGTAGCAGGGGGAGGAGATGGCGTTGACCTGCTTGGACATGGAGAGGGAGGATGCGAGGATCAATCCTAGGTTGCGTGCGTGTTTGGTGGGTGTCGGTGATGTCCCCAGAGTGATCGGCCACCAGGAGTCATCCCAGGCTGAGGGTGTGGGTCCGAGGATGAGAACCTCCGTCTTGTCCGAGTTCTGTTTCAGATGGCCGCTCCGCATCCAGTCGGCGATGGCCCTCCGACCCTCGTGGATATTGGTTTTGGCAGTGTGAGGGTCCTTGGTGAGGGAGAGGATGAGCTGGGTGTCGTCAGCGTAGGAGATGTTTTTGAGGTTGTGGTGGTGGGCCACTTGTGTGAGGGGGGCCATGTGGATGTTGAACAGCGTCGGGCTGAGGGAAGATCACTCACCCCTTACACAAGCACACACCCCTGGGGCAGCCAATGGAGTCACCCACTCTCACAATGGACATGTGACACAACAAGATCAAGCCACAGCCAAAAAAGCATCCAAGCCCAAATTCGACATGTCAAACACCCTGGAGAACATTTCAATAAGTCCCCTCCAACATTCCCATCCACAAGTGAACATTGATGTGAATGCTAGGCACATACAACTACCTGGAGGAACTGTGGCAACTAGAATATGTATGAAACATGGATGTCGCATTAAACAGCATTAACATTGTCTCTCTCACACACAGGGCAATGTCACGGATCGCCCCCCAACAATGGGGGGGAAATACCACAGTCCCAGGCTCAGGAGGAACCTGATCGCACCGGCAGCGACACCTCACAACACTCCGCGGATGACCCCAACCCACCTGGCCCCTCTGGTGTTCAAGCCCCTGCAGCACCTGCTTCAGGTACATCTGTGCCAACCACCACCCCCATTACTGCCACATCCCAGGAGACACCCAGGAGCCCTGCCCACACTGAACAACTGAGCCAGTCTGACCTGAAGGGACAAGGTTCGCCGGCCACCCAGGAGGAGGCAGCCAACACCGACACTGCCATCCCTCAGGGGTCCCGTAGACCCGATGTGCCCACAACGGCAGGCCAGGCTCGTGTGGGCAGGGGTGGTGGGAGTGGAGGCAGGCAGAGGCTAGAACCTGACCAGACAGCTGAAGGGACCAGTGTGTCACACGTACGCAACATCATGGAGGCATACCAGCGTGACACCAGGGCCATCAGTCAGGTAGTGGCGACCCTCACAGACATTAAGAATCAGCAGGCCGAGCAACACGCCAGTCAACAACAACAGCAAGGACGGATGGAGGCAAGACTGGCTGAGCTCCTGGCGGTGCAAAGGGACATGAGCCATTCACTCCGTCGGATCGCCGACAACATGGGCAACCCTCCCTGTGACACCAGGCGCACACCAGCACTAGCCACTGGGAGGGAGGAGGAGGAGGAGGATTCGTCCGACGGAGCCTCCCAAACATCGTCAAGGCCTGCATCTGAGGGTCCCCAGAGGAAGGTGGGTCATCCACGGAAAAGACCGTGAGAGGCAGCGGATCATCCACATCTCCCAGGTCAGCTGGCCTGGCACCTGGCCTTCATGCGCAACAGCAGCACATCATTGACTGACATTCTCTGCCACATGGACTTGCTGGTCACAGTCTGACCAATGATGACCAACACTGTGGTCTGGACTCTGATGACTTCAAATGCCAAGGATCCCATCTCCCCCTGTGAACTTTGGATTCTATGCACCCGGTAGAGCACCTTATTTTTTCTACCAAAACACGCACCCCACCGACAATAAAACTATTTATTTGTCATGAGATGTTGCTGTCATTCTGCATTAGTCCACAAAATACGTGTGTGTAAATGTCAAACTATGCCTGAGTGTTGAACTAACTCCAGCCATCCATACCCTGGGATCTGAGTCTGGTACAGGACACACATGGGTCACAATATATCATCCGATACAGCCTGGGATCCCAATACTCACCCGTGATGGCCTCAAGCTGCTGAGGGGGTGCTTGAAATACTGTGCGGACACACCAATCAGGAAGAGGATGATGAAGGCCTAGAGGTCATGGCTCATGTGGAGGTTCCCGGGGAGGGAGTCCCAGGTATGTTTGTCCAGGCGTCAGAACCATCTCCTTCATGCTGGAGTGTTGTGGATGTAAAGAATGTTGTCCAGGCCAAGATCGGATGCATAGAGTTG
This sequence comes from Triturus cristatus, assembly GCF_964204655.1. Taxonomy (NCBI): domain Eukaryota; kingdom Metazoa; phylum Chordata; class Amphibia; order Caudata; family Salamandridae; genus Triturus; species Triturus cristatus. The sequence goes on from NC_140581.1 coordinate 406,808,668, forward strand.
GGCCAACGGGGTCTTGGATGACAGACGTACAAGGTTGATTAGGGGATATGGGGTTGTTGACTGCCTCCTGAGTGTGTGTGAGGAGTATGAAGGTCATCCTGCAGCACACAGTGATCCCTTGCAGCTAGCTCAGGTGGACGGTGATGTTGATGGGGTGCGGGATGTTGAAGCTGAGTTGTGCAGATGCACCCTGGATGTAGACAAGTTTCCCGTGAGTTTGGATGTACTTGCTCCGTAGAGGGCGGGGCAGTAGTTGACACGGCTGGTGTCGTGGACCTGGGGGATGGTCTGTCTTTCCTTGGAGTGGATCTATCTGAGGATCATGTGCATCATGCAGAGGGTGTTGCAGCATGAGGTACAGATGCTGGTGATTTGCATGGCAAATGTGAGTGACAAATCCATGATGCACACCATCTTGTGTGCGTGGCCACTGGGTGCTTGTGTAGGGCCCCGGCGGGTGGGACACAAGGAGTTGAGCCAGCTGTAAGGGGACAATCCTCAGATGATTACCTCAGTCCTGTACAAGTCCAGCCTCAGGTGGCTGATGTTCAGCCATTCATCAACGGACCTCATGCCTTCTTGAATGTTGGAACTGGCAATGGCTGCGTCTTTGGTGAGGCTGAGGAGCAACTGGGTGTCAATGGCATACGACATGATGTGGAGGTTGTGTGCGCATGTGACGGTGGAGAGGGGGTTCCTGGACACATTGAAGATTGACACGCTGAGAGATGATCCCTGGGCCATGTGCCAGATGACACCACTATACCACATGCTGAAGGCTTGAGTCCCACTCCCATGGCCTTGCTGGTGGAGGGAGCCTGTGTGGAGCAGGAGGGACATGATCTGGTTGGTGTGACAGGGCCTGGAAGGTGGGGCAGCGCTGTGTAGCCAGTTGGAGTTGCACACTCAGCATGCAAAGGTGTTGCGTGTGCGGTTAGGGTATGCCTGAGAGCAGGCGGTTGAGTTTGGGATAGACATTGCTTGGAGGGTGGCTACAACATCAGACTGTAGTGTGATGTGGGTCATGCAAGGACATGAGGGTCGTGCAATGTGCACATTGCATGTGCTGATGGTCCAGCCTTTGGCACCGCGTGGCCGCAACAGTGGCACAAACAAGATGATGACAGCCAAATGAATGGGTGGAGGGAGGCAGGGAGGAGCATCATTGAGGCGTGTGTGTTGCCGAATCCCGCTAGTTTGTGGGCCCTTGCTGCAGGGGCAGCAGCAGCAGGCGCCATGCCCTGTAAAGTATGGCAAGAGTTGCACACAAAGACAAGGATGTCAGAAAGGACAACTGCAACAGGCGTATGTAAAGGAAGGAGTGTCCGGTCACCCATGGCACACCCCGAGAGAATGGATGCACAATCACCAAAGATGACTGACACAGGATCAGGAAACAGAAGGCCGAGCTGCGCACAGGAGACACACCCTCAGCAGGTGTTGACGGCCCGTTGTGGGGACCAATATGCCCAAATACATACACAACCATGGACTTCATGCACAATGGAGATTCTAATCCATGAAGAACAGCATGCATGTTGCTAATCTACACATAGACTCATATGCACAATCTTTGACAACTATGCCAGAGATGCCGCATGCACAGTGGCAAGAGACCTGCATTGACAGAGAGGAGGCACCTTGGAGTGTGAGGAACACCTTTATTACTCAGGCTCACACTAAGGGAAATGCATCAATATGAACAGACTAACAGGTCATTTGGCTGAACATGTGGGACCTACACTGGACACCCCCTTCACAACACAGATGTTGTAAATCCAAATGAACTGGCACACAAGTGAAGGAGGTGGGCCAAACACCCCCTGCTGCACACGGAGAGGCTGCAATTCCCCAGTGAGCCTCCTATGGGGATGTCCCACACTATGTCCACCCGTAGCATCCTGTTTGTGTCTGAGTGAAGTTTTACACACATTGAGGCCTTCCTCAGAATCCACAAACCATTACAGATGACTGTCACGAAGGGTGACTATCAATTCACGGGAGTCATGCTACATGTCATGTGCCCCATGGTGAGTCGACATGTATGCATGGTAACACAACATGCACAGGAGCAGTCACCACACATTCAAAACACGTAACACCCCCAAAATGCCTTGCTGCAATCCTTACCCAAAATGTCTTTTCAACATGTCCGTGCATGGAACGCTGATTCAGCACACGTTGCAATACTCATGAGGAATATCAGGAGGCCAACGATGACACGAGCAGACAACATGCGCAAGACCCTGGGAATTACAGACACACAAGGAGACAGCGAAAATATTGTTATCCGCATGCATGGTCATTTACTATACATGAATATGCCCAAATACATACACAACCATGGACTTCATGCACAATGGAGATTCTAATCCATGAAGAACAGCATGCATGTTGCTAATCTACACATAGACTCATATGCACAATCTTTGACAACTATGCCAGAGATGCCGCATGCACAGTGGCAAGAGACCTGCATTGACAGAGATGAGGCACCTTGAAGTGTGAGGAACACCTTTATTACTCAGGCTCACACTAAGGGAAATGCATCAATATGAACAGACTCACAGGTCATTTGGCTGAACATGTGGGACCTACACTGGACACCCCCTTCACAACACAGATGTTGTAAATCCAAATGAACTGGCACACAAGTGAAGGAGGTGGGCCAAACACCCCCTGCTGCACACGGAGAGGCTGCAATTCCCCAGTGAGCCTCCTACGGGGATGTCCCACACTATGTCCACCCGTAGCATCCTGTTTGTGTCTGAGTGAAGTTTTACACACATTGAGGCCTTCCTCAGAATCCACAAACCATTACAGATGACTGTCACGAAGGGTGACTATCAATTCATGGGAGTCATGCTACATGTCATGTGCCCTATGGTGAGTCGACATGTATGCATGGTAACACAACATGCACAGGAGCAGTCACCACACATTCAAAACATGTAATACCCCCAAAATGCCTTGCTGCAATCCTTACCCAAAATGTCTTTTCAACATGTCCGTGCATGGAACGCTGATTCAGCACACGTTGCAATACTCATGAGAAATATCAGGAGGCCAACGATGACACGAGCAGACAACATGCGCAAGACCCTGGGAATTACAGACACACAAGGAGACAGCGAAAATATTGTTATCCGCATGCATGGTCATTTACTATACATGAATAATGTTGTCACCATGGTAATTTAAAATTTAGTGTCTCTGCTAAAATGTGTGGAATTACATCATAACTCGATTGACACATCAAAACACACCTCTAAGTCACTTAGCATACAGTCAGCTGGACGCACACATTGCAACACCTGCCCCACAAGACTCCAAGCGTGCACACTCAGACCCAGTGACTCACCATCATGAGAAGAAGTTGCGCATGAGCTGACTCCGGATGTCCTCCTCCTCCTCCGCCTCCTCACTTGCCTCGTGACCAAGCCCTTCATCCTCCACGGGTGGATGTTCCAGCTCATCCGGATCCAGGATGAGTGGCACTGCCTTCTCCACTGCCATGTTGAACAGCATGCAGCACACGAGGAAGATGTTGCAGACCTTCACCGGTGCATACGGGAGGGACCCGCCTGTCTTGTGAAGGCACCAGAATCGGCTCTTCAGGAGGCCAAACGTCCTCTCAATCACTCGCCTGGTCTGCCCGTGTGCATTATTATAACAGTGATCTGCAGCTGATCTTGGGTTGCGGAGAGGCGTCATCAGCCATGGCATATTGGGATAGCCAGATTCCCCTACATGGAAACATCATGTGAAGAAGTGGGTCAGGAGATGCCGTAAGATACAAAGATACCGCAACACACAGGACAAACAGAGTATACCCACCCACAAGACATGCTCGTTCGTTGTGCAGCCGCAGCATCATTTGTGGCACCCTGCTACGCCTCATGATGTAGGCATCGTGTGCTGACCATGGAAAACGTGCACAGACATGGGAAATCAGCATGTTAGCAAGACACACCACAAGGGCATTAATAGAGTGGTAATGTTTACGGTTGCGATAGGCTACCTCCTGTGATGGTACCAAAGCCACATGTGTCCCATCAATGGACCCAATTACATGGGGCATCCCTCCCAGGGCATAGAAATCACCCTTGACACCTGTCAACTGCTCAGGAGTCGGAAAATGGATGAATTCATCCAGGTGCTTCAACATGGCTTCTAAAACATCATGCAGGACACGGCTGAACATTGTCTGAGACATGCCACCGACATCAGCTATGGTGAATTGAAACATACCGGTGGCAAAAAAATGTAGGGCTGCCATCACCTTCATCTTGGGGTCAGCGCTGTAGGATACCTGTGTCTTATGCAGTCACGTTCCCTCATTGCAGCCAAGTCTGGCATTGGTCGGGGGAGAGGCGGAGCCCTACAGAAAATTGGAATGAATAACAAAGAGTGAGAACATAACAACATCAATGTCAATGAAGTGAGCATATGCTCAACTGCTAATACACATCTGCTTAATACAGAGTCTGGTATGTGCAATACATCCAGGACACGTATGCCAGTCAGGTGATATTCCTACGAAAAGCCAGATACAACAGTTGATTGAAACGAGCTGTGGGCCAGTGTATGTGAACAGCCATAGACATCACAGGAGTGACATACATCCACATATCTGCATTTGAAGGATGTCATCTCATACAGACAGCTGACGGCAAGCTAGACGCACAGGTCACATGGAAGATCAAGTGTACAGATCACACACATTGCGATGAAGGGGTACACGGGAAAACTGAAAACACAGACATTGAGACAACGCAGATATGTCCTCATGTCAAAATCCCATGTTCAATACATACAGACACATCTTACGTGGGATTCCACATGTGGCATGGTGTGTGTAGATGTTTGCCATGCCCATCTACACACCGTCACATGTTGGATGCAGCAACAGCAGATGCAGTTGACGGGACACCAACTGCCAGCTCATGGGAACACATGACACACACATGACATAGTCACATCGTGGCACGCTGGTTGTTCTATGTCAGTTATTAGTGTCCCTGTCCCTGGCATCAGGCGACAGTTGCGGGTGTTGGTGACTGTGCCATACCAGTGATGCTGTGCTTGACACATTTGGACAACATGCACACATGTGCAAAGTGTGAAGGGGAAGTGTGCCACATAGTGCCACATCACACATGACATGTGTACACAGGTCATCGCACATCTATTGTGCTCAAACATGAGGAGACATGTGCAATATCACTGCCTGACACACCTAGGCCCTGCACATGAAGGACATAAATGACAAGGATTTGATGTACATCCTTCTGCGAGTCTGAAACCTCCATGGATTTCGTGTGCGCCCCCTATCACCAGTGTAAGCATGTGAAACACACCGTACACACGCTCTGAGGGCGTGTGTACGGTCCGTATCACTATAGTAGTGTTGCTGTAGGAGCACGCGTGTTACGGGACGTACACTGCCTTAGTACACGTACGTGTACAACTAGTGCGTACACGTACGTGTACTACCTCAGTACACGTACGTGTAGGCACTAGTTGTACACGTACGTGTACTGAGGTAGTACACGCACGTGTACACGTACGTGTATGCACTAGTTGTACATGTACGTGTACTGAGGTAGTACACGTACGTGTACAACTATGCACTAGTTGTACATGTACGTGTACTGACGTAGTACACGTACGTGTACTCCGAGTGCCTACACGTACGTGTACACGTACGTGTAGGCACTGGTAGTACACGTACGTGTACTACCTCAGTACACGTTTGCATAGGCACTGGGAGTACACATATGTGTACTGAGGTAGTATACGTATGTGTACTACCTTAGTACACGTACGCGTAGGCACTGAGAGTACACATACGTGTATGCACTAGTTGTACATGTACGTGTACTGAGGTAGTACACGTACGTGTACTCCCAGTGCCTACGCGTACGTGTGAAACACACCGTACCTGTGTGGGGATTTTAAATTTACATAGGGGGACACATAAGGGACAAGTTTTAGGCCATAAATGCATGCTGATTGTCATGGATACCGAGTTTTCTGTTCAATTTTTTCAATCAGGTGGCCTGGAAAAGTTAGTTGGCCAAAAAATATATTGTTGCAAAGTGGCTGTTGACTTGACATGATGCTGCTAATTTGAACCATGCAAATGCTGTCAATGGTGTATGTTTAAAGGAATTGGAGGAAACGTAGGATGCAACTGAGTCTGACCAATCACTCTGTACTCCTGTAAATGAAAGACCCCAGCAAGGCAGATATAAGTCAGGCAGAACCCATGAGAGGGCACTTGCCTGCACAACCTTTCAGTCGACACCACTGCTGCTGTCTGTGCTTCCTCTGGCACCATGTCAAGGTCTGTGGAGAGGGCCCAGCCTTTCACACAGGAGGAGAATGAGGCATTGCTTGATGTCATCCTCCCACAGTACCCCAGCCTGTATGGGAGACCAGGGGAGCAGGTGAGTGCTGACTCCACTAGCTTTGACTGTGCACCTTTTTTGTGACTGTCACTTCTGGCCTTTTGTCCAGGTGTGACAGACATACATGTTTAGAGTGGGTCCCAGGGGGGGATGGCTTATGTCTCCCATGCAGAGCATGATGTAGTTCATATGTGCACTCCTCACTTGCATTGTGCTTACTGTGACATTCACTGCATAGTGCATGACACATCCAGCCTGGCTAATCCTTTGTGGCATTTGTTGTCTATTGTCCTCCTGAGGTGATTCAGTGGTTCCCCTGGTGTGACAGGTGACTGTTCCCACAGATGTGTCTGAGTTGAGTGGAGCTGTGGTGAGAGTGTCCAAGTGATGTGTATGCCCCCTGGACACTGATGTGTGTGAATGTTCCTTGTCATGTTGGTGAGTGTCTATGTGAAGAGTTGCACCACAGCTGCATGGAGGAGGCAACAGCTCTACCCATCTGATGTGAGAAGTAAGCCGTGCTGTGTGTCTGACTAGCTGAGCTAGCCCCACACCTGTCACCCCCCACAGGCAAGTGGCACATGTGCAGAGTGAGGTTTGTATCCACTGTTGCCAATGGCATATGGCAATGGCATATGATTGATCAGTGCCTGTGTGTGTCTGTGTACTCTGCTGAGGTTGAGTCCGTGGCCTGGGGCATGTAACTGCTTGGAGGTGCTGTCCATCAGCCTGGTGTCTCTTGTGATGCACAGTGTGTGCCATGTTCATGGAGTGTGACGCACCCCTCATGCCACCTGCATACTTTACTTGCCATGTAGTGCATTGGGGCTTCCACAGAGGCCAATGTCCATATGACTAAGATGCAATTCCTTGGCAGCATCCTATGCCCTGTTCAACATTTCAAAGATGTTCAAATGTGTGTCTCTCTGACATGGAGCAGGTGTAGTGATTTTGTCTCACTTTGTCATCCTCACAAGTAACTGCCTACGCCAAGGGGGAGATCTGGAAGCAGGCCGTCAGGGCCGTTAGATCGGTGGAGGGTCGCAGTCGGCGCCTAGCACAAGTGAGAAAACGGTGGCAGGACATCCGGTGCTGGACCCGGAGGATCGCCCGGGTCCTGCTGAAGGACTCACCTCCACGCCCCCATGGCGGGCGCCGATGCCTGACCCACCAGATGAAGCGTGTCCTGGCGGTGGTCTTCCCTGACATGGATAGGCGGTTACAGGAGATGCAGCAGCAGGAAGGGGGTAGGTACATGTGTGTTTGTTGTGTGTCACCAGCTTTTTGAAGTGCTCAGTCGCCTGGATACACTGCCAGGGTTTATATGTGCAGTGCATATCCTTTTCCCCCAAGTCAACCGGTGCTGTTCTTCCTCTCTTCCCCTCCTTGACATGTGTTCCCTGGTCTGTGTGTAAACACTATTGCACATGGTAATCTAGTCATGTGTGGGGGTGGTCTGTGACATGTGTTGGTACCTTGCCTGTGCCCTGTCCTGTTCAGTCATTTGGGGGTCCATATTTGTTGGCACTGATGCTGAGTCACAACATAGGAGTGTGAGGATTCAAATTAACAGACTTGCAGCATGCATGACCGATGTTGTGGCCTCAGACATGATGTGCATGAGTGGGAGATATGCATAGTGCCGGGACGGTTGCTCATGTTACAGTCAGATCATTCCACGACCATGGAGCAGTGTGCCCACTACAGTCCCCTGAGACACCCTTGCCTCGGAATCATGTGTGTCATCCAACACTGTGCCCATTCTCTGTGTGTTCAGCATAGGTTGGCCTCTGTGGCATTGTTCCCTGGCCTCATTTGTATTTATGTAAAGTGTGCTACATGTGTCCACTGTACAGGGTGACCCCATTTGGCCTGTGCATCCTCACACTGGGCTTTGCCTGTGTGTCTATGTACAACTATCTGTTAATGGTTGTTTGTCACAAATATGTAGGCTGTCCGGAATTCGGTTTTAACCGAATCTGACCGACAGTACCCTACCGGACGAAAATCAGCGGACTTGGTTTAAACCGAGTGTCACTGATTTTCGTTGCTGTTGCACCACTTGGCCACTTGATGGAGCCAAAGCGTTAGATCCAAAGCCCCGATTTAGGCCCGAGAACAGAGCAGTTTGGAACGTGTGTGTCCCCCATTAAATCCGGGGACACACATTGGTTGGCAAGGTTGGTGGGTGGGGCCAGGTCCGATTGAAAATGCTGTCCGGACTTTGTCTGGCCCCACACACCACACTGCAGCGCACTTCATACCCCCACGACGACGAGACGACGACAAGACGACGACCACCAGTGCTCCGAGTGCTCCAAGGCCCAGCAGGTAAGTGGAAAGTGTGTGTGTTTCTTGCGAGCAGGGGTTGAAGAGCGGAGGGATGACAGGGTTGGCCTATTTGTCGTAGTGTGTGGAGGGCAAGGAGTTAAGTTACTGCAATGCTCCGGCGCACTGCCTCGGTTTCGTCATTTTTATTTAATCGCTTGTAAAATATGTGAAATCATGAGACTGTGTTCCTTGAGTGATCCGGGTGGGGGTGGTGGGGCCTTCATTCAGTGCGATCTATGTGCTTGAGGTTTCGGTCGGGATCCATCGGCCTATTGCTTAAAGATTCAGCTCCCCCCCCCCCCCGAAATTTTTACTTAGCCACCCCCTCCCACCGAAATTTGGCTCTAGTTGCGCCTCTGTGCCTGAAGGAGGCCAGGTTACCACCACCAGGCATCTCCGAGGTTCTTACAGAGCCCGGGGCCTACAGACTAACACAGGGCCCCACAGTGTGAGGACCTGTTTTAAAAGTGTGCTGTGGGGAAACCGAAAGCAGGGCAGGTCCTGCCTCTGGCTCCATTTAAGGCCCCAGCATGGTCAGGTGGCTCGTCATTAAAAAATCTATAAATAATGTTGCCCACGTTCAAGGCCTTGAGAAAGTGTGGGGCCTGGGGACCAATGACCTCCTGCTCCCCCCCCCCACCCCACCAGCTGGCCGGCCCGCAGGTTACCAATGGCGACGTCGTGGTGTGCCAGTGAGAAGTGCTTGGAACTACCTGCAGTAGCTTAAGTGCTGCTATTGGGTCCAGCATTGGAGTGCTGACTCCCAGCTCACCCACTAGAGCAAACTGTGTGAAACTAGGAAAACTCCCTAGGATTTCCGGCTTATTGCAGACATGCCAACACTCCATATTCAGGCGGGAGACTACCGATTTCATGGCTAGTCTCCCGACTCCCGATTCCTGCAAGCAAAAACCCGATTCCTCGGGGTTTCAGCTGACAGGGCTTGGTATTGTGTAACGTGCTCATTAACAAGCGAATGGTCTGTGAAGTACTGTGAGGGGGGGGCGGGGGGGGCGGGGGGGGGGGCGGCGGCTGTGTGTGTGCCCGAAGCTAATTCAGCCCGGGGTGGGGTGTATGCACTGCCGCAACCTGCCAGGCCAGTTCAAACTCTTGCATCCCCCTCTTTCTCTGCCTGCCATTGCCCTCCATGCTTCTGAAAGGCGATAAAAAAACACGTGAATCTGCTTTCAAATGTCCGATCCTGCAGCAGCACACTTCCAAAGTCCATACATGACAGAAACCCGATTGAGGCCCCATTCTCCCAATTTTTTTTTTCTTAAATCTCCCACTTTGCTTTTCTGAAATGCTGTCATGTATGTTATTGTACCCTGCAGATGGGAAACCTATGACGTATCATCAGTGCGGGCCTCTGGTGTGGTCATCAGAGCCCAAGTGAGGCTGCCAGGCCTGGGCTCTGGATGAAGCCTGCATAACCCATGGAAGGCCCCGGGTGATGCTTCAGTAGTTTGAGCAACAAAAAGGGACCCCAGGTGTCTAGCAGCACTGACAAGTGTGTGTGTGTGGGTGGAGCGGCATCCTGCTCCTAAGGCCACCAGAATGGTATTTACAACTATGGCTTAAAAGATTTAGCCCCCCCCCAAAATGTTTTCTTACCCCCCCCCCTGAAATTTGGCTCTAGTTGCGCCTCTGCTGTGCAAAGTTAGATTTAACCATAACTACAGAGGTGCCAGTAAAGCCTCTAAATAGTATGTTTTTTGTGTGCGTGCGTGTTTATCAATAACATCTCCATGTAAATTCATTACATAGTGGTTGCAGCTTTTCTGTAGTAAAGGTTAGAACATGTAATCCGTAGGAAAAGTATTTTGGGTTTTGCAAAAAAGCCTTTTTTCTTAATCCGACGAACATGCACGTTACGTTGCCATAAAATCTTTGCAGGCATTCCTGGGCCTAATTTTTCAGGGGGGAGGGTTTTATATAGCGCACACAAAAACCCGGAGGTATCAGAGTGCTTTACATGAGCACCAGTTGCGGTACAACCTCTCCTGACATTGTTTAGTGCAACACAGAGTGCAGGGCGCAAAGACAGACAAGAGAATGGGGAGCCGAGGTGTGAATGGCCAATGGCCAGAGCAACACCAGGCCCCCTGCCTGGCTCACATGGGGGGGAGAGGAGCTATTGTGTTCTGGCGTCTGTCTTACTACAGCCTCACCTGAGTACTTCACAGGTCTGTAAAAGACCATTTTACTTAATGAGGCTTTCTTGTTTTTCACCCCTTCTTAGAGCCCCTGCATCTCCATTCTGCCGATTGCTGGTAGAATACCCCCCCCCCCCCGAAATTTGACTGTAGTTGCGCATCTGGGAGCTATGTAAGTATATTTACGCCGCTGGTCCTTATTACTGTTGAACTGAATATGAATGTTTCATACTGTACACATGGATTCAACATTCCCCTTTCAGTAAGCTGAACATTCTCCTGACAATAGGTTACCTGACCTGCATCTGTATATACTTCGCATTTATTTGGACTTTTTTAAAGCGTGAAATTGGCCTAAGGGCTTTCGACCACCAAGTATTAATCACTTTTAGGCAAGCTGGAGGTTAGCTAATGTGCATACATCCAGAACCGAATTTTTTTTAAAAGCATGATGGTTAAAAAGCATTTAGGGTACTGTTAGAACCGGCGGTCTCTAGTTGGCAGAGGTATACACTTCTGACAAATAGGGACCAACCAACTCTAGTCAGGGCGAGGGGATTACACACTCAGATAACCCCTGCTCACCCCCTTGGTAGCTTGGCAGAGCAGTCAGGCCTATCTCAGAGGCAGTGTGTTAAGCATTTATGACCACATGCAGCAATACAGTGAATACACTACAGATGGACACGACACAGGAGTTATTATAAAAATAAGTATCTTTATATAAGGCTTAGCACAAGACCAAATAACGACAAAAATATACCACAGTCTTAATAAATACTCTTTGGAAGGAAAAATAATAGTTCAAGTAAAGTTTCTTCTTAGGAAATAGTTCTTTAGCAACAAAAGTAAGTATTCTTCTGAAACACAGTTCTTGGCAACAATGTAACCCCCCACAGGAGTCACACGACGTCGAGTTTACGAGATTCCCAAGATTCGGCGTCGACCGCGAGGAGCGCTACGTCGAGCCTGGAGTTGCAACAGACCCCACAAACACAGTACCTTTTGGAAATGAAGAAAACGATGATCCACGGCGTCGAGATGTCGGCGTCGAGGTCGGCGTCGATCGTGCCTCGTAGTCGGGTCGATCCGCAGCAGCATCGAGGGCCGGAGCAGCGCTCACGGCGTCGAGATCGGCGTCGATCATACCTCGGAGTCGGGTCAGTCCGCAGCGGCGTCGAGGGATGTCGGGCCGGAGCAGTGCTCACGGCGTCGAGGAGGGCGTCCAGTCGATGCGATCAGCAGCGGCGTCGAGACGGGGTCGCTTGGAGCTGGAGCCGATACTCACTACTCACTGGCGTCGATACCGGCGTCAAGACGGGGTCACTCGGAGCTGGAGCCGATACTCACTACTCCTGGCATCGCTGCTGGCGTCGATCGGGCCCGGCGGCCGGCGGCGAAGGCTCAGAACACTGGAGCCGTCACTCACGATGTCGAGCTGGATTCGGCGGCGTCGGCGGCGTCGGCGACGTCGAGACTGCAGATTTCCCCTGTGCACTGGAAACAACACTTTCCAGCAACCAGCAATTCAGTAGAGGGTGAAGTCCTTTGGCCCTGTGACTTCAACAGGAGGCTGGCACTCTTCCAGCCCTTGGAGATTTTCTAGCAAGCTTTAGAGAGTACACACCAAGTTCCTCTCTCCTTGTTCCTTGGCAAAAATAAAGAAGCAGCTTCAGGTTCCCCACAGCAAACTGCACACTGGCAGAAGGGGGAGGCAAGTCCTTAGATCAGCAGGCTTCTTGTCCTTGGTAGAGGTTTCCTTGTCAGAAGTGATCTGAGTTCTTGGTTCAGGGGTCCTTCTTTTATACCCCATTTCTCCTTTGTTCCCTTTGTCCAAGCAGGGAAATTCCCCCCACCCCAGGTTTGTTGTGGGTGTTGCCAGGCAGAGGCACCTGGTCTATTCACTGAGCAGGGCAGGGTCCTCAGCCGCCCAGCAGGAGGCGGAGCCAGTATTGTCACTGGCAGGAGCAGGGCTATCAGTCGCCCGGCAGGAGGTGGAGCCAGCATTCTGTCAGGCAGGGCAGGCTACTCTTCCCTCACTCTAAGTGTAAATGCCTCATTCACCCCACACTGACACATTCAGACCTCTGGAGCCACCCAGCCCCTGACACAAACACCAAACCAGCAGAGACCGGTGGATAGTTGGACAAGAAAATAGCCACTTTCTAAAAGGGCTATTTTCAAACAGAGAATTTAAAAATCATCCATCCTAAAGGATGTGTTATTAAATTCTGAGTTCAGGGATACTAAACTCGACCTGCTACCCTGCTCCCTGAGTCAGATAGATTATAATGGAGTTAATAATCCGTCTGCCCATTCTGGCCTATGGGAGGCAGGTAGCCCTTCAATAGTGAAAAACGAAAATGGCTGTAATTCACTATTAGGTCATGCCACACACATCAGGGCATGACCTATCTTTTACCAACAATGCACCCTGCCCTAGGGCCTACCATAGAGGTGACTGAAAAGTGGCAAAGTGAAGGTTTAGAGACTGGCAAGTAGGTTTCCTTGCCAAGTCGACATGCCAGTCAGGGACTGCACGCAGGCTCTGCGGTGGCAGGCCTGGGACACATTTTACAAGCTGCTTCTGTGGGTGGCACAACCAGTGCTGCAAGCCCACCAGCAGCAGTCAACTTACACGCCTTTGGCACACGCAGTGCACTAGACTAGGGTCTGAACAGTAAGTCAACCAAGCCAATCATGGTAATACCAATCAATGTAACAATTTAACATAGGGAGCACTTGCACTGTGGCACTGATCAGCAGTGGCACGGTGCCCATAGCAATATTCCAGCAAAAACATCGTAAACAGAGGAGGCAAACAGAAAAAAATGGAGGAGAGACTCATGCCAATGATGCCAGGTCTAACACGTGTCCCCTCCAGCTGAAATTTGGGGAGAACTACCCTTCACCCAGGGAGTCCTCATCACTAAGGCGGAAAAATCTGTACAGACCATCAGCATTGGCGTGATCTGTACTAGGGCGGTGTTCCACTGTAAAGTCCATCCCCTGTAGGGAAATGGACCACCTCAACAGCTTTGGGTTCTCACCCCTCATCTGCATTAACCATCTGAGGGGCATGTGGTCTGTCTGAACCCGGAAGTGAGTCCCAAACAGGTAGGGTCTTAGCTTCTTCAGCGCCCAGACCACAGCAAATGCCTCACGCTCTATCGCACTCCACCTTTGTTCCCTGGGAAGTAACCTCCGGCTGATGAAGGCTACAGGTAAGTCTTGGCCCTCCTCATTCATCTGTGCTAGAACAGCCCCCACACCATGCTCTGAAGCATCTGTCTGGACAATGAACTCTTTTGAAAAGTCGGGTGCCTGGAGGACCGGTGCTGTACACATTGCAGTTTTCAGGGTGTCAAAGGCTTTCTGACAGGCGTCAGTCCAGATCACAAGTCTTGGCTGCTTCCTGGAAGTCAGCGAGGTCAAGGGGTGCACAATGTTGCCATACCCCTTGACAAACCTCCTGTAGTAACCCGTGAGACCCAAGAAGGCTCTCACCTGAGTCTGGGTTTTGGGCGGTTCCCAAGCCAGGATGGTATCTATCTTGGGTTGCAGGGGGGCCACCTTGCCGCTCCCTACTTGGTGTCCCAAGTACACCACTGAACCCTGCCCAATCTGGCACTTACTGGCCTTGATTGTGAGGCCTGCTCTGCGCAGGGCCAACAACACTTCCTGTTGGTGGCGCAAGTGTTCCTCCCAGCTGGCGCTGAACACTGCTATATCGTCCAGATAGGCGGCGCTGAAATCTTCCAGCCCGGCCAATACCTGGTTAACCAACCTCTGGAATGTGGCAGGGGCATTCTTCATTCCAAAGTGCATCACCCGGAACTGGTAGTGCTAGTGCACTAGACTAGGGTTTGAACAGTAAGTCAACCAAGCCAATCATGGTAATACCAATCGATGTAACAATTTAACATAGGGAGCACTTGCACTGTGGCACTGATCAGCAGTGGCACGGTGCCCAAAGCAATATTCCAGCAAAAACATCGTAAACAGAGGAGGCAAACAGAAAAAAATGGAGGAGAGACTCATGCCAATGATGCCAGGTCTAACAGGTACCACTTAGCACTTAGAAACTGCAAATTGCCAGTTTTCGTGAATGTTCCTGTTAGAGCCCTGATGGCTGAAGGTTTTGCTTCAAGGTCAGCTATTGGAACAAACACATTTTGAAGACTTTCGAATCCTTAGTCAATTCAAGGCCAAGAGGACAAAGGAAAGACTCCCAGAGCGAGGAATCTGAGCCACATTGTGCCCATCGTTGAAACGCATTTTTCATGTCAGATTGGACTGAGAGTCTCATTAGGGTGGCTGAGTAGACTTTTTGTTTGGTGTCATCAGGCTTTAAAGATAAAATGGATTCTTATGCTATGCCTCAAATATGTGTTCATCAATTTCACCAATTGGTTGGCAGCCTGTTTAGTGGCATCATTATTTTTTCAACAGTACACAACCGGTTTCTAAGTGTTTCTTTTATGATCTAGTTTGCGCAGAACAACATGCCCCGCAGAATAAAGACGGCAGAAGATTATGTGCTGGAAAACAAAGATTTCATGGTTGAAGAAGTGCGTGGGCAAAAGATGTTAATTTGCAGGTTTTGCAGAGTGACTGTCCCAATAGTAACTGGGAAGACTGCAAGCCGAATTGCTGAACGTCTTGTCACCAAGACCCACTTGAAATTGAGAGAGCCACCTAATAGCGACAGCCTATGCCAGATGTCTCTTGCTGAGACAATGACACGCTTCAAAAGAAAACGTGAGGAAGAAATGGATGTGGCACATGAATTTGTACGTGCCCTAGTGCAATCTGGAACCAGCTTACACCAAGCCGATGGACCCATTGGGAATCTGTTCCGCAAGCGTGCATCAGCATGCAAAACATTACCAAGAGCAACACAAATGTATGACAAATACCTACCAGAGGTGTTCCTTGCAGATATTGAACATATTTCAGAGTTACTCCAAGGTGATGTAAAGATCTCTGTTACGCTTGATGAAACCCCAGAGATGCATGGCGACCCAGCAGTGGCAGTGCTAATCACATTTTGTGATGCAAAAAATGGATGGTACAGACGTACCATCATGGCATATCTAGATGTACTGGAAACATGCAACGCAGTGTCACTTGGAATGCTGCTGCAGAGAGTTCTTACCAAGTTTAACAAAGATTGGAGTGATATTGTTTGTATTTGCCGCGATTCCGCTACGTATATGAAAAAGTTATGTGATGACCTGTCAAAAGCAATACCTGAGCTGAAGTGTTTCCCTGTAAGAGATCCATGCCATTTGCTAGATGGTATGCTGAAAGCAGCTCTACAATATTCTGAGCTAATGAAGAATGCTATTGATTTTGTAGTCCATTCATGTGCACTGTTTCGGTGTGCGCGGGAACTAAAACGCAAATATTTCTCATTTTGTGTTTTGTGTGGCAGCAAAGAAAAAGTAATCCCAACTGTGTCATTTAGTCGGTGGTTCTCAGTCCTAGAGGCCGTGAATGCAATATTATCTATGTGGCGACCGTTTACTGATTTTTTGCTTAGTGATGATGCAAAAGGTAAGAAGTGTGAGGATCTTCGGGTGCATATTGATAGCGATGTAAAAAAAAAGTACATTGTACTGCATTCTTAGATTCCTGCAGGAAAACATGACTGCTGTAGTGGACATAATCAAAAAACTAGAGTCAGAAAACACCCCGGTCTACCAAGTGTTCAGCATAATTGGTGTAGATGTCAAACATCTCCTCGAGAGTAGGCTAGGCGACACTTTTAGTGACATTGGCACTGCAACATGTTCCCTGTTAGAATGCTTGCCACTTGGTAAGCAGAGAAGTCTTGAGGACCAATTCAGGAAATTTTATTTCACAATGCATGAGAAATGGCTAGCTATGATGCATAGAAATGTCCCTTCACTAACCATGGCGTTTGAAGCCAATGAAGCCTCACTTTGGTACTCTGCGCAAGTGTTAGATCCCTTCCGTAAAGGGGAATTTTCTCCAGACTTTGCGAAGTACAGCTTCATTTTTGACCGCTTTAACACCTCGGAGGGCATATGCACCCAGTTCAACGCATATGTCGCAGAACCTGGCCCAGAGAATGTCAACCTTGAGGTGCACCAGTATTGGCATGGAGAGCTACGTCAGTGGCCAGAGTTGGCAAATTGTGTACTGTCTGTTTTGGCGTTGCCAGTCTCAAGTGCCAATGTCGAGAGGGCCTTTTCCCAAATAAAAGTGTACATGGGTAAGAAAGAGAGAGCGCGAATGACCAAAGATTCACTGAAAAATATTGTATGGTGTACTACAATAAATTCGACTTGTAAAAATGTATTTTAACCTCATATACACTGTACATAGACTGTCTATATTCCATGCACCAATTAAGAAAGCAAACAATAATAAAAGCAAAGCGTCCCATAAACACCGGTAAAACACCGTTTCAGTTGTGTTTTTTTGGGGCGAAAATGAGTAACCACTGAAAAGCACTGTTTTTTTGAGGTTTTGAAATCACTGGAAAACACTGAAAAAACACCACCAGAATTCACCAAAAATAGAAACTGAAAACAGGAAAGCCTACAAATATGTGTTGGCAGCCTCACGAGGTGATGTGGAGATCTTGATGCACATTTTAGTAAACCCACATTGTCTCAGGTATGGGGGGTTTGTGCGGGCAAGGCCTACATGTCCAAACCTTATGTCTCCTTGCCAGGTCTGACCTGTGTGTGATAATTGTCTGGACAGACACTCAACATGCAGTGACCCAGTCATGTTTGGTACGGCCTGTACCACGCGTACCCCTACATCACCACTACAATGGTGGTACGGGCCGTACCCACGCTCTGAGGGCGTGGGTACGGCACGTACCCCTACATCACCACTACAATGGTGGTACGGGCTGTACCCACGCTCTGAGGGCGTGGGTACGGCCCGTACCACCATTGTAGTGGTGATGGGTACGCGTACACGCCCACTGCCATTGTAGCGGGATGCAGGATTTGGTGGACATGGCCCCCGAAGTGACCAGACCCTGGAGGTAATGTATGTACAGAATATGGTATTTTTTAAATTGGGTTTAGAACACACCCCAATATACTGGTTATATGCTGCACCAGGCCCTAAGCCAACATTCGTGCCGTGTGTACGCCTTGTATCACAAATGTACTGGTGCCCTATGGGTATGGGTGATGTGGTCCGTACCCCCGCATTCATAGGTTGGGTCCGTACCACACGTACCCCTACATCACCACTACAATGGTGGTACGGACCGTACCCACGCCCTCAGAGCGTGGGTATGTCCCATGCCACCATTGTAGTGGTGATGTAGGGGTACGTGCCGTACCCACGCCCTCAGAGCGTGGGTACGGCCCGTACCACCATTGTATTGGTGATGTAGGGATACGTGGCGTACCCACGCCCTCAGAGCGTGGGTACGGCCCGTACCACGCGTACCCCTACATCACCACTACAATGGTGGTACGGGCCGTACCCATGCCCTCAGAGCGTGGGTACGGCCCGTACCACGCATACCCCTACATCACCAGTACAATGGTGGGACGGGCCGTACCCACGCCCTCAGAGCGTGGGTACGGCCCGTACCACCATTGTAGTGGTGATGTAGGGGTGCACGCCGTACCCATGCCGTCAGAGCGTGGGTACGGCCCATACCACCATTGTAGTGGTGATGTAGGGGTACGCGCCGTGCCCACGCCCTCAGAGCGTGGGCACGGCTGGTACCACGCATACCCCTACATCACCACTACAATGGTGGTAAAGGCCGTACCCATGCCCTCAGAGAGTGGGTATGGCCCGTACCACCATTGTAGTGGTGATGTAGGGGTATGCGCCGTACCCACGCACTCAGAGCGTGGGTACGGCCCGTACCACTATTGTATTGGTGATGTAGGTGTACACACCGTACCCTCGCCCTCAGAGAGTGGGTACGGCCCGTACCACCATTGTAGTAGTGATGTAGGGGTATGCGCCGTACCCACGCCCTCAGAGCGTGGGTACGGCCCGAACCACCATTGTATTTGTGATGTAGGGGTATGCGCCGTACCCACACCCTCAGAGCGTGGGTACGGCCCATACCACCATTGTAGTGGTGATGTAGGGGTATGCGCCGTACCCACGCCCTCAGAGCGTGGGTACAGCCCGTACCACGCGTACCCCTACAGCACCACTACAATGGTGGTATGGGCCGTACCCACGCTCTGAGGGCGTGGGTACGGCGCGTACCCCTACATCACCACTACAATGGTGGTACGGGCCGTACCCACGCACTGAGGGCATGGGTACAGCCCGTACCACCATTGTAGTGGTGACGGGTACGCGTACACGCCCACTGCCGCTGTAGCGTGACGCAGGGATTGGTGGACACGCCCCCCAAAGTGACCGGGCCCTGGAGGTAATGTATGTACAGAATATGGTATTTTTTAAATTGGGTAGAGGTTATGTTTCCTGCCCCTCGCCCCCCCCCTTTGCCCCTGGGTGTTGTTCTGACCTTCTGCGGCATGCGCAGCAGTTTCGGTGCACCAGGTCGTAGGCTAGGAGGGCCGGGATGACACGTAGGATGGGGTCCATGGCTGTCCGTCACGTACCGGTGCTCCTTCTTCGTGTCGTCCTCAATTTCCCGGGAGTTTTTGGCTGTCGTAAAAAATGAGCCGTGCGGAGTGACGTAGGCCCGAATCGTACTTGCTGGTCCGTAAAACGCTGCCTGACTCCATCCGGACGTCACGTACGCGATGTCCCGGATCAGAATTGTGGGTAGTTTTTTAGCTGCACGTAGATTTTTACGAATTGTACAGAAATAGTATTTCTGTACGATTCGTACTTGCTGGTTTGTAAGGAGGATTTCACGGGTACGAGTCGTACGGAGAATACGCTCCGTACGACCATTCGTACCCGGGTTTTACGGGATCGGAATCGGCCCCTTAATGTTATATTTGGCACACTTGTTTATTATCATTTCTTGTAAAGCATGATGACACTTATACAGAGGTCCATGTCTGCGCAAGATAAAAAAGACAGAACAAAATAGATGAAGGTATTCTTATGTCAATCAGTGCCATCACCAGCAATGCCATTTGCAAGTTCCCTCTGTTTGCATTTATGACTTTGTGCTGTCATTGTGAGCTGATTAGATATTTGTATACTAAAGGACATATTTATAAAGGGTTTACATCGCCCATGTGCTACACAAGGGGACACATGGGCATGGAATGTTACTAAAGGTTATGTGGTGATGTAGGGGTACGTGCCGTACCCATGCCCTCAGAGCGTGGGTACGGCCCGTACCACGCGTACCCCTACATCACCACTACAATGTTGGTACGGGCCGTACCCACGCTCTGAGGGCGTGGGTACGGCGCGTACCCCTACATCACCACTACAATGGTGGTACGGGCCGTACCCACGCTCTGAGGGCGTGGGTACGGCACGTACCCCTACATCACCACTACAATGGTGGTACGGGCCGTACCCACGCTCTGAGGGCGTGGGTACGGCCCGTACCACCATTGTAGTGGTGACGGGTACACGCCCACTGCCATTATAGCGGGACGCAGGGATTGGTGGACACGCCCCCCGAAGTGACCAGACCCTGGAGGTAATGTATGTACAGAATATGGTATTTTTTAAATTGGGTTTAGAACACACCCCAATATACTAGTTATATGCTGCACCAGGCCCTAGTCCAACATTTGTGGCGTGTGTACGCCTTGTATCACAAATGTACTGGTGCCCTAGGGGTATGGGTGATGTGGTCCGTACCCCCGCATTCATAGGTTGGGTCCGTACCACGCGTACCCCTACATCACCACTACAATGGTGGTACGGACCGTACCCATGCTCTGAGGGCGTGGGTACGGTCAGTACCACCATTGTATTGGTGATGTAGGGATACGTGCCGTACCCACGCCCTCAGAGCGTGGGTACGGCCCGTACTACCATTGTATTGGTGATGTAGGGGTACGTGCCGTACCCACGGCCTCAGAGAGTGGGTACGGCCCGTACCACACGTACCCCTACATCACCACTACAATGGTGGTACGGGCCGTACCCACGCTCTGAGGGCGTGGGTATGGCCCATACCACCATTGTAGTGGTGATGTAGGGGTACGCGCTGTACCCACGCCGTCAGAGCGTGGGTACGGCCCATACCACCATTGTAGTCGTGAAAGGGGTACGGGCCGTACCCACGCCCTCAGAGCGTGGGCACGGCCGGTACCACGCGGACCCCTACATCACCACTACAATGGTGGTACGGGCCGTACCCACGCCCTCAGAGCGTGGGTACGGCCCGTATCACCATTGTAGTGGTGATGTAGGGGTATGCGCCGTACCCACGCCCTCAGAGCGTGGGTACGGCCCGTACCACTATTGTATTGGTGATGTAGGGGTACGCGCCGTACCCACGCAATCAGAGTGTGGGCACGACCCGTACCACCATTGTAGTAGTGATGTAGGGGTACGCGCCGTACCCACGCCCTCAGAGCATGGGTCCGGCCCGTACCACCATTGTATTTGTAATGCAGGGGTATGCGCCGTACCCACTCCCTCAGAGCGTAGGTACGGCCCATATCACCATTGTAGTGGTGATGTAGGAGTATGCGCCGTACCCACGTCCTCAGAGCGTGGGTACAGCCCGTACCACGCGTACCCCTACATCACCACTACAATGGTGGTATGGGCCGTACCCACGCTCTGAGGGCGTGGGTACGGCCCGTAGCACCATTGTAGTGGTGATGTAGGGGTACGCGCCGTACCCACGCCGTCAGAGCGTGGGTACGGCCCATACCACCATTGTAGTGGTGATGTAGGGGTACGCGCCGTACCCACGCCCTCAGAGCGTGGGATCTGCCGGTACCACGCGTACCCCTACATCACCACTACAATGGTGGTACGGGCCGTACCCATGCCCTCAGAGCGCGGGTACGGCCCATACCACCATTGTAGTGGTGATGTAGGGGTATGCGCCGTACCCACGCCCTCAGAGCGTGGGTACGGCCCGTACCACTATTGTATTGGTGATGTAGGGGTACGCGCCGTACCCACACCCTCAGAGCGTGGGTACGGCCCGTACCACCATTGTAGTAGTGATGTAGGGGTACGCGCCGTACCCACGCCCTCAGAGCGTGGGTACGGCCCGTACCACCATTGTATTTGTGATGTAGGGGTATGCGCCGTACCCACACCCTCAGAGCGTGGGTACGGCCCATACCACCATTGTAGTGGTGATGTAGGGGTACGTGCCGTACCCACGCCCTCAGAGAGTGGGTACGGCCCGTACCACGCGTACCCCTACATCACCACTACAATGGTGGTACGGGCCGTACCCACGCACTGAGGGCATGGGTACGGCCAATACCACCATTGTAGTGGTGATGGGTGCGAGTACACGCCCACTGCCGCTGTAGCGGGATGCAGGGATTGGTGGACACGCCCCCCCAAAGTGACCAGACCCTGGAGGTAATGTATGTACAGAATATGGTATTTTTTAAATTGGGTAGAGGTTATGTTTCCTGCCCCTCGCCCCCCCTTTGCCCCTGGGTGTTGTTATTACCTTCTACGGCATGCGCAGCAGTTTCGGTGCACCAGGTCGTAGGCTAGGAGGGCCGGGATGACACATAGGATGGGGTCCATGGCTGTCCGTTGCGTGCCGGTGCTCCTTCTTCACGTCGTCCTCAATTTCCCGGGAGTTTTTGGCTGTCGTAAAAAATGAGCCGTGCGGAGTGACGTAGGCCCGAATCGTACTTGCTGGTCCGTAAAACGCTGCCTGACTCCATCCGGATGTCACGTACGCGATGTCCCGGATCAGAATTGTGGGTATTTTTTAGCTACACGTAGATTTTTACGAATTGTACGGAAATGGTATTTCTGTACGATTCGTACTTGCTGGTTTGTTAGGAGGATTTCACGGGTACGAGTCGTACGGAGAATACGCTCCGTACGACCATTCGTACCCGGGTTTTACGGGATCAGAATCGGCCCCTTAATGTTATATTTGATAAGGGCACACTTGTTTATTATCATTTCTTGTAAAGCATGATGACACTCATACAGAGGTCCATGTCTGCGCAAGATAAAAAAAGACAGAACAAAATAGATGAAGGGATTCTTATGTCAATCAGTGCCATCACCAGCAATGCCATTTGCAAGTTCCCTCTGTTTGCATTTATGACTTTGTGCTGTCATTGTGAGCTGATTAGATATGTGTATACTAAAGAGCATACTTATCAAGGGTTTACATCGCCCATGTGCTACACAAGCGGACACATGGGCGCGGAATATTCATAAAGGTTATGTGGTGATGTAGGGGTACGTGCCGTACCCATGTCCTCAGAGCGTGGGTACGGCCCGTACCACGCGTACCTCTACATCACCACTACAATGGTGGTACGGGCCGTACCCACGCTCTGAGGGCGTGGGTATGGCACGCACCCCTACATCACCACTACAATGGTGGTACGGGCCGTGCCACCATTGTAGTGGTGACGGGTACACGTACACGCCCACTGCCATTGTAGCGGGACGCAGGGATTGGTGGACACCCCCCCGAAGTGACCAGACCCTGGAGGTAATGTATGTACAGAATATGGTATTTTTTAAATTGGGTTTAGAACACACCCCAATATACTGGTTATATGCTGCACCAGGCCCTAAGCCAACATTCGTGGCGTGTGTACGCCTTGTATCACAAATGTACTGGTGCCCTAGGGGTACGGGTGATGTGGTCCGTACCCCCGCATTCATAGGTTGGGTCCGTACCACGCGTACCCCTACATCACCATTACAATGGTGGTACGGACTGTACCCACGCCCTCAGAGCGTGGGTACGGCCCGTGCCACGCGTACCCCTACATCACCACTACAATGGTGGTACGGGCCGTACCCTTGCTCTGAGGGCGTGGGTACGGCCCGTACCACCATTGTAGTAGTGATGTAGGGGTACGTGCCATACCCACGCCCTCAGAGTGTGGGTACGGTCCGTACCACCATTGTATTGGTGATGTAGGGATACGCGCCGTACCATCGCGCCCTCAGAGCGTGGGTACGGCCCGTACCCCCATTGTATTGGTGATGTAGGGGTACGTGCCGTACCCTCGCCCTCAGAGCGTGGGTACGGCTCGTACCACGCGTACCCCTACATCACCACTACAATGGTGGTATGGGCTGTACCCACGCCCTCAGAGCATGGGTACGGCCCGTACCACGCATACCCCTTCATCACCACTACAATGATGGTACGGGCCGTACCCACGCTCTGAGGGCGTGGGTATGGCCCGTACCACCATTGTAGTGGTGATGTAGGGGTACGCGCCGTACCCACGCCGTCAGAGCATGGGTACAGCCCATACCACCATTGTAGTGGTGATGTAGGCGTACGCGCCGTACCCACGCCCTCAGAGCGTGGGCACGGCCGGTACCACACGTACCCCTACATCACCACTACAATGGTGGTACGGACCGTACCCACGCCCTCAGAGCGTGGGTACGGCCCGTACCACCATTGTAGTGGTGATGTAGGGGTATGCGCCGTACCCACGCCCTCAGAGCGTGGGTACGGCCCGTACCACCATTGTAGTAGTGATGTAGGGGTACGCGCCGTACCCACGCCCTCAGAGCGTGGGTACGGCCCGTACCACCATTTTATTTGTGATGTAGGGGTATGCGCCGTACCCACACCCTCAGAGTGTGGGTACGGCCCATACCACCATTGTAGTGGTGATGTAGGGGTACGCGCCGTACTCACGCCCTCAGAGCATGGGTACAGCCCATACCACGCGTACCCCTACATCACCACTACAATGGTGGTATGAGCCGTACCCACGCTCTGAGGGTGTGGGTACGGCGCGTACCCCTACATCACCACTACAATGGTGGTACAGACCGTACCCACACCCTCAGAGCGTGGGTACGGCCCGTGCCACGCGTTCCCCTACATCACCACTACAATGGTGGTACGGGCCGTACCCATGCTCTGAGGGTGTGGGTACGGCCCGTACCACCATTGTAGTGGTGATGTAGGGGTACGTGCCGTACCCACGCCCTCAGAGCATGGGTATGGCCCGTACCACCATTGTATTGGTGATGTAGGGATACGCGCCGTACCCACGGCCTCAGAGCATGGGTACGGCCCGTACCACCATTGTATTGGTGATGTAGGGGTACGTGCCGTACCCACGCCCTCAGAGCGTGGGTACGGCCCATACAACGCATACACCTACATCACCACTACATTGGTGGTATGGGCTGTACCCACGCCCTCGGAGCGTGGGTACGGCCCGTACCACGCAAACCCCTACATCACCACTACAATGGTGGTACGGGCCATACCCACGCTCTGAGGGCGTGGGTACGGCCCGTACCACCATTGTAGTGGTGATGTAGGGGTACGCGCCGTACCCACGCTGTCAGAGTGTAGGTACAGCCCATACCACCATTGTAGTGGTGATGTAGGGGTATGCGCCGTACCCACGCCCTCAGAGTGTGGGCACGGCCGGTACCACACGTACCCCTACATCACCACTACAATGGTAGTACGGCCTGTACCCATGCCCTCAGAGCGTGGGTACGGCCTGTACCACCATTGTAGTGGTGATGTAGGGGTATGCGCCGTACCCACGCCCTCAGTGCGTGGGTACGGCCCGTACCACTATTGTGTTGGTGATGTAGGGGTACGCGCCGTACCCTCGCCCTCAGAGCGTGGGTACGGCCCGTACCACCATTGTAGTAGTTATGTAGGGGTACGCGCCGTATCCAGGCCCTCAGAGCATGGGTACGGCCCGTACCACCATTGTATTTGTGATGTAGGGGTATGCGCCGTACCCACACCCTCAGAGCGTGGGTACGGCCCATACCACCATTGTAGTGGTGATGTAGGGGTACGCGCCGTACCCACGCCCTCAGAGCGTGGGTACAGCCCATACCACGCGTACCCCTACATCACCACTACAATGGTGGTATGGGCTGTACCCATGCTCTGAGGGCGTGGGTACGGCGCGTACCCCTACATCACCACTACAATGGTGGTACGGGCCGTACCCACGCACTGAGGGCATGGGTACTGCCCGTACCACCATTGTAGTGGTGACGGGTACGCGTACACGCCCACTGCCGCTGTAGTGGGACGCAGGGATTGGTGGACACGCCCCCCAAAGTGACCAGACCCAGGAGGTAATGTATGTACAGAATATGGTATTTTTTAAATTGGGTAGAGGTTATTTTTCCTGCCCCTCGCCCCCCTTTTGCCCCTGGGTGTTGTTCTGACCTTCTGCGGCATGCGCAGCAGTTTCGGTGCACCAGGTCGTAGGCTAGGAGGGCCGGGATGACACATAGGATGGGGTCCATGGCTGTCCGTCGCGTATCGGTGTCGTCCTCAATTTTCCGGGAGTTTTTGGCTGCCGTAAAAAATGAGCCGTGCGGAGTGACGTAGGTCCGAATCGTACTTGCTGGTCCGTTACACGCTGCCTGACTCCATATGGACGTCACATACACGATGTCCCGGATCAGAATTGTGGGTATTTTTTAGCTGCACGTAGATTTTTACGAATTGTACGGAAATGGTATTTCTGTACGATTCGTACTTGCTGGTTTGTAAGGAGGATTTCACGGGTACGAGTCGTACGGAGAATACGCTCCGTACGACCATTCGTACCCGGGTTTTACGGGATCGGAATCGGCCTCTTAATGTTATATTTGATAAGGGCACACTTGTTTATTATCATTTCTTGTAAAGCATGATGACACTCATACAGAGGTCCATGTCTGCGCAAGATAAAAAAAGACAGAACAAAATAGATGAAGGGATTCTTATGTCAATCAGTGCCATCACCAGCAATGCCATTTGAAAGTTCCCTCTGTTTGCATTTATGACTTTGTGCTGTCATTGTGAGCTGATTAGGTATGTGTATACTAAATGACATATTTATCAAGGGTTTACATCGCCCATGTGCTACACAAGGGGACACATGGGCGCGGAATGTTTATAAAGGTTAGGTGTCACCCTTATGTCACAAAAGGGGACACAAGGGCAGTGCAAAACCTGAATGAGATTTATGAAAGCATCCAATACCACCTTGCATGGCCCTGAGTGGCTTGATAAATCTACAGTAATGAAAGACAGCGCAAATCGCTGCTTTGCATTACTCTGGAGGAATGCCATGGTTAGAGCATGGGTGATCCCACACATCCACCCATGGATTTTGACATATTCCCAGATTTGCCGACATTGGCAGACTTGGGAATGCATCAGAATTGTATGCCTCCCACCTGAGGGGCAACAAGGAGAAATATCTTCACTTCTCCTCGTTGTTTCCTCTTTCTAAGTGTAATGCATTTTGCAACACTAAGGATACGATTACGATTGCGGTCGGAAACTCTTCTGACCAAACCGGTTTCAGAATCATTTCTGACCAAATCAGGTTCTCCAAGTCCGGCCGACCGATTACGATGCTGCCCAACATCATTTGGTCGGACTCGCATTGACTTCAATGGAAGCCTGTGTTCCGAATGAGAACAAAGGCTCCCATTAAAAAATGGGAGGGTTGGGGAAAACCTTGCAACCTGTGGTTGGCACCTCATGGTGCCTGCCACACTGTGCATGGTTAGAAAGAGGGGTCCTATGGGTCCCTACTGCCAACAAAGAAATCCTTGGGACTGGAGGTAACTCAACTAGCATGTACAGTGACACGCAAAATCACACAGGAGAACCTGTGGGATGATCCCAGTTTCAGGACGAAATCCCTCACCCACCACAGGTGGCATGCTTCATCATTTGGGTTTCTCCTCTCGGTGAGAATTCCTGCTCCAACCAAGGGCTATAACTCCTTCTCTGAGAGAAAGGATGGCAACTATGGTGGGTGAGGGATTTTGTCCTGAAAGGGATCATCCCACAGGTGTGATTTTGCGCATCACTGTACATGCTAGTTGAGTTACCTTCAGACCCAAGGATTTCTTTGTTGGCAGTAATTGGGGATGTAATCCTTGCAGGTCTTAAAATTCCCTCAGACCCTACTCTAATTCTTCATATATAGTCCCATGTGTACCCCCATGAGTCCCATTTCGAGGTCCGTAGGTGAATGGGACCTTCTATGGGCCCCCAAGGTCAGATTCTGACAGCCGTTTCATGTCGGGCAGACTGATTCGGAACAGCTGTCAGAATCGGCCATCGTAATCGCTCGGTCGGAAACCATGTCTGTTGAGCTGTATGATTCGGCTTCGAACAACTCGGGCTATCTGAATGCTGATCGGAACTGAATCGGACAGCCCGAACGGTTTCCTTGCATTGTAATCGGTCGGTGGGAAATGTGTCCGATTTGGACGGAAACATAGGTTTCGAATCCCGTTTGAAGTCTTTCCAAACAACATCTTGATCTCCCCCTTAGAAAGAGAAAAATGCCTTTGAGGATTGTTTGCACTATTGAAAGGTAGTTTATTGGTAGAGGTAAGTATGCACCTACCACCAGTCACAAGGCCACCGACACAGTACTGGGTCCAGAAAAGGGTCTCTATAAATTAGTCCCTTGCTTAACCCTTAGTAGCTGACATCAAGCAATAAGGCTTAACTCAGGAGACAGGCATGTAAAGCATTTAAAAACACCAATACAGTAAATAAGAAAGACACAACACACAATAAAAATATGACACCAAGTCCAAATCTGTACAGCCTGTTCATTTGTATAACGGCTACTTTAATTCCTTGTAGTCACTTATCGCTGATAGGCACAGCTTGAATTGCTTTCAGCCAGCTCTCTGCTTGTTTGCTCTACTAAGGGGCCGTTTCTGATTCCGGCTGCTAAACGAACCGACCGACACGGACCCGGACCGAACACCGACCAACACGGACCAGCGCCGTACGACCTGTGCAGTACGATGCAACACGTGTGAATTACAACCGACACGTACGGAATACAAGCCATACAATCGAGCCGTAGGGAAAATAGTGATCCGGACGGAAAACTGACGTGAATATCTCCGACCGAAACGAACCCGGAATGAAGCTGACCGACCCGTACCCGCGATGTACGATTTGTGCAGTACAATGCAATGCGTGCAAAACCAGACCGACTCACACGGAGAACAAGCCGCACGACCGACACGCACAGACAACCCGGCACACAAGCAATAGAGACCACCGCGAACGACGCGTACCAAACACAGAAGACAGTCAGCATGAACGAGGCAGAGAAGCCCGCACGAGACAACAGCAGCATCCGTTTCCATCACATGAACGTCTCCTTCATGCCTACAAAACACATAGGAAAAAAGACAAAAAAAGGACCAAACAAGCAATGACAAAGCCAATAAATACCAAAAGAAAACATGCGACAAAGACACAACCACCACTCCAACTTTATAAAGGACTACAATCACTACCATCATCCCTTGCAAACAGGAGACACAGCCAGCAGCAAACACCAGTACACAGCAACCACAGACACACTCACAACTCACCCATCACACAACTCACACACCATCAGCACCTCATACAAAAGCACACACACATACACCCAGAAAAACCAACACCAACCCACCATCACTTACACCCTCAAACACACATCCCTCACCACCACCACCCATCACCATGCCTCCAAAGAAGAATCCAAAGTTCACAGATAGTGAGTTAGAAGTGCTGGTAGACGAGATCAACAGAGAAGAGCCACATTTGTTTGGTACATTGGTCCAAAGGACCCCCATCTCACAGAAAACCAAGATGTGGGCGAGGATTGTGGACAAGGTGAATGCCCAAGCACCAGCAAGGCGCACAAAGGACGACATCCAGAACAGGTGGTATGACGTACGCAGGAGGGTCAATAAACTCATCGAAAAAGATCACGCCCTGAGTAGGTGCACTGGCGGTGGCCCTCCTGCCAAACCAGTCTACTTCAGGACCTGGGAGGAGAAGGTGCGGGACATCCTACCACCAGAGAGCGTCCATGGCCTAACAGACATCCCAGAGCTTGGTGAGTACACAAACAACATACCCAAGATTGTGTGGCAAGGGGACAGTGAAACCATGCACCGCAAGCAAAGCTACACTAACCAATAGATAATCAGCCCAAGATGTGTATGCCAGTCAGACAAACTCAATACCTGCCATATCATAGTGACTGGGAACTGTGTCATGACATGCACCAACCTACAAATAAATAGAGCAAGCCAGTGGCACTAAGCCAAATAGACCCTGCCAGACAGTTTGACACCACAAACACACCACCTCACAGTGCAGCTGACTGTCAGGAAGCAATAGTGGGGATGCAGGTAAAGTGAGTGTAGCCAAAAGCATGATGGGGCCTGTAGTCACAGATAATGCTCCCCCTCCTCATTGGCCCATCAAGACCTCTCAGAAACATGCCCACACCACAGGGAGTGGAAAATGACTGACAAGATGGCTGACACTGGCTCCTGCTGTGGGGAGCATAAGGTCCTGCTAGGGCTTCTGTGCAAATCAGAAGCAGGACACCACTGACTGACATCCTGAAAGACAACTTGCACGTCCTACAATGGAAGCACATGTCATGATGGGAAGGAGGACTGACAGCCCTGACCATACTAATCAGCATGGGGCGACCTCCCCCTCAACACAAACTCCACACAACTCACCGGGTACAATGCATTGACACACACCTCATTGAAATATCAGCAAAAGATACCCCGTACTGGGTGCTGCTGTGTGAAGCACAGGGGCTCACTTTGGACTTCTAGCCAAACAAACACCAGGATGTCACAGTCAGCCATCTTGCCATTGCTATCACACCCCCTCACAGGGAAGCAGAGTCAAGAGGGAGGAAGTATGGGCATGCTGGGAAGGGGGGTGTAGCCAAGAGTATGATGGGACTCGCAGTCACAGACAAGCTATACCCACCCACATGGCCCAGCAAGATCAAACTGAACCACACTTGCCTCACAGGGAGTGGGTAGGGACTGACAAGATGTCTGACACTGGGCTCTGTTGTGTGGAGCACAAGGCCCTGCTGGGAAATGGCCAACAACAAACATCAGGATTTCACAGTCAGCCATCTTGCCATTGCTGTCACACCCCATCACAGGGAAGCAGAGTCAAGAGGGAGGAAGTATGGGCATGCTGGGAAGG
Source organism: Triturus cristatus (assembly GCF_964204655.1). NCBI lineage: Eukaryota > Metazoa > Chordata > Amphibia > Caudata > Salamandridae > Triturus > Triturus cristatus. The sequence goes on from NC_140581.1 coordinate 406,839,657, forward strand.
GGGGTGTAGCCAAGAGTATGATGGGACTCACAGTCACAGACAACCTACACCCACCCACATGGCCCAGCAAGATCAAACTGAACCATACTTGCCTCACAGGGAGTGGGTAAGGACTGACAAGATGTCTGACACTGGGCTCTGTTGTGGGGAGCACAAGGCCCTGCTGAGAAACGGCCAACAACAAACATCAGGACTTCACAGTCAGCCATATTGCCATTGCTGTCACACCCCCTCACAGGGAAGCAGAGTCAAGAGGGAGGAAATATGGGCATGCTGGGAAGGAGGGTGTAGCCAAGAGTATGATGGGACTCGCAGTCACAGACAACCTACACCCACCCACATGGCCCAGCAAGATCAAACTGAACCATACTTGCCTCACAGGGAGTGGGTAGGGACTGACAAGATGTCTGACACTGGGCTCTATTGTGGGGAGCACAAGGCCATGCTGGGAAATGGCCAACAACAATATCAAACTTCGTCCGTGACAAGCTGGGAGAAAGCAGTGTACAGGCAGGCATCTGTTCGAAAAGTAGAAAATGTAATGTTTGTGAACCAACGATGCATGTAGAAACATAAATCACATTGTGTGTCTTTTCCAAACACAGGTGGTGCTGGGCACCCAGCACCAAATGATGAGGATACCCAGTCCCAGACTCTGGTGGACACTGAGTTCTCTGGTCAGACTCTTCCACTGTCCTCTTCGGATGACGACGACCAACCTGGCCCCTCCGGTGTGAGCCATCATGCAGCACCAGCAGCATCAACATCTGCCCCCCCTGTACCCACGCATCCAGCATCTGGACACCGACAGGGAGGGCACCCCCACCAACACGGACAGACCAAGGCCAATGAACACCCACAGCACAGGGACAAAGGACCCCCTGGAAGCTACAGCAAACACCACCAGCAACACCACCCAAGGGGTCCCAATGTCACCTGTGCATCCCGCTGCTGGTCCTGCCCGTGTGGAGTGGGGTGCTTGGAGGGGTGGGAGGCACAGGGCGTGCCTTGCAGAGGGGTCTGGACTGCATGATGACCCCCACCTGGCACGCATCTTAGATGCGCACCAGGATAGCACCGGAGGATTTGGCCAGGTAGTGGGGATCCTCAATGACATGCAACACGAGCAGGTCGCCCACCATGCCCGCATGGAGGCCAAGTGGGATGACATTACTGTGGTGCATCGGGACATACTACAATGCCTCCGCCAGATCAACACCAACCTGTCCACACCCCCCTGTGTGCCCAGAACATCTGTCGCAACACCATCTGCCAGCGCCACAGGGAGGGAGGAGGACTCTGGCGGAGAGCCCCCTGCACCGTAGAGGCCTGCACATGAGGACCCCCCCCACCCCGGAAGAAGAGGGGTCGTCCGAAGAAGGACATGTGAGAGGCAGATGTCCCAGCACATCCCCCAGGGCCTCTAAACCTGTTCTGGACAATGTCCTTTGTGCGCAACCCGTTCACCTTGTCCAATCGCACAAAACTCGCCCACATGATATGGAGGGTTCATGTTGGGCCAATGTATCAGATGACTCTGGACTTTACTCTGGACATTTCATCTACCAGCACTTCCAACTCCAATGTGAACTTTGGATTCCCAAACAAATGTACAGCAGCCACCATTCTGTGCTCTTCCCTCACACATGTTTGTAAATAAACTCACCAGTACACCATACTTGCCTCTGTTGTGTTCCAACTTGCCATGTTCAGGGAGATGTCGATCTGCTACACAACACAGTGCATGCCAAATACTGCAACAATGTGACCAAAGTAAGGTGAGTCATGGGGAGGGAGACACACCACTATGGCAATACAAAACATACTCACCATGGCCATGTTACTCATCACACACAATGATGTTGACCTGAAATGCATTGGCATGCACAGACACAACACCAACCCCAGTCAGTGGAAACAAGTCCACAGGTGAGGTAAGCAGATGTCACTCAGATGTGGGAAGACAGACAACGCACATAACAAAGCATAGCACAGGTTCATTACACATCAGCAACAAGTTTATTGCACAATAGTTGCACAGTAATTCTACGTAACAGTGGACACACGCTCTCAATGTGTTGGAGGATGGAAGTCCAGGGATGTGAGGTACATCAGTTGATGGGAATTGTCAACTTCCACACTGGTGTTGGCTTCTGGGTGTTGGGGGTCAGTGTTGACCACACAACAGGCAAAGTACCCTGGGAAGGACAGACAAGATACAGTCAAAAGCACAGAAGAACAGGAGAGAAATGCAATGCACATGCACAAAACATGTTGCAAGACACCTACACAAACACTAGTTAGCAGTACTACCCTACTGTGGAGTACACACCAGCTGAATGGACACATCACAGCACGCATCCAGTCAAGTGGCACACAGACACACTCAGACAGCAACAGAGCTGGCACAACACATTCCAGGCTACTGCCATACATTCACATAAAAACACTGGAAACTTACATTCAGGTGAAGAAGTTGTTGATGAGCTGTAAGCGGACGTCACCATCATCTTCATCATCACTGGCATCTTGGCCCAGGCCGGGATCCTCCACAGGTGCCAGACGTTGGTCATCGTCATCCTGGATGAGAGGCACCTCCTTCCACACCGCCATGTTGTGTAGCATGCAGCAGACAAGGATTATTTTGCACACCTTTGCAGGCTCATATGGGAGGGCCCCTCCGGTCTTGTCCAGGCAGCGAAAGCGGCTTTTCAGGAGGCCAAATGTTCGCTCAATCACCCTCCTGCTCCGACCATGTGACTCATTGTAGCGCAGCTTGGCTGGTGTCACAGGGTTCCTGAAGGGTGTCAGCAACCATGGCGTGTTGGGGTATCCGGAGTCACCTACACACACAAAAATGAACAAGTAGCTGAGTTTTGTAGGAGTGCGGAATACAACATTGACAAACACACACAATGAGAAACAGTCAGTACACACTGACAAGCCAGGCATGCTGAGCTGGCATCTGTGACATCCGCGTTGCAATGCGACTACTCCTCATAATGTAGGCATTGTGTGCAGAACCAGAGAACCGTGCACACAAATGTGTGATCGACATGTCAGCAAGACAGACCACCAGAGCATTGATCGAATGGTAGTGCTTCCTGTTCCGGTATGCCTGCTCATGTGCCTGTGGTGGTATCAGGGCAACATGTGTCCCACCAATAGATCCGATGAAGTTCGGCATCCTCCCCAGTGTATAAAAGGCATCCTTTATTTCAGGGAGTTCAGCTCGGCTCGGGAACTTGACATACAGGTCAAGGAAGTGCAACATCCCCTCCAACACATCGCATAGCACCAGACTAAACATCGTTTGCGACATCCCACCAGCAGTAGCCAGAGTGTACTGGAAGGTACCAGTAGCAAAGAAGTGCAGGGCTGCCATCACCTTCACCTCTGGGGTCAGTGCTGTAGGGTGTGTCCGGCCAGGTAGCAGATGTGGCGCCAACTGCTCCGCCAACTCTGCAATCAGTGGCCTGGTGAAGCGGTACCGTCTGATGCAGTCGCGTTCCTGCATGGTTGCAAGGTCTGGGAACGGCCGATGGACAGCTGGTGCCCTGCAGTACAGAGATGCACAAAGGAAGATTGTCAGTACATCCACCCATGTGGCCATGACCATGATCAATATCACATGCTAGTTCATGACATTACATGCATGACGAAAAGGGGGCCCGGTACGTGATGTACATGCCATCACCCACATCGTACGTGTCATCATGAACGGTGCATACCCCAACATTGCATATGTACAGACCGTACCCCCCACACCCCCGTTTGAATGGACCGTACCCCCCACCCACCTGCGTATGTCCGCACCGTACACCAGGCGTACCCACCCACCCGCGTATGTCTGCACCGTACCCCAGGCGTACCCCCCCACCTGCGTGTGTCCGCACCATACCCCAGGCGTACCCCAATCCTCGCGTATGTACAGTCCGTACATACGCGAGCATTGGGACATACGCGGGTGGGGGGTACGCCTGGGGTATGGTGCGGACATACGCGGGTGGGGGATACGCCAGGGTACAGTGCGGACATACGTGGGTGGGGGGGTACGCCTGGGGTACGGTGAGGACATATGCGAGCATTGGGGTACGCCTGGGGTACGGTGCGGACATACGCGGGTGGCGGGGTACGCCTGGGGTACGGTGCGGACATACGCGGGTGGGGGGTATGATGCGGACGTACACAGGAGGGTTGGGAGGCTGGGGGGGCCATACGAGTCGTACCCCAGGCACAAGTAGGGGTCGTACAAAGTTTGCTCCGTACGGGGCCTTTTCCGTGCGCTTGTGTTTTCGGACGGGCGGTACGGATCGTACTTGCGCGCTCGGACTTCAGTTTTACCATTTGCATGTTAAACTGTCCGGGGACGTCTCGTAGACTTTCCCGAGGCGATTCGTATGTATTTTTCACGTACGAATCATACGTCGCTGTTTGTACGGGACTTGTACGATTCGTACGTAAAAAAATACGGATAAGAGTCGTACGGGGAAAAAAAAACAGGATCGGAATCGACCCCTAAGAGTTTTACAAATACACTAAAAAACATTAACAATAATTATACTAAAAATTACATCATATACATTTAAAATATATACCAAAACAATTACTTATTACAAATAAATATTATAAATAACTATATTATTGTAATCGATATTAATAACCTCGATATTTTAAAAATTGATACTACTTTGAAATCAATATTCTTGACAACTATATTTTTGCTGACTATATTTCTATGCCATGTGCAAGTCGATATTTACAACTCAATATTTTGTCTGATGACCATGGTAAAGATGGCGCATTCCTGCACTTTTTCTTTTACACAGCGCAGCAATGTGGTTTTGTGCGTTGTGTGAATTTTTTATAAATGTGGCCCTATGCGTAATATGGGTGACACTCATCAGTTCATTCAAGTGACCTTTTGACCAGGGGCTGGGCATGCATTTGAGCAGATTGAGAATCAGTCAGCCCTTGAATGACTAGTGTAGTGAATCAATCAATGAAACAGGATGTATAGACTGTGGCTAATCACCAATGAGGGTATCCCTGAGGGTCTAGCTGCTTCAGGTGGATTCAGTTGAACAGCCAGTTCTTGAGTGCCTTCCGGAATTCTAGGAGAGAGTTGGAGTTCTGGAGCGGAAGGCGGAGATCATTCCAGGATTTAGCTGTGACGTCGGGCAAGGAGCATCCTCCACTGTTGCTTCGAATAATGCTGGGGGCACCCAGGGAGAGGGAGGCAGAGCATAAGTATCTGGAAAGTTGGTGTAAATTCAGCTGGTGGCTGATATAGGCTGGTCCTTGGCTGTAGGTGTGGATCAGCATCTTGAATGGACATCTCTTCTCTATGGGGAGGCAGTGGAGTTTCATGAGGTGAGGGGTGATGTGGGTCCATTTGGGGTGGTAAAGGATGAGTCTAGCTGCTGAGTTCTGTATGATTTGCAGTCTTTTCAGGAGGTGAGTGGGGATTCCTGCTTTGAATGCATTGCTGTAGTCCAGGCAACTGTTCATTAGTGCTTGAGGGACAGTTTGTCCGGTGAGAATAGGGAGCTATTTGAAGATTTTCCAGAGCATGCAAAGAGCGAAGAAGCAGGCACATACGATTGGGTTGATCTGGGTTGTCATGGAGAGTTTGCTGTACATGATGATTCTGAGGTTTAGACGAATGGTCAGTCAGAGTGGGAAAGGTTCCAGTTCTGAGGGCCACCAGGAGTCGTTTCATGGGGAGGAATTGTTCCGAAGATCAGCACTTCGGTTATGTATGTGTTGAGTTTCAGGCAGTTGTTTCTCATCCAGTCGGTGATGCTTGTCAAACTGTTGGGTGTCATCTGCCTAGGATATGATGTTTAATCCATGGGCTCTGATGATGTTGGCCAAGGGATTCATGTAGGTGTTGAACAGCGTGAGGCTGAGGGACAAACATTGAGTGATGCAGCAGAAGATGATCTTGGGTTCCGCAGTGAATGGTGGTAAGCGGACTCTCTGGGTTCTTCCTGTGTGGAAGGAGGCAATCCATTTGAAGGCGTCTCCTTAGATTCCAATGCAATTAAGTCTTTTGATCAAGGTGTGATAGCATACAGTGTTGAACACTGCCGAGCAGTCGAGGAGGATCAGTGCCACTATTTCTTCCCAGCTGAGGAAGGTTCTGATGTCATCTGTGGCAGCGATCAGGTGATTTCAGTACTGTGGTTGGTGCAGAATCCGATTTAGGAGGTGTTCTAAAGATGGTTGTTCTGCAGGTGTTCTAAAAGTTAGCATTTGATGGCTATTTCAAGGTCTTTTGGGGTGAAGAGGAGCACAGAGATGGTACAGTCGTTTTTGAGTTTGCTGGGATCGGCAGATGGTTTCATAGGAAGGGGTTTGACTTCTGCATCTTTCCATTCTTTGGGGGAAGGTGGCCATGGTGATAGAGGCATTGAAGAGGGTGGTGAGCTCGCAGCTGATCTTCTTCCTCCTGAGGTTGAAAATGTGGTGAGAACAGCTTTCTGTGGGGGCTCCTGAGTGGACAGAATTCATGATAGCTGTAGTGTTCTGTGTGGTAAGCTGGTCCCAGGTGGCGAGTAGATGGTCGGGGATTGCTTCAGTGCGAGCGAGTTGGCCAAATAGGTCGGAGGGGGTGGGCAGGGGTTCAAAGTTCTTGTTGATGATGGAGATCTTGTTGTGGAAAAAGTTCACAAGAGTGTCGCAAAGTTCCTGGGAGAGGGTGATGTCTTTGGTGGGTGAGGGGTTGGAGAACTCTCTGACAATGCTGTGGTTGAAGCTGACTTCAATGTGGTCCATCAGGGTGTTCTTTTTTGTCTCCTTCAGGAGCTGGTGGTATTGGTTGATGACTGTTTTGAAGGTGGCTCTGTCTGCGGAATCCCCAGCTGCTGCACCATTTTCGTTCACAGTTCTTAGCTCAATGGTGTAAAAACTGGCCTGTTTGATACATCTTTGCATTTGCTGGGCTTTATGGGCTTGTTCCAGTGTGCCTGCGGTGTCAGGGTGGGAGGTGTTGAGGGCATCGGTCCACTGGCTCTCTGACACTTTGCTCCAGGTATGGGGCACTAGGAGGCTCAGTGATTTTGCCAGGGGGTCTGGTGATGAGGAAGTGGACAATGGAGTAGCCTGTCTAGGTGAGCTCAGTGACATGAATGTATTTGACTGTCGTTGACCCTGAAGATGGGGACAAGCATATGCATTGCATTGTGTGTAGGGCTGGTGGCTAGCTGGGTGAGGCCGGTGTTGGTCATGGTTTCAAGGAGGTTGGCAGAGTTGGTATCTTTGAGGTCATCACGGTGCAAATTGAGGTCTCTGAGGAAGATGTATTCCTTGTAGTCTTTGGTGCGTAGGGCGATATGGTCGGGAATGAGGTTGCAGAAGCTGAGGCATGGTCCTCGATGCATATAAGAAAGGGTGCCCCTGATTGTGGATTTGCCATCAGCTTGGAGTTCCAAATTGAGGTGGTTTTGTCTGCGATGGTGATGCAGTGGATGTTTTCTTTGTGGATGATGGCAATTCTGCCTCCGTGTTTGCTAATACGTTCGTGGTGTGCTATCTTATAACTGTCGGGTGTCACTGAGGTGAAGTCTGGAGCAGATGCATAGGTGAGCCAGGTCTCAGTGAGGAAGATGACGTCAGGGGTGAGGGTAATGATGATGTCCCAGATTTCGGTGATGGATTTTCAGACTGATCGTGTGTTGAGCAAGAGGCAGTATAGTTGCTCCTAAGCAGTCGTGCTCAACATGGTGGTGGTTGTCATGTGTGCGGGTGCTCCAGTGTAGCAGGAGAAAAGACAGTTCTGGCAGGTAAAAGGTACAACTGTGGATAGTAGAGAAGTGTGGCAGCAGTTGTTGTTTGGGAGTCTGGGATCCAGGGCTTGTAGCTCGGTGGCTTTGTATCTGTGTGTGGTAGGAGAATCAGAGTTCCTGGTGCTGGGTGCAGGCCAGATGCCTTCAGTGCGCCAGTGGAAGTCCTGCTGCGTGCAGCTGTACTGGGGCCTCCATTAAGTAGGTCCTGAGAGGAAAGAGGGGTGCTGGGTGGGGATGGCGGGAGGCAGAAAGTGGGCTGGGGTATACAACGAAACAGGTGGGAAAATGAGCAGCAGGTGGAAACTAAAAGAGACTAGCAAACAAACAAAAAGAAACAAAATTCAAACTACACAATAAAATAGGAAATAAAAGAATAAGCAATAAGGGAATTACAAGGCAAGCAGACAAAGCAAATGAAAGAAGCTGCCTGGGGGATACAATTTAAGGGGCGGGAAAAATAGCAGTGGGTGGAAACTAAGAGAGACTAACAAACAAATCAACAAGGAACAAAATGCAAACTTCACAATAAAATAAGCAATAAAGTAATAAGCAATAAGATAATTACAAAGCAATCAGGCAAGGTAAGAATGGCGAAAGCAGAGGCGGGGGAACTGGGATCTGGACCAGTGTAGTTACAGTGTTCATTCTTCAATTGCTTGTAAAACATGGAGGGGTGCATATACAACCTTCTAGGTAGTAGTTTACCATTACACAATCCCCTCCCTTAATGCCTGTTGGAATCCCAGTTAGGAATTTCATTTGAGGGATGGAACAATGCCACTTCCCATATAAAGAGGGGCTTAGGAATTCTTCTAATTGCCAATACACTGTGCAGAATAGACATCTACTCCTGAACAAATTCTTAATGGCATCTCTAAAATCTCGTCGGTTGTATCAAAGCTGAATGCCCTCCTGCTCACCTGTTTTGCTTGCCTACCATACTGAGGAAAGAGTTGTGGGCACCACACAAAGGCAGTCAGCCAATCACCTTTGTGGAGGCACAAAATAGTGCATTTATTAACCTATATTTCCACCCCAGAGCTCACAGAACAAAGGTGCCCTTGGGTGAATGTGCACTTTATAATAACACCAGATAAAAAATAAATACAATGAACCTGTATGGTGCATGTCAAACATTTTGTTTCCTGCAAAACTTTGAGTGGAACTTTGAATTTTTTGTTACCAAATAATTTAGAACCTCCCTGCCACCGTTTCGGTATGCAAGTTGGATCACTGAGCCGGGTATTTAAGTGAAGAACAGACCAAAATGATCTATTTTTACAAAATAAAACTTTTCATTACCTTTCCCCGGCTCTACAAGGGGGGACAAGTATCAGAATCCAATATTGTCTGGAAAGACTGTCGAGTGTGCAGAAAAAATTTATTTAGCACAGAAACACAGATTGAGCTCTACCATATGCTGCTGAGAGGACATTAGCCTTTAAGGCATTTCCCCTTCTTTATTTGGCCGTACGATTTTAGCCAGACAGAGTGGGATTCTGTTGACTCTCACGATTTACACGAGGGAGTACACGTATCGAAACTTAATATTATTGGAATTGATTGAGAAAAATCAAGAGTCTGTATGTGGACCGCTGCTTGAGGTACTCTCAAGCTCCCTGTGAACAGCCATTCACCTCTCTTGTAGTGTGCCTTGACTCCCCGTCTGTGTCCCCAAGCCATGCTGAACATGAAATCAAAGACCTCCAGTGTGCCTGCATATGACCCCTGCCCTTGAGCTGAGCGGTGCGCGTGCCTGCGCTTATTGACGTGAACACTTTACAGCACCTGGATCCTTCTCCTGCTGCACACCACCACAATCGCCATTGCGGGGAGACCAACTGCAGAACTGTGGGTCAGGCAATGATCTTGACAAACCTATACACTTTGCAGAATTAAGACTATGCCCACACACAGACACAGCTGCTAACCTGATCTGTGCTTGGACAGAAGTCAGGGTGTTTCCAGCCCAAGTTCTGTTTTTGTTAAGAAATCATTATTACTAGAACTTCAAATTTAACATGATTTTAAATATTACACCTTACAATTAATGCATGTGATCGTTTGGCTATCTGCAGCGAGCATTGCACCCCCCGCCGCCTTCAAAGAGGGAACCTTGGCCATTTGACAGCACTATCCGCTGAATATTAAAAGCGATAAGCAGGGGCCTGATAATCGAGTTAGCTTGCAGTAGTTATTGGTTCCTGCCCCGTATTCTGTAGCAACAGTCTAAACAGGTCACAAGGATTTCCCAGCAGCCCCTGATTGCCGTAGATCAAAAATTGGTCTGAAAACGCTATAAACAAATTCAGGCTATTTGCCTCATAACCATAGATGATTAGAAAGTAGTTATAATGATGGGAACTATTTATCTTTAAAACACTGATAACGTGTTGATCTAAGCGCATTTTGTCATAAGGCCATACTTACCACTGAGTGCCAAATATATGGCCTGATATCAATCTCCATGAGAGGGTCTGATAGGAATCAGTTTCCTGTAGGGACACCAGTTTTGTGACATCACTGTGGCCTGTGATTGACAAGGTGGCTGTTTAAGCTCTTGCTAATACAACTGTTCATAGACGTTTATAAACTTCTGCTCATTCTTTTCTTTAAAAATACTTTTGCAACATTTTAGTACTTTATGAAATGTCAGTCCCTATTGTTTCTCTCCTATGCTAGAAAATTCACAGCTAATAAAGATTTTGCTGACTGGTCTGATACAACACAATTTCAACTTGAATTTACAGTGGCTTGATCATCTTGCAAATGTGTTTTTTTGAGAAGAGCTATTTCAGCCTTAAAGGCTCTCTGCCAGCTGGAATTTTACTTTAGAGGAATCCCATTCATTAATCCTGATTAATAAAAAAAAAGATCCCACTGTATGCCGTGAAATCATAATCTAGAATTTCAGTAAACTACTGAACGTCCCCTGTGCGGTGAATTTCTCAATGTACTGTTTCCACTTTACCGTGATTGATTTCACTGAGGGTTCAGATAAAAATGGCTCTAAATCATGTTTTAATATACTGTCCACTGAAACCAAAAAAGGAGCTCGTTCTGAACTACTTGTTACATTTTGCATCACTTCACATACTTGAAGACAGTTCACCCAAAACATATTTCTTTTAATTTTACTTTCCGAGGACAACTGTGCCAATACCAAGTTAAAATCCCCTTCATGATATACAGGAACATAGAGATCATTCTTTATGCAACTTCTAAGTCCATCAATAATGCCGTTCATAGTTTGGAGGAATCCACAGCCATTTTGTGTCAGGGATCTTTTTTTCAGAGAAATGTTGGCTATTTACTGTCAAACTGTGCATTTAAGGGTGCAAACAAGCCAGTCAGAGGAATCCAGCACAGCCACAGTCACATGGTACCACCCACTGACTTTCCAGGGAGCTGAGAGCGTTCTTGTTCCTTCAGATGGTGGGTCTGCAGACAGCACTGCACAATGGGTAATGTGTGAAGACGGTTTAGGAGTGTGGATAAGAAGAGTGGCAGACACTAGAAGACAGTCAGCTTGCGCTACTGCATCCCATTCACAGAAGAGTGTCCAGCCCTTGAAAGGGGGACTTTAGCTCACTCTCCACTGGTCTGTCCTGGCAGGTGGATATTGCATGGGGTGAAATCATAGCAGCCTCACAAAGCCCTGCTTCAGATTCTCTGTCTGGCCAGGACCGGACTGGGGAGCCAGAGGAAGCCAGTCCTGCTCCCTTCTTCTCGTTGTGTCACTCTTTTTCGATCCATCCATTTATTTCTTCTGTTCCTTGTCTCTTCTCCATCTCTGATCACTTTCTCCCTACCTGTCCCTTGCCTCCCTCTCTTTCTGTCTCTTTTGAAGTCCACCGGTGCCTGCAGCAATCTAAATGGGAGAGCTGGGGAAAGTGGCAGTGACGTCAGGAGCTGCCCCGGGCGTTCAATACCAGCCTTCAAGGGCTCCAACCCACTGTGAAGGGCGGGTGGAATAAAAAGGCCTGCCTGGCCCGGCGTCCAGGCATGGGCTCCTCTCTGTCTGCTCTGTCTTACCTTACATGAGCTGTGCAGACCGTGGGATACGTGGAACCGGTTTAAAAGGTAAAGCATTCAGTTAGTTTAACCACACATCACAGATGTTTTATATTATCAAGCATTTTTGTGGGTGTACATGTGTATCTAAAATTGAAATTAAATTAAATCAAAAGCGCATTAGTCTGTCTTTGGCTAGGTGACCATTGTAGTGCCTGGAGTATGGTTTTTATGTTAAATGCTCTTGAGCATGCATACACGTCAAATGTGTCCACCAGATTTGCTGTAAACTCATACACCTCACCGAGGGTCTATGCTGGGCTGAAATGCAGCAATGAGGCGGTCATGTATGAAGGTGTAATAAAGACACAGAGATGGCGCCTATCAAATTATGGTCAAGCCAGAGTTTGTATTTAAAAGGCATTGTTGATTTCTTTATAACTTTGACAAATATATACAAAACATTCGAAAAAAAGTCTTATCTGATTTGGGTTTTGTATGGAAAGTTTCGTACAGATATGTTGAGATGGGGACCAGAAAGGGAGTATCAAAAACGCAACTTTCCCATGGTAATTCCCATATAAATATTTGCTCTCCATTTTAGATTGAGAAAAATGTTACCAATTATATATAATTATCATAATCACAATAAATAATTTATGTATTAAGCTTATAATTAAACATTACTGTTACACTTCTGTATTGCCCATGTTCACTAGAATGACTTATCAGGAGGCATATCAGCAACGAGGCGATCGAAAATTATCGCCGCTTTTGCAGCCGTTTTCGGCCGAAAAGCGGCGATAATTTTATCACCTAATTAGCAAGGTCACGCTAATGTGTGAAACCTTGCTTTAGCCTACGAAATCTTAACGCCCAGCTTTGCATCTCTAATGAGATGCAAAGTGGGCGTTCCTGACCTAACATGAGAGGAGAAATGTCGCTAAGCGACATTTCTCCTATCATCAAGCCCCACGCTATGAAGCATAGCGGCAAGAAAAGTAGCGATAACCCCTGTTATCGCTACTTTCCTTACGCCTGCTTCAGGACTGACTTAGCCATGATATCCTATGGAAGGTGGATATCATGGCTAAGTTTGTGGGGCCCTATCAACAAGCTAACACATACAATTATCACTGGGTTTAAAGCGATAATCTCACGTTAGGCAGTTAGCGATAGGATTTTTATCGCTTTGGAGATAAGTGTTGCTAATAGCAGGCTATCTCAGCGATAAAAATCCACGCTAGCCGGCGATAATTATCCTAGCGCTAAGTGCGCTTAGCGATAATTATCGCCGGTTGTTGTTGATATGCCCCCTGGTCTTTTTAAAAAGCGCCCTATGTGCAGGCAGCGTTTTCAAGCAGCTCAGGGAGGAATCACCCCAGAATTCCCTGTTCGTCTTCTGCAAGCACAGGAGAAAAAGTTGGCTGAAGGCGAGGATGCCGCGGCGGCCCGCCGCAAATACTAAAAATCTAAGAAAATCCAAAAGCGGGGCTACCAGCGGCACTGAAGAGGCAAGAGCAACCACCACCTGTGACAGTGAGGTGGTAAGGAATAATTCCTTACACTCTGCCTCCTTTTAGAAGCTTCTGGTTTATGAGAATATTTAGAGAAGAATGTTTTACCAACAAAGGGGCATGAATCTTGTGAGAAGTTGGCCTGGCATATGCTGGTCACTAGTTTAGTGGCCACCTTGCACCAGTCCAATTCGAATCTTAAGGTGATAGGTTAAAGACAACCTTTAAAGAAAGCTATCCTAGTGGTAGCTGTGGAGAGCAGCCTTCAGGCTAAGTCTTGAAGGAGTGTTAAGCTTATTGTTTTACCATAGATAACCTCTTAAATGACCAAATGAAAGAGTAGTCCACACAGGTATATATATAAAATATATGTATTTATTCTAAACAGAATCCCACAAGTCTCTTTATGAGGTTAGAGGTAAAGTTACAATTCAAACAATCATTTATAGATACAATAAATAGCACGGGAATCACAGGGCCCCAGGGGGGGACCAAACCATATATTAAAAAAGTGGTATAAAAACCACGACAATTCTACAGACAATGCCTAGGGCATTTAGGATCGCTGGCCCCTTTAGAATACACCCAAGGTTATGAGGAAGGGGACCCACGGGAGACGTGTGCAGTGCAAATAGCTGCTATCGTGATCTCTATTAAAGCCTATGGAGAATGTCGCGGTTTAATTTTAAAAGATTAAAGACACTTCTAGCAGGAGTTCAAAGTTAGGAGCTTAGAGTTAAGCTTTTGAGGAGCCCACTACCACGAGAGTACCGAGGTACCACTGTTACCTGCCCCAGGGAAGCCGGGTGCATAGGTCGTTTTCGATGTCGGGTCGCGGGCTGATTTTCAATGGGAAAATGTACAAAACTGCTGCTAGCCAAAGGCGTCGATGATGTCGTGAAGAATGAAGTTGTAGATCTTGTAGAGGAGAACCTGAAAGCAGAGGGGACAGAGTCTGGGTCACGGCACAGTGACCAGGGAGCTCAAGGAAAAGAGCCCTTCAATGTCGGGTGCTTCAAGTGGAAAAGGTGTAGCTTGGATCTGCAGCCACGGGCTCCGGGAGGCTTCAAGGAAGGCCAGCTTTTGGAAGACAACTGTCCCACAAAGGATGAGGGTCGCTGCGGTGTTAATGTCTGGATTGGATCCACTAAGCCTTGGCAACCGCAACCCACGCAAGATGAACAAATCAGCTACTGGTGCAGACCCACGAGGTCTGAGCAAGGTCTCCTTCGAGGAGACGGTAGAGCAGTCCTAGAGCAACCAGGGAAACTCTTAAAAGTAAAGATTGACCTCCGCTAGGGCCCACAAGTGGAAAGACAAGGAACCACGGGAGGCAGCAATTTGGGGTGCGTAAATGGGTGCCCATGGGCCACAGGAGTGGGCTAGGGCACTGATCTTTGGCACAGTTGCTGCTGCGAGGTTGGTTCAATATTGGGCCAATGCACAATTTCCCCACTGGTCAGGGTCGTTTGCTATGCAAGAGGTGGCCAGTGTCCTGGGGTATTGGAGATCTCGGCACCCACGCAGTCCATGGTGCTCAGACTTACTGGGCACACTCACTGGCCTCTGGGATGCTAGGAAACCTACCTCAAGGTTGAGAGGAGTCCGAAGGAGCAGCGAAGTTCCAACCGGGTCACTTGCAGTGTTTCAGGTGCCTGCCAAGCAGGGGGGTAACTCCTTTACCCCAAGGGAGATCTCTTCAGTCAGCTGGACAGCAGCTCGTCGAATGTCAAGTCTGTAAAGTCCAAGATTAATCTGAGGCTCTGGGGACACAGGGCCTGATTCACAGAACTAACTTAAGACAAAATCCTAAACTTACTACCATTTTAGTATTCACAGAAGGCACTTACTCATTTTGGTATTCACAGAAGACACTTACTCAATTCGGTATTCACAGAAGTTAGGAGTCCTAACTATACTACTACCAAACTGAGAAAAATCCTAATTTTAAGACTTTCGGTATTCACAGAAGGCATTTAGGAGTCCTAAAGTTAGGACTCCTAACTTCTGTGAATACCAAAGTGAGTAAGTGTCTTCTGTGAATACCAAAATGAGTAAGTGCCTTCTCTGAATATGAAAATGGTAGTAAGTTTAGGATTTTGTCTTAAGTTAGTTCTGTGAATCGGGCCCACAGTATTCACCTTTATCCAAGAGATTAGGGGAGGGTCCAGAAGAGAGCCCACCAATGAGAGTTGAGGCGGGAAAGGGTGGCTACACCCTCTCCCCTTTGTGTGTTTCCCGCCTGGGCGAGGGGCAGGATGCTCCTGAACCGGTTCCAGGCGGTGTATGCAGAATGTAGGCGCTGTAGCAGCCTACGTGCAACTCTGAAAGGCATCCTATGGTGCACCCACCCAGTTTCAATCCACATAGCCTGTCAGGGAAGGTGCTGGCACCTCCCTGCAACAGGATCCCTATTGTCCAGCTGCCGAGGCTGGGGTTTTGCCCAGCAACAGGCAGCCAGAGTCGTGTGGGTGGCGAGTAGCATCCATTTTGTGATACGTGTACACTTTTAAATTGGTGTCTAAATTTGGCCGCTTTTCCCATATCGCCCCTCTAGCAGGGGGGAATCATGCCCTCATGCCCATGGCTGGACTGGGGGTATGATTCCTACATGTTTGACACCAAACACGATATGGTTCTGTGTAGCCATTCTCAAGTTATCACGCTATTGCGATATACTTATAATGCGGTTAAGAGTATATGGTATGGCTACACTACAAACAACCCAGCAATTGTTTTTACGAGGGTTGCAGAGGGGCCCTACTCAGGTAGGGGTCCCCCCTCACACATATCTCAGCACCCTGCCTTGTAGGATTAGCAAGGCCTGCTTGAGGAGTGACCAATGAGAATACATGTGTTGTACATAGGTGGGATTCAGGGTACCTGTATCCCTGTAAGGGGGTGCAAGCACCACCTTACCCAGACTACAGTAGTGGTCTGGTGGTGTCATTTGGTATGGCTGTCCCCGGGTGGCACCATAAGCGCTGCAGCCCTGGTAGGCCTCTGAGGGACCCATGCCCTGGTTACCTAGGGTACCATCTACAAGGGCTGACAGGGTATCCTCAGTATCCGATTGGGTTGTACCTAGGGTACTCACATCAGTTTAGAGAAGAAGCAGATAGGCTAGGGTCCTGGATAGCAGGGCCACAGCCTGGCTAGAGTCATAAAACAGTCAAAACATCAGCAAAAAGTTGGGGGAAACTATGCAGTCGATACCACTCTCCTACATACCCCCCAAACGCAGGGACATTAAACTAATCTTGACCAGTTGAGTCTTCATGTTCTAAGTGGAAATATCTGGAGAGGCCATCTGCATTGGCATGGTTGCTCCCAGGTCTATGTTCCACTGTGAAGTCCATCCCCTGTAGGGATATGGACCACCTGAGTAGTTTGGGGTTTTCACCCTTCATCTGTTTTAGCCATAGGAGGGGCTTATGGTCTGTTTGAAAAAGGAAGTGAGTGCCAAACAATTATGGCCTCAGCTTCTTCAAGGCCCAGACCACAGCAAAGGCCTCCCTCTCAATAGCTGACCAACGTTTCACTCTGGGGGTCAACCTTCTGCTAATAAAAGCTACTGGTTGATCCTGGCCCTCTTCATTCAGTTGTGATAATACAGCACCTACCCCCACCTCAGAAGCATCAGTTTTAACTATGAATTCTTTGGAGTAGTTGGGGCTTTGGAGCACTGGAGCAGAGCACATAGCCAGTTTTAGGTCATCAAAAGCTTTCTGACAGCTGACAGTCCACTGAACCTTCTTGGGCATCCTCTTAGAGGTTAGGTCATTCAAGTGGGTCACAATGGATCCATATCCCTTTACAAACCTTCTATAATAACCAGTCAGGCCCAAGAAAGCTCGGACCTGAGTCTGGGTGGTTGGAGCAACCCAGTTCATGATGGTCTGGATTTTGCTCTGAAGTGGTTGAACCTGGCCTCCACCTACACGGTGACCCAGGTACACAACCTGACTCTGCCCTATCTGGCACTTAGTAGCCTTGATAGTGAGCCCTGCCTTTTGCAGGGCTTCCAAAACTTTCCTCAGGTGGATCAGGTGATCCTCCCAGGTGGAGCTGAAGACAGCAATATTATCTAGATATGCTGCACTAAAGTATTCCAGGCCTGAGAGGACTTGGTTCACCAACCTTTGAAAAGTGGCAGGTGCATTTTTCAAACCAAAGGGCATTACAATAAATTGATAGTGCCCATCAGGGGTAGAAAATGCAGTTTTGGCTTTTGCAGACTCAGCTAACCTTATTTGCCAGTAGCCAGCTGTCAGATCAAATGTGCTCAGATACTTGGCTGAGGCCAATATATATATGAGCTCATCTGCTCTGGGAATTGGGTGAGCATCAGTCTTAGTGACTGCATTGAGTCCCCTGTAGTCGACACAGAACCTCATCTCTCTCTTACCATCCTGGGTGTGAGGTTTTGGTACAAGGACTACTGGGCTAGCCCAAGGGCTCTCTGAGGGCTCAATCACTCCTAATTCCAACATCTTTTGGACTTCTGTCCTTATGCAGTCCCTGACATGGTCAGGTTGCCTGTAGATTTTATTCTTGACAGACAGACTGTCCCCAGTGTCCACTTCATGAGTGCACCAGGGGGTCTGACTTGGAGTCAGAGAAAACATATGTCAGTAAGACTGAATAACTTGTCTACAGTCTGCTTGCTGCTGGTCAGTGAGGGTGCCTGCCAAGGCTACTCCATCAACTGATCCATCGTCAGGGTTGTGAGAGAGCAGGTCTGGGAGAGGGTCACTCTCTTCCTCCTGTCCCTCATCTGTTGCCATGAGCAAGCCCATGTCAGCCCTGTCCACATATGCTTTCAGTCTATTAACATGACGTACCCTGTTGGGACTTCTGGGAGTGCCAAGGTCCACCAAATAGGTGACCTCTCCCTTCTTTTCCAAAATGGTATGGGGCCCACTCCATTTATCTTGGGGAGCTGGTGGGGCCACTGGCCCCAGCACCCATACCTTCTGTCCTGGCTGGTACACCACCAGTACAGCCTTTTGGTCATGCCAGGCTTTCTGTAATTCTTGACTTGCCTCCAGGTTTTTAGTTGCCTTCTTCATGTACTCGGCCATCTGGGAGCGGAGACCAAGTACATAGTCCACAATATCCTGTTTAGGGGGTTTGAGAGGTTGTTCCCATCCCTCCTTCACTAGACAGAGTGGCCCTCTAACAGGATGGCCAAACAAAAGTTCAAAGGGGCTATAACCAACCCCCTTTTGTGGCACCTTCCTGTATGCAAAGAGAAGGCAGTGCAGAAGAACATCCCATTTCCGCCTAATCTTTTCTGTGAGCCCTTTGATCATACCCTTTAAGTTCTTGTTGAATCTCTCAACATGGCCATTGCATTGAGGATGGTAAGGGGTGGTGAACCTACAGTTGACACCACACTCTTTCCACATTGCCTTGAGGTAGCTACTCATAAAGTTTGTACCTCTGTCAGACAATCCTCCTTAGGAAAACCCACCCTGGAAAACATTCCCAGAAGGGCCCTTGCCACCACAGGTATTGTGATGGTGCTAAGGGGAATAGCTTCTGGGTATCTGGTGGCATGATCCACTACCACCAGAATGAACCTGTGCCCAGATGCTGTTGGTGGGTCCAGGGGACCAACTGTCAAGGCCGTCGATTCTCCACAGAGGCAGAAGATGCTTATTCCCAATTCCTTCCTCTCAGAACACACTGCGTTAAGCAGCTGCTCTAAGCAGGGGGAAAGGGGAGTGGACAGAGAAGAGAAAGACACTCGAGCTGGACCTGAATTCCCTTGTCTTCTGTTTTCCTGTCTTCTGGGATTCTAATGCACATAAGGGGAAAGAAGCATTCAAATACACATAACAGTTCTGCTCATTACTTATCTAAACACTTCTTATCTGTCCTACCAGGTATGGCTGGAGTATAGGCTCCTCTTCTGTAATGAGGTCTACCAGTTCCTACTGGCCTGGAACTGTAGCTTCCTAGCACACATGGAAGACACTACATTAGAATCACAACACTACTTTCTACCATTCTTCTATTAACTGGGAAATGGACGTCTCCTACCTAACTGGTAGCTTGACCTATCTCTAGGTTTCTCATATAAGGTTCGGGATATTTGTCTAATTGAATGAAGTCTCACATGAAGTCTCTCTTCCTGAAGTCTGGAACAGTTCTCGTTGAATTAGTGAAGGTAAATGGCTTCAGGGAGGTACGCGCAAGAAGGATCAAGGAAGGATAGAGTGGAAGGAAAGGAAAGGGAAGAACGCTAGGAAGGAAGGGTACAGTGGCTAACGCGCTTCTCCAAAGTTGCAGTCTCCTTAACGCTGTAGCAGGATAAGTTCTTGGCTTACTTGACTGTGAAGGTTCTCGGGCTCACCAGCTTAGTACTCTCGAAACTCCTGGAAGGCTTCAACAACTGGCCTCTCTCAATGCGAATTAGTAATGTCCCAAATATGAATTGGACACTCGAATACTGAACACTTGAATGGGAAATAATTCCCTCTGTGAAATTAAGTCTTTGAATAAGCGCCGCTTCCACTAATTACTTAAAAGGAAGCGCGCTTCGAATTCGAACTTCTCTACCTCAGGTTCAAATTGAAGTGCGCAGTTGAGCGCGCTCGCGAGCCGCATCATTCCGAAAAGCCTTCAAGACTAGAACGTCTCTTTCGGAGCCTCTGATGCTTCGCGGGCAACGCGGCGGCCATCTTGAAAGGGTCTTTTTCACCGGGTTAACATTAAACCAATAATTTACAGTAGCCGGTTTAATTACTACTTTATGTCTTTTGGGATAATACTGCCCTATGGTAAGGGCACTCACTAGGTTCCTGACAGTACCCCCTCTCAATGACCGATTTATCGGTCTAGGTTTGAGAGGATTTTGCAAATGAAAGCGTTTAATTAATTGGGAAGCATGCACGTTTAAGGCCGGTTCCCAAGATCTCTCTTCAGGTCCATACCCCTTCCAGTCCACCAAATAATATAGTTTCCCTCGAATCCTTCTTGAATCTAAGATTTCTTTGACTTCAAATTCTGTTTGTCCTTTGATTCTCACTGGAGGGGGAGGGGTACCCTTGCGAAGATGGGAGACTGCTGGCTTAAGGAGGGATACATGGAATACACGGTGAATCTTTAATTGTGAAGGCAATTTTAGCTTAACTGTCACTGGCCCTAACACCTGTTCTATTGGGAAGGGACCAATATACCGTGGTTGAAATTTTCTATTCCCCTTCAATCGCAGGTGACGAGAGGATAACCACACTGAATCTCCCACCTGATACTGAGGGGCCTTCTTTCTGTGTTTATCTGCTTGTCGCTTATAACTCTCCTTAGCCTTTAGAATATTGGACTCTGCAGATTTGTGAGCTCGGGATAGTTCTTTCAAATACTGATCAGCTGCCGGAACCCCAAACTCTTCTCCACAACTGAAGGGATTCGGATGTCTTCCAAAATTGAGGTAAAATGGAGTGAACCCAGTGGAGACATTCTTCACATTGTTGTGAGCGAATTCTGCCATCCACAGCAGGTCTGACCACTCACCATCCCGAGCCAAAAGGAACAGGCGAAGGTATTGTTCCAACTCTTGATTTACTCGTTCCGTTTGACCATCTGTCTCGGGATGATAACTGGTAGAATGCCTGACTTCTACCCCTAATCCCAGCATGAAGGCCTTCCAGAATCGAGAGACAAACTGAGGACCCCTGTCAGAAATCAAGATCTTAGGCACCCCATGAATCTTAACTATGTGTTCACTGAAAAGTTTGGCTATTTCTCTAGCTGTGGGAACCCCTTTTATAGGAATGAAGTGACTCATTTTAGTAAAGGTGTCCACTACAACTAAAACGGTATCATACCCCCTGCTTACTGGAAGGTCTACGATTAAATCTAATGTGACTGTGTGCCAGGGTTCTGTGGGAGTAGGTAGGGGTTGTAAAAATCCTTGGGGCGCTTGCCTACTGGTTTTCCCTCGAGCACAGATGTGACAAGATTCCACATAACGTTTTACATGAGCTTTCATATCCGGCCACCAGAAGTATCGCTGGACTAAGTCAAGAGTCTTGGCCATGCCTTTATGCCCTGCTAATGGTTGATCATGACAGTCTTTCAAAGCTTGTTCTTGGATTGCTCTGGTTGGCAAATATAACGCACCTCGATGGTAAGTCAAGGAGTTGACAATCTCTCGGTCTGTTTCTTGATTTGCCCATTCTGACATTTCCTCAATAGTCATTTGTCTTCCAATTTCTTCCTTATAGTTCGTGAAACTAAGAGTGCATACAATCTTGGATTCAGGAATAATTGGGCGTGATTCCACTGGATGTTCTGAGGCCTCTGTTTGAATTCGGGACAGAGCGTCCGCTTTGCCATTCTTACTGCCTGGGCGATAAGTAATCACAAAATCAAAGTCGGCAAAGTAAAGGGACCAGCGTAGTTGACGAGGAGTCAAGGTTCTGGCTGATTTCAAAAACTGAAGGTTTTTATGATCCGTGAAAACTGTGACCGTATGCTGGGCTCCTAATAAATAATGCCTCCATTCCACAAAAGCATCCTTTACTGCCAGCAGCTCTTTCTCCGCAATAGTGTAATTCTGCTCTGCTGCATTCAACTTTCTAGACCTGAAAGCTACTGGATGTAGTTGTCCCGTAGATCGGTGTCGCTGAGACAGGATTCCACCTATGGCTTGGTCTGAGGCATCCGCTTCTACAAAGAAAGGTTCAGAAGGATCTGCATGAAGGAGAATTGGGGCCGATGTAAAACTGGTCTTGAGATAGACAAAGGCCTGTTCAGCCTCTACTGTCCATTGAAATTTTTCCCCTTTTTTTAACAATCTTGTGATGGGGAGAATCTTTTGAGAAAAACCTTGAATGAATCGACGATAGAAATTGGCAAACCCCAAAAATCGCTGTACCTCCTTGACATCTGTGGGAGATGGCCATTCGACCACAGCCTGCACCTTCCTGGTGTCCATGGTAATTCCGTCTGGTGACAGTACAAACCCCAAAAACTCAACAGTGCGAACACTGAACGCACACTTCTCTAATTTCACATAGAGCTGATGTTGTCGAAGTCTTTCGAGGACCAACTTCACATGCCTCACATGTTCTTGTGGGTTCTTAGAAAAAATCAAAATGTCGTCCAAATAGATCACCGCTACCTTATCCAACAAATCTCCCATGGCATCATTAATAAAATGTTGAAAGGCTGCGGGAGCATTGCACAGCCCGAAGGGCATCACCTGATATTCGAAGAGCCCGTACTTGGTTCTGAAGGCCGTCTTCCACTCATGACCCTCCTTCATTCGGATAAGATGGTAAGCTCCCCGAAGATCTAATTTCGTGAATATCTGAGCCTCTTTGATCTGATCCAAAAGGACGGAAATCAAAGGTAACGGATAGCGGTTTTTAATCGTTGCTCTGTTGATTGCTCGATAATCGATGCAAGTCCTCAAAGACCCTTCTTTCTTTGGAATGAAAAACAACGGTGAGGAGACCGGAGACTGGGATGGTCTAATGAACCCGTTAGTTAAGTAACGATCCAAATAATCCTTCAAATACAGGTTCTCGGCCTCCGTTAATGCATAAATCCGACTGCAGGGCAAAACGGCCCCTGGTTCAAGGTCAATGGCGCAATCGTAAGAGCGATGGGGGGGCAATCGTTCCGCTTCACATTCACTGAACACATCTCCAAATTCCTTGTATTCATCCGGAACAAGTATAGACTCGACAACCCCAATGGAATCTCCCCCGTAAGACAACAAGGTGGCTGTGGAAGGTTCTAGATTCTTCTCGTCTGAGGAGAAACAATGTTCAGAACGAAACAAAGAAGTCATCTCAACAGTCCGATTCTCCCAGTCAATAGTCGGATTGTGTGTGGTGAGCCACGGAATACCCAGAATGATCTGAAACTGTGGGGCATCAATCAAGTTAAACTGAAGATATTCTCGATGTCCATTTGATTGGACCAACTCTAACAACTCAGTGTGATGGGTGATGGGACCCGATGAAAGATTGGTCCCATCTACGGCTCGAACCAACTCCTTCTTTTCCTTTAACCTCGCTTGGATTCCCATCCTCTTCGCGTACTTGATGTCACAGAAGTTCCCAGTAGCTCCGGAGTCAATCATGATGGCTACTCCTGTGATTTCTTGTTCACGGAACTTCAACGTCATCTGTAGGATCAAATGTGGTGCTTGAGTTTGAAGGGTGTTCATTATGCAATGGGATTCTGGAACCTTCTTTTCACATTTCGCCATCTGAGCGGCTCCTCCTACAGATGGTTTTGAGAGTTTCCCGACACAACAGGTTTAGGTCTCTTTGGGCACTCTTTCACAAAATGTCCTGCTGCTTCACAGTACATACATAACTTCTTTGCTCTCCTCGACTCCTTTTCCTCTTTACTTAAGGGACCCCTCACTGTTCCTATCTGCATTGGTTCACTCTCTGATGTGGATCCATTAGTTTTACTCCCTTCAACTCTAGGTCTGTCAAAACGTGAAAAATTCCATTTAAAATCTCTAGACTTCTTTTCTCCTTTTCTCTCCGTACAGCGAAAGTCGATTTCTAACACTAAATCTACTAATTCTGTAAAATCAGTAGGTCGGTTTGGAATCTGTGCAAGCGTGTCCTTTATCTCATCCCGTAAGCCTCTATAAAACAGTGCAGCCCTCTTCTCTGGTGGCCAATTAGTTTCCATTAACAGTTTGTTAAATTGCGTTAAGTACGTGAGGAGATCTTTGGATCCTTGACGCAGTTCCAAAAGTTCATTGTCAGTGGCCTGGGAAATTCTTCTCCTGTCAAAAATACGAAGAAACTCTGTCTTGAAGCGTTCAAAATCATATAAAAAAGGATCATCTCGGGAAACCAGAGGCATAGCCCAATTGGCGGCATCCCCACTAAGATAAGACAAAATGAAAGCCACCCGGGATTGAGCATCTGGAAATAGGGTTGAGCAACACATGAAATGAAGGGAACATTGTGTGAGGAACAATTGGGCCTTTTGAGGATCCCCGCTAAACCTTTCGGGTGGTGCTAAAGGAATAAGGGGGGAAACCGAATGAACAACTTGGGCCACTGTTCGGGGGTTAGTTTCTGGCAAGGAACCCTTTAAATCTGCTGCGGAAGGAGGAGAGTCTGAGGACATCATCTCACTAACTCTTTGGGATAGCATCATTGTTTCCTGTCGTGAAGCTACCATTTCTTGTTTAAGACTCTTATTCTCAGCGCTAAGATGTCCCACATCCCGCTGAATTCTCTCTAACATGTCCCCTAACGCCTTCAAACTAAAACCCTCTGCCATTCTGCCTGGGTGGAGTGAAGTCGTGGGCACTTCAATCTGTCAAGGCCGTCGATTCTCCACAGAGGCAGAAGATGCTTATTCCCAATTCCTTCCTCTCAGAACACACTGCGTTAAGCAGCTGCTCTAAGCAGGGGGAAAGGGGAGTGGACAGAGAAGAGAAAGACACTCGAGCTGGACCTGAATTCCCTTGTCTTCTGTTTTCCTGTCTTCTGGGATTCTAATGCACATAAGGGGAAAGAAGCATTCAAATACACATAACAGTTCTGCTCATTACTTATCTAAACACTTCTTATCTGTCCTACCAGGTATGGCTGGAGTATAGGCTCCTCTTCTGTAATGAGGTCTACCAGTTCCTACTGGCCTGGAACTGTAGCTTCCTAGCACACATGGAAGACACTACATTAGAATCACAACACTACTTTCTACCATTCTTCTATTAACTGGGAAATGGACGTCTCCTACCTAACTGGTAGCTTGACCTATCTCTAGGTTTCTCATATAAGGTTCGGGATATTTGTCTAATTGAATGAAGTCTCACATGAAGTCTCTCTTCCTGAAGTCTGGAACAGTTCTCGTTGAATTAGTGAAGGTAAATGGCTTCAGGGAGGTACGCGCAAGAAGGATCAAGGAAGGATAGAGTGGAAGGAAAGGAAAGGGAAGAACGCTAGGAAGGAAGGGTACAGTGGCTAACGCGCTTCTCCAAAGTTGCAGTCTCCTTAACGCTGTAGCAGGATAAGTTCTTGGCTTACTTGACTGTGAAGGTTCTCGGGCTCACCAGCTTAGTACTCTCGAAACTCCTGGAAGGCTTCAACAACTGGCCTCTCTCAATGCGAATTAGTAATGTCCCAAATATGAATTGGACACTCGAATACTGAACACTTGAATGGGAAATAATTCCCTCTGTGAAATTAAGTCTTTGAATAAGCGCCGCTTCCACTAATTACTTAAAAGGAAGCGCGCTTCGAATTCGAACTTCTCTACCTCAGGTTCAAATTGAAGTGCGCAGTTGAGCGCGCTCGCGAGCCGCATCATTCCGAAAAGCCTTCAAGACTAGAACGTCTCTTTCGGAGCCTCT
The DNA here is from genome assembly GCF_964204655.1 of Triturus cristatus. NCBI lineage: Eukaryota > Metazoa > Chordata > Amphibia > Caudata > Salamandridae > Triturus > Triturus cristatus. The sequence goes on from NC_140581.1 coordinate 406,865,327, forward strand.
GATGCTTCGCGGGCAACGCGGCGGCCATCTTGAAAGGGTCTTTTTCACCGGGTTAACATTAAACCAATAATTTACAGTAGCCGGTTTAATTACTACTTTATGTCTTTTGGGATAATACTGCCCTATGGTAAGGGCACTCACCAGGTTCCTGACACCAACTATATCAATCCCCACCCATTCGAAGGGCACCCCCACCTCAGGCAATGGTATCAGGGGGGGCCTTTGTGGACTTGCCTGCCTTGCCACTGGCTTGGCAGGTAATGCAAGAGCTGCAAAAGCTCTTACAGTCCTTACTCATTTGTGGCCAATGAAAGTGAGGGACAATTCTGTCCCAAGTCTTGTTTTGGCCTAGGTGTCCTGCTAAGGGAATATCAAGGCCAGTGTGAGTAGGAAACCCCGTAACTTCTGAGGTATGACCAACCTCCTGGCTGCACCAGGCTTGGGGTCTCGACCCTCAGAGTAAAGGAGCCCATCATCCCAATATATCTTATGGGTTCCACTGGCACTCCATGCAGCCTCAGCAGCAGCTTGCTGTCTGAGGGGTTCAAGAGTGGGGCAGCTCTGCTGCTCCAGGCTCAAGTCTGCCCTAGAAGGTCCCCTGCCCCCAAGAACTCAACCTGATCAGGTTCCAGTTCATCTGGGGCAGTTCCTTCTTCAGGAGCTAGATCCTCTTCTGCTAAAAGAGTCTCTACAGACTGTTCCTGGGGGGAAGGCTCTGCCTTACCCCTGCTACTCCTCCTCTTGGAAGGTCCTTGGTCCATTCTTCCAGGATCCAAGGCCTGTTCAGTTCCTGTCAGCTTTGCTTTTGACCTTGTCAGGGCAAATACTTCTGCTGGTATACCCAACATTGCTGCATGGGTAGTTAGCTCCATCTCAGCCCATGCTGAGACCTCCAAATCATTCCCTAGCAAACATTCAACCGGTAGGTCTGCACTCACCACAACCTTCTTTAGGCCAGTTACACCTCCCCAGGAGAAGTTCACAACTGCTAGAGCATGGTTAGTACTAACGTTGCTTGCATTGGTCACTTGGTAAGTTTCCCCAAGTATGATCTGGCTAGGGTCCACAAGGTCCTTAGTCACCATTTGTGACACTGGCTCCTGTGTCCCTGTAAGCTAATGACTCCCTTCAATTTATTTTAGGCTGTTGCTTGTCTTTGCCCAGACCACTGGGACTCACAAATAGGGACAAGTCCCCATCACAAACTAAGACAGCCTGAGTAGGAGTTCTGACTAGGCCAGAATCCTCTCCAGATCCCAAGGTCAACCCTACTATGCCCTTGTTCTGTCTACCACCACCTATATCTGGACTAGGGTGAACAGGTGCCTTAGGGGCAGGTGTGGTACTTGTGGCGTCTTTGGCCTTATTACAATCTGAAGTCCAATGGGTTTTCTGTTTACAGACTTTACACCATGGCTTCCTTGGCTGCTTAGTCAACCAAATAGAACCTCCTTGTCAGAAATACATAACACTCCATATACCTTGCACACTAGTAGGATGGGAACCGGCAGGACAAATGTAATCAAAACAATTGAGAAGAAGAAAATATCAATTAAAAACCTGTATTTATTTAATTTGAACTAAAACCTATACAAGGTATGCACTATCTATTGTCATATAGCTAATTATGAAGCAATAACAATCTAGGCAAATCAATGTATCATAAATCATTGTTGGTAAACTATACATATATTGTTAAAAAACACTATACACATTATAATTTAATAAACATCACAAAACATACAAATTGGGAACACAGTAAAAAAGGACAATTGTGTCCTATTAATTGAGAAAAATTACTAAACCAACGATTCATCAATGGTGACCTTAGAGATATAGTTTTCAGTTGTACATGTCACCAAAACAGTAATCAATGATTTTATGTGGTTTTCTCTTTTAAAAGCATCAACGCGTTTCGGTGGGCATAGATTTTCTGCCAACACCTTCTTCAGGAAAAATTGGATGGAGTCCCAATATCATTACATATACAAACGAAAATCTGAAAGAAACAATATATAACAAACTTTAAAATCTAATAAAATTTATTTCTTCTCTCATTGTCATTATACATTCCACTAACCGAGTATCTCATCCCACTACATAAGGACAATATCAGCCAGCCATACAGTCAACCAATTTTAATATTTGGAAAATGTTTAATGTTAGTGGAACCCCCACTTAACACGATTGCACATAAGCTATAATATCCAGATATTGTATCTAGGGTGGCGTAAAAAGGAATTTCATATTACTTCAGTATTGTTTGTCTCACTATTTTTGCGCTCCCACATTTCTTACTTGCCCCGTTGGAACTTGTTAATTTTGGCAGGAATCTATATGCCCCATTCCATCAAAATGTCATAAATAGTCATAATAACGACTCACATTTAATAGTTGGCGATTTATTCCAATCTATATCCAATCAAAGGGTCTTCTATTACTTTTCTGTGGCCAATATAAGCCCTTCACATAGGGTATGTAGTCACCTATTCAAATGGGACACAAAAACCTAGATATTTTTTTGTGATCTCTCAATAACAACAAAATTGTTTTGGAGGCTAATCAATGTCTTATATACCTTAATTGTATCCCCTCCGAGTCTGAAAAGACCTCCAGGTATTAACTTCACTATTAAGGTAATGATCCTTCTATTACTGGCGTACGACAATTTGGTGTGAACCCTGTCGGCAGAATAAATACAACAATTGTTTTTGTATGGACATGTATTTTCCCTCACCGCTAGCGCCTAAAATTTGTTGAATATCACCAAAATTAGTAAGTTATAGACGAAAAATGTCCTTTGAATAGGTCTATACAAACGGTATTCAATAATATTTATTCATAACTGCAACAGAAGTCTATCATGATTCTATAGCCATTCCCGATATTAAGTCTGTATACTAAATATCAAAAGTATTCGGAAATGCCTATCTTGCATATGATCAGGATCTGCACTACTGATCCCTATAGTTCTCTCATTTACTAAATCATGCATATTCATTCCATAGAGCTATTACTAAAATGCCTTGATTTACTTTCTTATATTGGAGCCTCCCTAATCACGGGTTTCGTACAAAAACGGTCAAAATCTCTCCCGCTAGTCCCTGTATATCTCTTGCAGCAGAACCAAAGATGCTCACTTTAGTTAAATATTATTGGTTTACATTATACAGCTTGCTTCTATACAGACCTCGATATCTCGTCGGGTACGGGCATGTATAAATCCCTATATAGGGTTCAGTGCAAGTAAAGTACTACCGGAGGAAGAGGAGAGAAAGAAAGAAAAAACTTCCTCTTAGTTTAAACATGTAACGACCCATAAATAGAATAAATAAAGCCTAACTCCCAGATCTGATGTCAGACCTCGAACCGCCTATTTTAGATGCCTACCTTTGCTACGCCTATTCCGGTGCTCACAATACAGCCATCTGTGGAAATCCAACTATTTTCGTATTCGGTAACGGCTTTTTATACACATGTCTCTCCTCTCGTGACCCACCGGTAGCCAACCAACTGGCATATTCTAAATCATGAGGAAGAGGTAAAATTGGAAAGACCATTATTTGCCTTTAAAAAAAACAATAACCTGAGAGACATTTTGGTACACACTTATCGGGAGGATGGGTCTAACAATCAAAGAACGATGATGAAAGATCGGGCTATTGGCAACAACAGATGTGGAACCTGCAATATATGCCCTCAGTGCCTACAAACCAAAGAAATCAAACATAATGGCTTTACAGTTAGATCAAAGACTCTGAATAACTGCAGGAGCAAAAACGTTGTGTATTTCCTCCAATGCCCATGTGGGCTAGGATATGTGGGGGAGACGGGAAGAGAACCACGTGTTAGGTTGCCCCCCTAGTGCCACACTTCAGTGAGTCTGGACATGGTGAGAATGATTTCTGGTGGTTTATTTTAGAAAAGGTCAAGATAGATAGGAGAGGTGGAAATATGACAAATAAGCGAAAAGCACGGGAACAATGGTACATTTCCCACCTTAATACTGCGCAGAAAGGTTTGAACTCAAGAGAGGAGTGGGAACGTTTATTAGTGGCAAGATAAAGTAAAAAATTATTTCTTGCACACTGTGTTGTAAGTTTCCCGATTTTCTTTCTGCCTCTCCGTGTGTACACTCATATGACTAGCACAGAGGTACCTTATGTGGATGAGACAACCGCCCATTGAGCAGGGGAGCCTTTCGTTTGGTTGTGATATACTGAATATGAAATTCGCACAACTGAGGGTAATGGCACAGTGGATGGAAATATTCTTAATAGTGGCCTTTGTGATGATTTCCTGTCCTTTAACAATCGCATTGGTTGAAACAATCGCATTGGTTGAAATGTCGCCACTCTGACCGTATGATCTGCCAATCCAAATAGTCACATTATAGTTAAATGAGACGGGACTACAATCTCTGTTCTCGGATGGGACATACAGATATATTCTTGGCCAAATTTGGAGACAGATTCGTCATGTCTCTAAAAGAAAAATGTCCCTATTAGTGGAATAGAAATAGAACTGAAAGCCGTTTGAACAAAACTCGTTTTTTTTCACAATAGCTTTCTAATATCGAATTATTTTTAATTAATATGCGACTTGTATGGCGGGACTTCAGATGAGGATTGGATATTGATGTTACTTGGATTGGTTCCATTAGATGTATGCTTCTATCCACACTCAAAATCGACTAGTGGTTGACTCTTCCAAGATGGAGGCTATTTTCGCGATACCTTGGACTAAGCTAACATCTAGTCACAACTGCCTCGGAAGTGCTTGGTTGGCTACCGGTGGGTCACGAGAGGAGAGACATGTGTATAAAAAGCCGTTACCGAATACGAAAATAGTTGGATTTCCACAGATGGCTGTATTGTGAGCACCGGAATAGGTGTAGCAAAGGTAGGCATCTAAAATAGGCGGTTCGAGGTCTGACATCAGATCTGGGAGTTAGGCTTTATTTATTCTATTTATGGGTCGTTACATGTTTAAACTAAGAGGATTTTTTTTCTTTCTTTCTCTTCTCTTCCTCCGGTAGTACTTTACTTGCACCGAACCCTATATAGGAATATTTACATGCCCGTACCCGACGAGATATCGAGGTCTGTATAGAAGCAAGCTGTATAAGGTAAACCAATAATATTTAACTAAAGTGAGCATCTTCGGTTCTGCTGCAAGAGATATACAGGGACTAGTGGGAGAGATTTTGACCGTTTTTGTACGAAACCCGTGATTAGGGAGGCTCCAATATAAGAAAGTAAATCAAGGCATTTTAGTAATAGCTCTATGGAATGAATATGCCTGATTTAGTAAATGAGAGAACTATAGGGATCAGTAGTGCAGATCCTGATCATATGCAAAATAGGCATTTCCGAATACTTTTGATATTTAGTATACGGACTTAATATCGGGAATGGCTATAGAATCATGATAGACTTCTGTTGCAGTTATGAATAAATATTATTGAATACCGTTTGTATAGACCTATTCAAAGGACATTTTTCGTCTATAACTTACTAATTTTGGTGATATTCAACAAATTTTAGGCGCTAGCGGTGAGAGAAAATACATGTCTATACAAAAACAATTGTTGTATTTATTCTGCCGACGGGGTTCACACCAAATTGTCGTACGCCAGTAATAGAAGGATCATTACCTTAATAGTGAAGTTAATACCTGGAGGTCTTTTCAGACTCGGAGGGGATACAATTAAGGTATATAAGACATTGGTTAGCCTCCAAAACAATTTTGTTGTTATTGAGAGATCACAAAACATTTTCTAGGTTTTTGTGTCCCATTTGAATAGGTGACTACATACCCTATGTGAAGGGCTTATATTGGCCTCAGAAAAGTAATCGAAGACCCTTTGATTGGATATAGATTGGAATAAATCGCCAACTATTAAATGTGAGTCGTTATTATGACTATTTATGACATTTTGATGGAATGGGGCATATAGATTCCTGCCAAAATTAACAAGTTCCAACGGGGCAAGGAAGAAATGTGGGAGCGCAAAAATAGTGAGACAAACAATACTGGAGTAATATGAAATTCCTTTTTACGCCACCCTAGATACAATATCTGGATATTATAGCTTATGTGCAATCGTGTTAAGTGGGGGTTCTACTAACATTAAACATTTTCCAAATATTAAAATTGATTGACTGTATGGCTGGCTGATATTGTCCTTATGTAGTGGGATGAGATACTCGGTTAGTGGAATGTATAATGACAATGAGAGAAGAAATAGATTTTATTAGATTTTAAAGTTTGTGATATGTTGTTTCTTTCAGATTTTCGTTTGTATATGTAATGATATTGGGACTCCATCCAATTTTTCCTGAAGAAGGTGTTGGCAGAAAATCTATGCCCACCGAAACGCGTCGATGCTTTTAAAAGAGAAAACCACATAAAATCATTGATTACTGTTTTGGTGACATGTACAACTGAAAACTATATCTCTAAGGTCACCATTGATGAATGGTTGGTTTGGTGATTTTTCTCAATTAATGGGACACAATTGTCCTTTTTTACTGTGTTCCCAATTTGTATGTTTTGTGATGTTTATTAAATTATAATTAGGGCTCCCGTTTTTATGGTATTTATTTTTTTGCCATTTCCGTCTGTATTTATCCATATTTATTGTTTGGGCTTTTTTTCTGTATTTATCTATATTTAGTTTTGCCACAAGCAAAAGGCGACGCTACAGCTAGTATTTTTCCACATTTATTTACACCATACTGCCCCACTGAGAGAAACTCGCACTGCCTTCAGCACAACTCAATTGTGCTGCGACTAAATTCAAATTATGCACTAGACAACAGTAAAATGCTGTCTGAAAAAAAATGAATAACACCCTGGAAAAAGCAAACACTCATAGAGAATGCAAGAATAAGCAAAGCATGTGAACTGTAATCAGAAAAAAACATGGTTACCTTAACGGTTTTAAACTCATTATTCAGAAATCAGTAAGTGATTTTGCCTGAAAAGTTCAAGACATGGCTACAGGACCAGGAAGGGACCCCTTTCAATGTCCATTGCTTATATCCTTTCAAAATGTATGCAGTTTGGTTTAAAAAAGACCACATCCCCAAACACAGAGCCGCATTTTATAAGCTCAAATAATTAAAAAATTGAAAACGATCATATTAAACGTTTCCACTCTACCCATCAACCAGGTATTGCAGTCCCTTTAGGAATGGCGCACTTACCCACCCTGGGAAAACATTGTTGTTCAAAGAAAGAAGATAAAAAGAAAGTAGCGCTTTCACTGGCAAACTCTGTAAAGTGGCGCTAATGTGTGTGGGTGTAAATAACAGTCTGACCTGTCTGCTGTCCACTCTGTATTGCTTTATTTAGGTATTTAACTATTTTTTCTCTCCATTCCGAGGTTTTTCTTTTCAATAGAAAACGGTCAGAAAATGAGGACATTTACAGCCAAAGTGTTCAGCCTTTTTTGGATCAATTTCACAGGGGAACAAATAAAGAAAAGGAGAGGCAAGAGAGAGTACCTTAAGAGCTGCCTCTTGAAATTAGCACGTAAGCAGGAGTGAGACAGAGACAGAAAGAGATGGAGGAATAAAGAGAGAGGGCAGCCGCCAGAGGCAGATCAGGAGTAGTGGACACGGTCCTTGCCATGAAGGAAAAGAGACAGCGTTTATTTTTTCTCCGTTCTCTGCCCTTCCCAGAACGGCTGAGCCTTCCTGCAGCATAACAAAAGGCAGAGGGCGGGTGGCCTCTGACTCCAGGCAGGTCAAGTGCAGGGCCATTAGGTAGCGCTTTCGCGTGCTAATGGCCCTGCGATAACAGAAGGGAGAGGGGAAATTCCTTTGTCCCCTCGTCCCCCCCACCCTTGTCCCCCTTGTCCCCCCCACTCCAAAATCTGGGGGGGATATATCCCCCGCGTCCCCCACACTTCCTACGCCCATGCAGACGAGCCTGTTGTGTATAATGACTTGAGTGGTCTGTGTAGTGGAAGAGGCGGTAGAGCTGTGAGTGCCGGACGCACGCTACAGATAACGCAGTAACTGTACAATAACCAAACAAAGCACAGTAACCCAACAATAACCAAACCAAACCGTGATGGAGCAAAGAGGCTACAACCAGTTGTCTGCAAATACATGCTGACTATGCATGACCTGACACAATTAGTAAAGCAGTGACATGTCATTGGTACCTGCCCAAACGTCTGTGCTAGCATCCAGAAGATGGGGAAAGCTCAGACTCTCACTGACCGTGAACTGAGGAGAAGCTCGTGGCACCTCAAACTCTGCGTTTACGCTACTTTCGTTCGCACCATGAGTGGCACTCTGCCACCCCGAGCACTTCACAGGTCTTTAAAAGACCATTCGTTTGTTTATGGGGCTTTGTTGGTTGTTGGTTGTTCACCCCTTCTAGAGCCCCTGCATCGCCACTCCGACTATTGCTGGAAGAATTAGCACGTTACACAATACTGCCCTGTCAGCTGAAACCCAGAGGCATCGGGTTTTTGCTTGCAGGAATCGGGAGGCGGGAGACTAGCGCGGCAACATTTACTCGTATTTTACCGTTTATAAATATAAATACAGACAAAGGAAATATCGATTTCCGTCTGTATTTATATGTATAAATCCGTCAATACGGAAAACCGGGAGCCCTAATTATAATGTGTATAGTGTTTTTTAACAATATATGTATAGTTTACCAACAATGATTTATGATACATTGATTTGCCTAGATTGTTATTGCTTCATAATTAGCTATATGACAATAGATAGTGCATACCTTGTATAGTTTTTAGTACAAATTAAATAAATACAGGTTTTTAATTGATATTTTCTTCTTCTCAATTGTTTTGATTACATTTGTCCTGCCGGTTTCCATCCTACTAGTGTGCAAGGTGTATGGAGTGTTATGTATTTCTGACAAGGAGGTTCTATTTGGTTGACTAAGGTCATTATTGGTGCCCCTCTCCTCTGTCTTTTGGGGTCCCTCTCCCTTTTTTGACATTCCTTGGCTGCTTAGCCTTGTTGGACTGGGTATTATCAGATGCTGCTTTTTGGGGACCTGTTGAAGACTGCTGGTCTTTTCCCTTTTCCACACCCTTCTCAGAGTTCTTGGCATCTTCCTTTTTAGTTGCACCCCCCAAGGGCTGGACCTTCTGCTTAATCCTGGTTCTGACCCATTTGTCTGCCTTCTTTCCCAATTCTTGGGGAGAGGGCAGATCTGAGTCCACCAGGTGCTGATGTAAGAGCTGATTCTGACAAGTATTAAGGATCTGCTCCTTCATTATGAGATTATACAATCCTTGGTAATCATTTACTTTACTGCCAGTTAACCAACCTTCCAGTGCCTTGGTAGCACAATCTACAATGTCTATCCAATCTTGATTCTGTGCTTTCTGGGTGTCTCTGAACTTTAGTCTATACTGATAAGTGGTTAAGCCAAACCCATCTATCAAAGGATCTCTCAAGATATAATAATCATCTGCATCCTCTTCCCTAACAGAGAGGAGCTTGTCTCTACCTTTGTCTGCAAAGGAGAGCCATAGGATTGCTGCCCACTGCTCTACTTGGACCCTCTGAACTTTACAGGCCCTCTCAAGTGCAGTGATCCATTTATGGATATCATCCCCTGACTGATAGGGGGGCACAATCTCATGCAGGTTCCTATTGTCAGGAGCTTTCTCTCTAACTCTAGGGGTATTACTGCCACCAGGGGTCTCTAGACCCCATTTTCTTGAAGCTTTCTGAAGCTCCAGGGATTCCCGTCCAATGCTAACTGTTCTCTCCTGAGCTGTAGTTTAGCCTGCTCAAACTGGACCAGTCTTCATTTCCTCTCCTTGGAGGATTCTCTTCTCTGAGAAGAGGCAGAGGTCCCTTTGGATCTCTCAGAATGGTTGGACCCCACTGAGGGGGATCTGTTCCTTCTGTTTGGATCCACCATTCTCCCTTTAGGGATGGAGGGAGTGCCTCTTGGGCCATCATTTCCATGTTGTGAATGGTCTGGTTCATCCAGGTCAAGTTCATCTTCCCCTTCCTGGTCCTCATCAGAGTCCAACCCTGGGGTGTCCTCTTATGGGGGATGCCCACCCAACCTGTCTACCCCATCAGACACTAAAGTCTGCTTAAAGTCTGCTATGAGCAGGATTTCCCTGAGACGTTGAGTATTGGCACCTTTGTTTGTCTTAAGTTGCCTAGTGGTGCACATCTCCCTAAGCTCAGCAAAGGAGAGATTATCATATTTGTCGACTGGGACCCTATGGGGCCCTTCCAGAGCCTTATGGGCACCTGAACTTAAAGACATTTCTAGTGTGGTGGTACTGGTGTATCTACCTACACTAGGTGTGGCCTACTGAACCCTTTCTTGAGTTGTAGTCAATGTGTGCTAAACCCTCTACACACAACTCCTAAGTTCAGTAGAACTTATTATATTCTAAGCTTGAATTTATATGTACCATTAGTACCAAGTGGCTTTCACTTTAGAAATTCAATTTGTTATCTGGTAAAACAATAGCAAGCTTGAATCCCATCGCTGACACCAATGTGAGAAGTTGGCCTGGCATATGCTGGTCAATAGTTTAGTGGCCACCTTGCGCCAGTCCAATTCGACTCTTAAGGTGATAGGTTAAAGACAACCTTTAAAGAAAGCTATCCTAGTGGTAGCTGTGGAGAGCAGCCTTCAGGCTAAGTCTTGAAGGAGTGTTAAGCTTATTGTTTTACCATAGATAACCTCTTGAAAGACCAAATGAAAGAGTAGTCCACACAGGTATATATATAAAATATATGTATTTATTCTAAACAGAATCCCACAAGTCTCTTTATGAGGCTAGAGGTAAAGTTACAATTCAAACAAGCATTTATAGATACAATAAATAGCACTGGAATCACAGGGCCCCAGGGGGGACCAAACCATATATTAAAAAAGTGGTATAAAAACCACGACAATTCTACAGACAATGCCTAGGACATTTAGGATCGCTGGCCCCTTTAGAATCCACCCAAGGTTATGAGGAAGGGGACCCATGGGAGACGCGTGCAGTGCAAATAGCTGCTATTGGGATCTCTATTAAAGCCTATGGAGAATGTCGCGGTTTGAGTTTGAAAGATTAAAGACACTTCTAGCAGGAGTTCAAAGTTAGGAGCTTAGAGTTAAGCTTTTGAGGACCCCACTACCACGAGAGTACCGAGGTACCACTGTTACCTGCCCCGGGTGCATAGGTCGTTTTCGATGTCGGGTCGCGGGCTGATTTTCAATGGGAAAATGTACAAAACTGCTGCTAGCCAAAGGCGTCAATGATGTCGTGAAGAATGAAGTTGTAGATCTTGTAGAGGAGAACCTGAAAGCAGAGGGGACAGAGTCTGGGTCACGGCACAGTGACCAGGGAGCTCAAGAAAAAGAGCTCTTCAATGTCGGGTGCTTCAAGTGGAAAAGGTGTAGCTTGGATCTGCAGCCACGGGCACCGGGATGCTTCAAGGAAGACCAGCTTCTGGAAGGCAACTGGCCCACCAAGGATGAGGGTCGCTGCGGTGTTAGTGTCCGGATTGAATCTACTAAGCCTTGGCAACCGCAACCCACACAGGATAAACAAATCAGCTACCGGTGCAGACCCACGAGGTCTGAGCAAGGTCTCATTCAAGGAGATTGTAGAGCAGACCTGGAGCAACCAGGGGAACTCTTAAAAGTAAAGATTGACCTCCAGTAGGGCCCACAAGTCGAAAGACAAGGAACTGAGAGAGGCAGCAATTTGGCGTGCGTAAAAGGGTGCCCACGGGACAAAGGTGTGAGCTAGGGCGCTGATCTTTGGCTCAGTTGCTGCTGAGAGGTTGGCTCAATATTGGGCCAAAGCACAACTTCCCCACTGGTCAGGGTCGTGTGCTATGCAAGAAGAGGCCGGTGTCCTGGGGTATTGGGATCTCGGCACCCACGCAGTCCATGGTGCTCAGACTTGCTGGGCACACTCACTGGCCTCTGGGATGCTAGGAAACCCACCTCAAGGTTGAGAGGAGTCGTCGATGTCCGAAGGAGCAGTGAAGTTCCAACCGGATCACTTGCAGTGTTTCAGGTGCCTGCCAAGCAGGGGGGTAACTCCTTTACCCCAAGGGAGATTTCTTCAGTCAGCTGGGCAGCAGCTCGTCGAAGGTCAAGTCTGTAAAGTCCAAGATTAATCTGAGGCTCTGGGGACACAGTATTCACCTTTATCCAAGAGATTAGGGGAGGGTCCAGATCAGAGCCCACCAATGAGAGTTGAGGCGGGAAAGGGTGGCTACACCCTCTCCCCTTTGTGTGTTTCCTGCCTGGGTGAGGGGCAGGATGCCCCTTAACCGGTTCCAGGCGGTGTATGCAGAATGTAGGCGCTGTAGCAGCCTATGTGCAACTCTGAAAGGCATCCTATGGTGCACCCACCCAGTTACAATCCACATAGCCTGTCTGGGAAGGTGCTGGCACCTTCCTGCAACAGGATCCCTATTGTCCAACTGCCGAGGCTGGGGTTTTGCCCAGCAACAGGCAGCCAGAGTCATGTGGGTGGCGAGTAGCATCCATTTTGTGATACGTGTGCACTTTTAAATTGGTGTCTAAATTCTGCCGCTTTTCTCATATCGCCCCTCTAGCAGGGGGGAAACATGCCCTCATGCCCATGGCTGAACTGGGGGTATGATTCCCACATGTTTGACACCAAACACGATATGGTTCTGTGTAGCCATTCTCAAGTTATCACGCTATCGCGATATACTTATAACACGGTTAAGAGTATATGGTATGGCTACACTACAAACAACCCAGCAATGGTTTTTACGAGGGTTGCAGAGGGGCCCTACTCAGGTAGGGGTCCCCCCTCACACATATCTCAGCACCCTGACTTGTAGGATTAGCAAGGCCTGCTTGAGGGGTGACCAATGAGAATACATGTGTTGTACATAGGTGGGATACAGGGTACCTGTATCCCTGTAAGGGGGTGCAAGCACCACCTTACCCAGACTACAGTAGTGGTCTGGTGGTGTCATTTGGTATGGCTGTCCTAGGATGGCACAATAAGTGCTGCAGCCCTGGTAGGCCTCTGAGGGACCCATGCCCTGCGTACCTAGGGTAACATCTACAAGGGCTGACAGGGTATCCTCAGTATCCAATTGGGTTGTACCTAGGGTACTCACATCAGTTTAGAGAAGAAGCAGGTAGGCTGGGGTCCTGGATAGCAGGGCCACAGCCTGGCTAGAGTCATAAAACATTCAAAATATCAGCAAAAAGTTGGGGGCAACTATGCAGTCGATGCCACTCTCCTAAAAATCTGTTCCTCTATCTCCCATGAACGACCACAAGGATTATAGCTTTTCCAGTCAATAAGATATTAAACCCTCCTTTTAAAGAACCCAGGGCCATATATTCCTGAACTTCATGCTCTGTGTGCCTATCAACCATTATGGGTATTGATCTCTTTTTAATCAGAAGACATTTATGACGGAGATAGGTTTTTAAATGGGAAACGTGAAAGGAGGTATACACCCTCAGTGGAAGCTTGAGTTGCACTGTGACAGGGTTAATGATTTTAGAAATATCAAAAGAGCCATAAAATCTAGGAGAATACATTTATCTACAAATAGGGTGAGCTAAACAGATAGAGGACAACTAACCTCTTTTATCAATCATGTAAGTGGGAGCAGGTTGCCGAGGCTCATTGGCCTGTGATCTCTGCTTGGATTTAGATGTCTGAAAATGTTGAATTAATTTCTTTAACCTTTGTAAAGAACCTTGAACTGCAGGTACTTGGTCTTCTGTGTCCAATGAATTACGAAAGTTTACCAATTAAATTCATTCAAGACTAAGGGGCTCATTATGAAGGGGGCAGGAATGCCGGGCCAGCGGTGGCGGTCCTTCCGCCATCCCACCCCCAAATTAGGATGGCGGTGGGAATCCCAATGTGTCTGCGGCAGACGGAAAATCCGTCCTCCACGGTTCCACCAGGAGGTCCTTTTTTGCCCGCCTTGCGGAACCAGGACGCAGGGCAGCATTGCGGCCGTGCCTTTCAGGCACTGCAATAGGGATTACGGTATCCCTTTCTACCTGTCTTTTTGCGGTGGTTATCCCGCCGCAAAAAGACAGGCAGAGACTGGATTTGGGGACCCGTTGTGGGCCCACTCTGTGTGTTGGGGATGCACTGGGGGGTACCCATGGTACCTCCTGCATTTCCATGCACCAAGTGGCAGGCACCGCTTGGTGCCTGCCACGTAGTGCAGGGAAATGCTGTGCATGCACTTTTGACATTGTGAACGGTGCTGCAGCCAGCAGCACCATCCGCAATATTAAAAGCCCAGGATGCACTCGCCATACTGGCATGCGCATCCTAATATGTGTATTGGGACCGCAACGCGTCTAGCGGGCAGTCCCAGCACTGCTACGATGGCAGGCGGACTGATGTCCACCCGCCATCATGATGAGCCCCAAAGACACCAGAGCCTCAGTTCTGAACAACCTGCCTCAAAGAGGACAGAAGACCTGTACCTGTGGCAACACCCTAAGACTCCTTGGACTAGTGACACTAGACTCCTCCAAACTGCAAATAAAATGAAGCTCAGGATCTGAAGAATCGATGGGCATTGGGCCCTCCAAGGGACTGCTCAACCCAGATGGTCTAGTGTATTGTGGGAGCTATAGTCCTAACTTCCTCAAAGTTACATGCAGCAACCGCGCTCCTCTGGACCACCGGAAGTCGATGTTACTTTCTACTCTACTTACTGCTTCCAAAGCTTGTTGGTCACCAAAACGGCAACCAACCCCTTTACTCGACGCTGCATCACAGGCGAAATCCATTTGACCTTTCACCGATGTCAGCAACCCCACCGGTGTTGTCTTTTCGTATCTTTTTCCCCACAGCACCGTTTCAGTGGTAAAAGCAGCTCTCTTGTGGCTCCCATTCATCACCAAGGACAGCCAGGACAACTCTGCATCCGGCCTCCACGGTCCAGGAAAAATTTAGCTGACTGTCGTGGTTTGGTCCTGGGTCCCACATCACATTTACCCTTCAAGGGTACCACTCAACTCAGACTGCTAGTAGCCGATTGTCACTAGTGGTTTTTACCACTGACAGCAATGATAAAGTTTCAATCCATTTTTCTGCACTGATTTTACATTGCTTCAAAAATCTGTAACTCTGGTTATATGCATGCTATTTTGTTTGTTTTGGTGTATACATTAACTTAACAAACCACTCTATTTTTATAAATTGGTGTCGTATTTCTGTCGAGTCGTATCAACTAATTATTGTTCATGTACTCTGAAATGCTTAACACATGTTCCTCTAGTAAAGTCTGACTGTTGTTTGCCATGCTAGCAGGACCGAGCTAAAATTGTATTTGTGTGAATTGAAGGTAGGGCTGGCTCTAGGACGGTGCGACCAGTGTGACCGCACTGTGCGCTGACATCAGGAGGGGGTGTTGTGTAGTCCAGTATATAATCGTTTTAAAAGCACTTGCTGCTGCATTCCTAGCCTCAAGCAAAACATCAAAGTCCAGTCCTTTTCCTCTCCTTGGCAGAAGCAGCAATTGCAGGTCAACCCAGCAAAGCAAAACACAGCAAATGGGCAGTAGTCTTCGTTGCAGCTCCTCAGCTCTTCTCCTTGGCAGAGGTTCCTCTTGATTCCAGAAGTAGTCTCAAGTTCTGGGATTTTACCTATAATACTCATACCCCTTTTTAGGTCTCACCTGACCCAGCGCATTCGCTGGTCTGGCGAGACTTTTCGTGAGGGCTCAAAAAATGCTACCATGGCCAGCTTAGAGCTACTGTGCAAGTGAGCGCGCGCGCGCTTAGGAGCAGAGGCTAGCAAACCTTGTCATGCTCATTAAGCACCCGCGATCACTTTCACTTTCGCCCGCGATCACTTTCGTGGCGCCCCTTTGATGTTCTCGTTCAAAGAACATCAAACATGAAAGAATATGCTGTTGTGTTGATGCTTTGCTGCGCCCGTTTGACTTACAATGTGCTTTCTCTTTCCACAAACTCGATGTTTGTGTTCCTTTATTTTGAGATGCGTTTAGTATTACTGTTTTGTGACTTAAAGAACATTAAGGAAACGTCACTGTGAATCTGGACAACTTTCATAGTGTTGCTTCATGTCCGTTGCACCATTAAGGGAGTCCTTTCGTTGGCGCTTTCATGAGGACATGATGAGGAAGCTGGAAACGTTTGGCACATTCTTTTTAAAAGCCAGACTGGTTAATCGATTAGACCTATGTAGCGCTTTAGATCTCAAAGCGCTATGGTAGGTGCAGCAGTTACAACTCATGAA
Organism: Triturus cristatus; assembly: GCF_964204655.1. Taxonomy (NCBI): domain Eukaryota; kingdom Metazoa; phylum Chordata; class Amphibia; order Caudata; family Salamandridae; genus Triturus; species Triturus cristatus. Next base: position 406,881,585 of record NC_140581.1, read on the forward strand.
ATATGGGGTGCAACTCACAAGGAGGGGGCAGGTTTGAGTGCACATTGGCTGCAATCGAACTCTTAATATGATGGGCTGTGTGTATCCATTATCAGTAAGGCTGGGCGTAGTTCGCGTAGCCGTTCGGGGAGCTGTTTGCATGCTCGGGGGATATATCTCGCGATCTTACCCATGCGGTCGCCAATGGGCGCGGCCATCTTGTTTTTCTATTGTCCCGCCCGCTCACGATGCCTTATTTCCTCTTCCGGATCGCGGACAGCGTGTTCGCGATGTGCATTGACGTGTTCGGGAGCGCATTTTACTTGTTCGCGATGAATAGTACATGTTCACGAGAAATATCGCGCAAACTTACCCACTTACCCACGCGGTCGCGAATGGGCGTGGCCATCTTGTTTTTCACTCTATGCTATGGTTCTGGGCCTACTTTTGTATCCTCCCTTTATCTTTGCCATCCTTTGTCTTTAAAACATTTTTTCTGACTTTTTTTTAATTATTATCTATCTCTCTCTTTGCCTAAGTTTATATCTTCTACTTTTACTGTGTTTTTGTTACTTTTATAAAGTTCTTTCTATCTTCTTCCCCCTAACTTTTTTTTCCCCTTCTAACTTTTCTTTTCCGCCTCCCACCCACCCCAGAGCCATGGCCAAGGGCACAGCAAGTCCCAGTGGCAAGGGCAAGGGACCTGCAGGAGCACAGAAGGCCCGCCTGCCTTGCGGCAGAATGCGTCCTGCAGGGGTGCAGGCCCGGCAACTATTTGGGGAGGAGGAGGTGTCCGCCCTTGTTTTTTTTATCCAGCGCCACCTCCCCTTGACCTTGGCAGCAGGCGGCAGGCCCGGCTCCGGCTACGCTACCCAGGAGCGGCACCGTCGGTGGGCGAAGGTGCGCCGGGCCGTGTTCCGGTGCTCTGGGGTCCGGCGCACCCACAACCAACTAGCCCACCGGTGGTCCGACATCCTGGACCGGGAGCAGGACCTGTTGGACCTGCTAGGTGTCGAGGTCGTCGGGTTTGGTGAGTAACTTATTGTGTATATTAAATTTGATTTAAGGACCCAGGTGCTCGGTGGTACTCTCTTACTTGTTTGCAACTTAGTTTGCGCTAGCTTGTGCTGATGCTGATTATATAAGATTTTATTTTACAGAACTGAAGTTAGGTAATGCGATTTGTTAGAGAGACTAGTCCTTCCATTGTCCTACTGTGACATAGTGGTGGATGGATATTGGATACTAGGTTTAGTTTGTTAGTATTAGTTAATAATTGTTTTATGCGGTCTGCGTGATGCCTCCTCTGTCACTGAGTGCTGCTTACCCCAGTCCTCCGAACGTTTTGTACTTTGTTTAGTGAGTGGTAGGCTTAGCATGGTCAGTCAGTAGCAGAACTAGATCAGAATCATGCAACCAACCCACAATTTGTTGTATCTTCTATGTATGCACTAATGTATGCATGTGTCCTGCATCTCATCTATGCATTTGATGGCTGAAAAAAAAATGGAAATGCAGACTTAGTGAACAATTGGCCCGTCTGGAATAGGTGGTGTAGGTCAGGTGGTACTTACTAGGCTTCGTTAGTATTTGTAATCAGAATGATTATGGAACACTGGAGTGTTCATAAATAAGTAGACGATCCGTGAATGCAGGAAGAAGCCAGTAGTTGATCCATCTGATTAGATAGTTCAATTTTATTGCAATAGTTGTTTCCTAAAATCTTGTTTGACTTATTTTTCCAAATGATTATTATTATTTCTTCCACAGCACTCCTTAATGTTTGTCTCTTTCTTTATTATATTTTACATGATCATCAGCACCACCCAGGGGCAAGAAGACGGGGTCGGAGTCAGCGGGGGACCCACAGGAGGACCGCTCCTCTACCGAGGCTCCTGCTGCTGGCCCCAGTAAGTTCTCCAGTGGTTATATTGACATTTATATTTCCCTAACTTTTACTGCATCTTTTTTTTCGGAACTATAAATTATGGTTCCACTTTCTAATTCTATTTTTACAAAAGCTTACTTCTTTGACCTTGACTATCTGTTTCCAAATTCTGTTTATCCCTGCCTCTAACTAAGTTGCTCCTAACTGCCTCTGCTATGACTCTCTGTACTACTACTACTACTATTACTATTATATTACTCTGTCTGTAGCGAAGCTTGCACAGCTGCCCACTCTTTATAGAAGGTTTTCTTTGGAATAATAAAACTCTGCTTGACCAATAGCTCTAGCCACTGTGTCCTCCTGTCCTTTGGGTTGTCCTCTTCAAGTCTTCTCAATGTTGAGGTTTTGACAATTACCACAAACAAAATGGCCAACCAGATATTTCACTAGTATTTTTGATCGGATAGTACAAGATACTACTATTGTCTAGTGATTCTGCAGAGCCACATACAGAACTATGCACAACAAAATAGGATGTTGCTGATGGGAGGTTGGACCTTACTGATCACACCTCAAGTCCGAAGAACCCAGGATCCCCTGACCGACTAGCTATAGTGTCTCACATTAGGGTCCCACTCCCGAACCCCCCCACGAAGAAGATACAAAATGTTGATGATGACTGAGACAGACAACCCAGAACATAATAATACCATTTTGCACACTCACTTGTGTAAGTCCACCCCACCACACCAAATCCCACAGAGTCTATGTGTAAGTTCAAAAGGTTTATTTGAAACAAGTATCAAACTCTGTACATCGTTAAGATGAAATTTATTTTGCTACAGCCATAGTCAATAAGCCAGCAAAAAGCCTAACATTAAAACAGTAAACATTTACAAGTGCATGACAACAAGAACAAGAGCCAAGATCTTTAGAATTCTGGAAGACCCCTCACCGTAGAACGTAGAAATACTGGTTACATAATCTTGCATCATAATTTGTTCTGTAAATCTCTGGTTTGTGGAAGGGAATCATCCGCCTATTATATGAGAAAAATGCTGCGAGTTAGCCGTTAGATAGGATACTGCTGAATGGAAGCATTTTGCAGTCATGGCAAAAATTGTAACATGTATGTGATGGCTAAGTAATATGAACTAAACAAACTCAATAAGTGTGTTTTTTTCTGACCTCGTCACTTGTACGCAACAGTCAAGTGGCCTCAAAGGCATCTACTCTACTGCACATCTCACTAAGCTTGCAGGCATAATTAAATATGCGCCAAAAGAGTAGTAGTGGACATGATGAATCTAAAAGGGTTACACATGGCTCAGGCTAACTTTCAAAAGAGTAGAGTAGGACTAGATGACCCTAGGAAGTGGAACCATATCACCACTAGTGTCTGTCTACTGACTGTACATACTGTCTAGTGTCTAGTGCTGATGTATGTTGTATTAACTTTTTTTTCAATGTTCCAAGTGAACAACACTTAAAATAGGGGGAGGTTTCCAGGCATCTAAAAATTTGTGATGTTTTTTTATAGGCACACTACCATCCACCAGTGCCATCGGGGCCAGCGATGCGGCCATTCCGGAGTGGGCAGGCGAAGTGGCGGCACCTGCAGACGAGACAGGGGGGATGCAGCAGCAGTGGCCGGCGGCGGTAAGTTATATTCATTAATTCTTGACATTACCACTAGATGGAAGTGTGTTCACTATTTCACTGTACTGTGCGACTTATTATTATACAACGGTTGAAGAAGACACCCTTTACTTAGCATTAGCGGCGTGATTAGAGTAACCAATGGCCTTTTCGATTTGACTCCAAAATCAGCTGTGTGAAGGTTTTATGGAGAAGACAAACTCAGATCAGATGACCTTGATGGATGTGTTGAACAAAGAGGGAAAGAACTAAGGGTGGAAGGACGGGCGAGATAACTAATATGACTGACTGGCAGAGAAGGATATGTTGTTGGAAGCATGCATAGGTGGCTGATAGTAATCAGATCAGATGCAAGGGTTGTTGAAGGATGGGTGGAAGGTGAAAGAATGCCTGCCTGGGTGGGCGACAAAGTATGGGTGGATAGTGGTAGATAGAAAAAAATCAGCGTTGTTTGGTTCAAATTCAAACTCAAAGCCAAGGCAAGCAAGGAAGGAGCGGAAGCATGGGTGGTTGTTGGTGAAACCAACTAAGTATGAGAGATATAAAAAAGAAGGATAAACGTTTACTTGAATGGATGTATTCCTGGATGTACTATAGACAGTATAGGATTGGAAAGTATCACTGGAGATTCTTACTTTGAAGAAAATGTCAAAGAAACTGCGCGATAGTAGCAAAGCCTAGGGGAATATAGGTAGTATTATCAGAATACAGTACACTTGCAGTAGTTTGCAAGCACGTCATATATATTTATATATATATACATTATCAAGTGGAAGCCCCTTCCTGCCACTCTGGGGACCACTCCCTACCTATTATTATTAATGTATTTTCGAATTGTGGCAGCCAGCCTGCAAAGGGTGGCCTATCTGTTGTTTATGGTTATTGGTTACACAATCAATGAAAGCAAAGTACACTCTGCAGTAGCGGTTGGTGGTGGGATTGTGTGCGGGCGGCGACATGGGGAGGGGACGGGTGGGTGGCACTGGCGAGTAAACTGTGTATTACGGCCAAATACAGGTAATCAACATAAAAATAAATAACATTATTTTCAATGTGCGCGCTGCACCGCCGAATGCGATGCAGTGCGTGCAACAATTTTTTTTTTAATGTATTGTTTAATTACCTGTGATTGTCCTTAATCCATAGTTTACTATCCCCACCCTGCACCTTCCCACGTCACCGACTCACCGCCCAGCAGCACTCCCACCACTGACCACTACTGGCCTGATGTCGTATCGTATTAGCATCTATAATATGAATTTAAGCAATGATCATTGGATCAGATAAATAATCAGCCTTTTTGTAGTACCCATGGCTGGGTGTAAGTAAAATTGTGCATGCCATTTGCCCCCATGTAACAGAGTATGGCCAGTGCCAACGGCCGTAAGGCGTCATACAAAAATATGAGCTTCCCCACCTGCAGACAGTAGTAGTAAATAAAACTAACGTGAGTCTGCATCATGTGGCTCATATCTGTTTCTCTTGGGTGCAAGCTTAGCTGACTGAGCTGGCATGCCGGCTACAACAAGGTTATGTAATTAGGCTAAACTACAGATAACAACAACACGACTGGTGTATCGGAGTACATAGTACGATTATATTTATAATGTCGGAAACTCCCACAAATGTTAGAGTCCAAGGAAGTGGGAGTAGAGATACTTACCACCAAATCACAAATGTTATGAACTGTGCTTGCTAGTGATACTGTGACACTATGTGTTGAATGATTTCAGTGTTAAGAGTATTGGCTACAACATGTTCTTTTTCTTTCTTGATTCTAGATACTCCTTCCACACCAACAAAACCATCTCGGAAGGAGTTGGCCGCTAGGGCCCGGCGCCGGAAACTGGAGGCCATCTGTGAACATTATCGCCGGCTGGTGGCTCAGGCGGAGGAGGAGGAGGAGGCGGCTGAGGCTGCAGCCTCCTCCAATGCCCTGGGCCCCAGTCAGGCCCTGCCTCCAATTTCAAGCACTGCTGCCCCCCACCCTGCATGTAACTGCAGGGCATTTCGCCGCCAGCTGCTCCGCCGGGTGGCCCGCTTGGAGGAGAACCTGGAGGAGCGGGTAAAGATCCTGGTGGATAAACACCTCAAGGCCCGCCGACAATAGAGGACCTCGTCATTTGCCCCTTTTTTAATTCCTTTTGTTGGTGGGTGGGTTTGTGGGCGTTGGGGATTTTTCCGGACATTTGGGACTCGCAACTTTCGTTTTGGACATTGGTTGGGGTTAGGGAGGGGGGTGGGTTAGGTCAGAGTGGGATAGTTTATTTTTGTTAGGGGTATTAAATATATACTATTATTTACTTATACGATGTTAATGTTTTGTGGTGGGTTACAGTTTTCTGAAATCAATCTAATTTACATGGTTGTTTACTTTGTTTCCGTGCTGCTGCATGCCCACAGCCAGTGTTTGATTTAAAAGATCTGCCGATTTTGTAACACGCAAACTGATAGATGCAGTACCCCTCACTGAGTTATTTTAATTGTCATAATAGTACTGTCAGTCTCTCCTCCTAGTCCATACCTCCCACAAAACTTATCTTACCTGCAATTGATGATGAAGTTCAGCACACTGATGGCTGCATGGTTGGTTTCCCAAATTAACGGACAAGATGCCATTATTGTGGTGGTAGTAGTAGACACTGGCAATAGCATTTGAAAAAAGAAAGAGAAAGTCACTTGACTGAGAGACTGTGGGAGGAGTAGTAGAACAGAACACAAAGTAAACTACAGCATGGGTGGGCTAGCAGAAGAAGATCCTTGCACAGCCTCAGTTGAAATTCAATTAGTGTTGCTTTCACCACATCTGCCCCAGCAAGCGTGTGATCAATTGGTGTACATAATGTAGTCATCACATCACACCTCAATATAAATCACACAGCCCGGGGGAAGAGGGTTAGGGATTGATGAATGGATGGGAAGTGGGGTTTTGGGAAAGGTTTGAGAAAGAAAAACAGACAGTATGCATGGACACAACAAAAGTAAAACACAATCTTGTAAGACGACCATGATCCATTATCAAAGAAATCAAAGTATAAAGTGAGAAAAAGCAAATGCTTGCATGCTGAGGAAGAGAACTTGATGGTCATGATGATAATGAGTTGTACTTACTATACCTATTACCCAATGAGACAGTACAGTCAGGGAAGAAATTGAAATTTGCCTTGCCTGTCTGCCGCCCTCAGAGCTCAGACCGAACCCAATTACATGCTGTACCGGGCTTACTTTTATTTTTCAAGCAAGCAAAGGAAATTAAAAAATAGTTGTAGGGATCAATTACCAAACAAACCACAAGACACAGTCGTAATGATTGAAGAGAAAAAAGCAATCAAATAAATTTAAAGACGAATGATGAATGATACTAAAGTTACTGTATTATCCTGGTCCAAATGTGGAGTTGCATCATTATCGTCATTCCTCTTGGTCCTCCCTTCCATGGACACTCCGCACATCAATCTTGGGTACCACTGCCTCCCTGATGCGGATTGGTAAGGTAAGTGTGAGTCGTTTCTCCCACTATAGCACAGGTTAAAGGCCGGCCTGTAAGTGTAGATGGAAAAACAAGCGGGATATTGAAAAATTACTGCATTTAAAACAATAAACTCAATTACAGTGGAGTGCAAGATGAGAAGACAACACTCTGGAGAGAACACTTTCAGACTGAGGCAGCTTGGATAGGATACATAAGTGTCTACTCTACAGCATTAAGGTACAACAACAACGGGACAGGACTCAGGAGCCAGCACAGCCACAGAACAGAAGAACCGCGGCACAGGCCAGCCACCCTACCCCTTAATTACATTTTGAGCGAGCCAGAGAAATGTCATATGCACTGCAGCAACAGAGCATTTTCCAAACGAAGTGAATAAATCAATGCGCCACTTTCCCTCATGCCACTACACTCTACTCCAGTCCACACCACTACATGGACATCTAGCCTAGGTCTGTGCTGTAGTCCTTGTTCAAACTGTTTACCTTTTAAGTCAGCCCATGAAACGCAGTTATTCCATCAATTTTCTCCGATCCAACTGACTGTGTGCAAAGATAGTTTGCTCAGCAGCATCATGATGATGACCGTGTGGTACGTCTTCTCCAACACCAACTCAGTCTGTAGTGACTGATTAAGTTTAGAATATATTCCATATTAAATTGCAACAGATATTGGCCGGCACCTGCAATGGTAGGAGTACAATGTGGTTATTATTAAACAACAAGGAAACATTAACTGTCACCACACCTGAGTCACTTTTAATTTGTCGATAAACTAGTCTAGTTCTACTTCATGCACAATTATTCGTAGTCAGCCAGCATCCAATGGAATGCATGCCACCATCATTCACAATAATCACTCATTACCTGTCTTGGTGATCTCTTTGGCTGTCTGATCTGATGCCTGCCTAGCCTTCTGCCAGTCAGTGATGAGTTTCTTTCGGCTTGGAAACAAAATGGAATATAGCTGGAGTCACGTTTCACTTCTTATGGTGGTACTGTTAGAGGCAACATGTATTGTACTATTCTCCATCTCCATCCAATGTCTGGCTTGCTTGAAATGTACTTAGGGAGAGTAAGGAAGATGGAGCAGGACCCTGAGGAGTGGAGTGGACAGTTATGCACAGACGTGCAACCTCAATAGGGAAATAAAAAGAGGAGACTATTGATAGATTTGTTGTGATACGATTTTGAACCAGAAAAACAGATACACAGTCACACACAAATAAAGGAAGGGAGAACAATTTGTAAGCCTAGTTGTCAGGGAATAGGAGCTCGTCCTCAAACTCTGGTGGTTCAGACAGAAGTATGTCTAACAACCCACTACTTATGTCATCGAAGTGGCTCTCCTCTTCCTGCTGTGATTCACGTATTTTGTACTCCGGTGGTATAAGGTGTTGATTCATTTTGATCATGGTTAACCTCTCAACGCTTTTGGGCGAGAGACTGGTCCTTTTGACAGTAACAATGGCACCAGCAGCACTAACAACACGCTCTGAAGAGACACTTGCAACAGGGCAAGCCACATACTTTATCGCCAGCCTGCTGAGCACTGGCCATTGGCTTCTTTTCTCATGCCAATACACCAATGGGCTTTGCTCCATGAAGATGTTGTGTCATCTAGATAGGCCTGAACCATCCGCTTAATGTTCAGGGGTGCTCCGATTTCCTGGGCCTCTTTTGCCTTTGCATCAGTCATGGACGTACAATACCCTTTCCGTAGAAACCAATCACCTGCTGTTTTTTTTAAATGTGCCTGATGATCCTGTTGGTGCTGTTGATGGTATTGCTGGCAGTGTTGTTGACTGCTGGGAGGCAAACGCACTGCTCTTGGCCTCTGAAGTAGAACTTGGCTCTGGGTACCCTGCAGTACTTTTTCTGCCCTGGGGGGGCGGGCCTTTAATGAAGATCCTTTCGTTTTCAAACTCAGTGGCTTCCTCAGCTATCAAAGTTTTGTACTGGGCAACATTCACTTCTGAAAAAGGAATGACTCCATTACTGCGCAGCAATAATTTGTAACGTGGATCCAAAATTGAGGCAATAATGTAATGTGGATGTGACACAATGTTATTTTGAATCCTTGTATTGTGAGATAAGCGAGCGGATAAGGTGTCTGCCAAATAATATGCGTCTACTTTGTCATCCACACCTGCGTACATTTCTGACACCTCCTTCAGCTCTTGCTCTAGCATGTACAACAATGGGATAGCTTGGCCCATAGTACAGTCCTCCCTGCTCACTTCACGCGTGAAGACCTCAAAAGGAAGTAGCATCTCTGTCAGGCTTTTGACAAGGTCCCATTGGGCCATCTCAACTCTCATGCCTTTCACAGTAGGATCCCCTGACCTTTTCATGACATAAGCATTAAGTGGTATGTACTGCTCAAACAGACGCTCAAGCATGTAATACGTTGAGTTCCAACGTGTTGGCACCTCTTGGATGAGTGCTTTGACTGGCATTTTATGGTCACGTTGAATGACCCTCAGCTCCTTCCGGGCTTTAAAAGAATGGTTGAAATGTGTGCATATTCTTCTGCAGGTGGTCAGTAAGGTGCTGACTTTGCTTTCATTTTTCAGAAAGTCTTGAACAACAATGTTAATGCAGTGTGCCAAACATGGCACCCTGAAATAGCCACCATCTTTCATGGCCCTAACTACATTACTGCCATTGTCCGTGGCAACAAAACCAATGGTAAGACCTCTTGGTCGCAGCCACTCAAACACCTTGCTGTTAAACTCATCCAAAATGTTAGCAGCAGTATGAGATTTCTCCATAGCAAACATGGCTACAGTTGCATGTTTGCGAGTGTCTTTAAAAATCTCAGCGGTGTCAACAACACCGTCAGATATCTTATCTTTAACACCCGAAAAAGAGACCCAGTGTGCAGTGATGCACATGTAATCAGTGGCTTGGCAACTGGTCCACATGTCTGTTGTCAGGTGTATACTCTGAACAGCACTCTGTTTTAAGGCTTTTCCAAGCAATTCCAGCACGTCGTGATGTAGTTCTGGAACAGCAACTCTTGCGAAATAGTAGCGGCTGGGAACTTTCCATTTTGGGCAGATGGTGGTCACAAACTCAAGAAAACCCACCCCTTCAACAAAAGAAAAAGGGAGAAGGTCCAGTGCTAACATTTTTGCCAGCTTTGCATTGTACAAACGTGCTATTGGGTGGTTGCGTTCGTACTGCCCCTCCGGCCTACTAAACATGCTAAGAATGGTAGGCTGCATGGTATTCCTTCCTGTGGTCAACGTCGCACTTTTTGGGCCAGCAGTACTCCTTCGTGTCTCAGGCTGACTCTTACACTTGTGCCAATGAGATGTGGCTGAGGATGTGGGCGTTACCACTGCAGTGCTGGGGACAGGGCTACTTTGTGTACCACTACCACAGAGAATTTCTCCCTCTTCTTCCTGTTCCACCGGGAGCGGACTTTCTACTCGTTTAGGCCAATGGTTCCAGTTTTGAAGTGACTAAAGTGCTCCTCCCACTGGATTGCGTGGTGTTTTTTAAGATGGGTCATTTGGCCTCCGGTACCATAGTTTGTACCAAGCTTACCACGACTAACAGAGGTATGACAAATGGAGCATATAGCAATGTTCTCCTCCTTTCCGCTAACCGTAAAGAAGTCCCACACTGGGGAGCTTAACTTTTGTCTCCTGCTGGAGGTGCCACTCCCAATTCGATTTCCCGGATGAACTGGAGGGTGTGTGTTGAATTTGACTCTGTGTAGGACCACTACCTACTTCTGCTGAGGTGGTGCTTGTTGTGCTGGATGTAGGACGCTGCCGGCCCTTTGCTAATGTAAATATGGAAGCTGGAGGTCGTGTTGGTGTTACCTGTGTTGGAGGTATGCGTGCTACATCCCTCGCATCCATTTTGGATAGTGTAAAAATGTTGGTCTCCATCTCCTCAGGCCCGGGCGGGATGTTTGTGATGACTGGCTCATCATCATCATCATCATCCTGCTCTTCTACATCAACATCCATAAGTGTAAGGCTTTCTGGAGCCTTCCTTTTCCCATGCCTGCTCTTGTGATGTGTTTCCCTCTCAGACTCAGTTTGTGGCTTCCAAGTGGCATCTAGATCATCAGAAGGGGGGCTTGGTGAAGAACTTGATGTACTAACCCTCCTTTTCCTTGCTGGGGATTTGGAAGCCAATGGAACTTCTAAAAGAGTGGCTTCCTCTTCTTCCTCTGCATGAGGCTCAATTTCCTGAACTGCCCCTACTTCGGGAGGAACAACAGCTACTATTGCGGGCAGTGGCTGCGGCTGTTGACCACTTATCTGCTGTGATGATGATGTTCCCTCCTGCGTTGATTGTGTACTACTTTGAGATAGCGATAAGTTTAGTTCAGGCTCAGCATCACTGCTTTCCACCATAAGGCTGGCTACCTCTTCCACACTCATCTGCTTGGGCCTGGGTTGGTGGGTTGGGCCCACTGATGTGGAGGTGCTGCCCCCAGCTTGGCCCCCCGACACCGCTGATGCAGGCGTCATTTTTGGTGTACCAAAAAAGGTTTTGGGAGGCACACCAGTCTTAAGTAACACTTTCTTCTTCTTCTGTTCCTTCTTCTCCATGGCAACTTTCTTGGTTCCGGAGGACCTGCTACCTGCTTTCTTTGGGGGCATCTTCAACAGATGTCAAAACAGCACTCAGTTGCACAAGTTGCAGAGATGCCTGGTCAGGTCACACACACGTCACGTTGTGTACAGCAGCAGGACGTCGGTCAGGCACCACAACAGTGGATGATGATGACACACCTCCTCTGTCTTTTGTGCACCTAAAAGCAAAAAAGCCAGAAGAACATCAGTCAAAAGATCCATAATATAATATATAACTTATTAGTGTCTGGTGGGTGGTCATCACAATTATTAAACTAGGCCACAAGCTTGGAGGCCTATGCAAAAAGCACAATGCCTGCCTTCCTAAAATGGGCGCCACACACATGCACAGGCCACTCACCACAAATAACCAAAAAGTGATTACAAAGGACAGGAACAGGAAGTTTTAGTGTCTGTGGCACTTACTTCCTCCCATAAAAATATTTTGAAAAAAATAAAAGCATCTCCGTGCTCCAAACCTACAGCTCAATGACAACCTGAGGAGTTTTTTTAGCAGAAATGCACAAAAAAGCGTTTTTGAGAAGGATCTATGTTGCTCACGAGATATTGTTTGCCAGATTGCAAAAGCTGCGTGTTTGGGATCGCGAACTGTACAAAGAGGCTTTATCGCGTGCGCGAACACGCATATTGCTAGCGCGAAAATGATGAAAACTCTAAGTCCGCGTTGTCGCGCTGTGCAGAGTTACCAAAAGTACGCGAGCTGAATCCCTAGGCTTACATACTGCCTAAAAAGACCTATTTATTTAACACACACCCAAAAAATGCTATTCCACCCCAAAAAACACCTTTTGCAATAAAATCCAAAGCCATCCATGGTGTAAAAGAAAATCAACAGACAACACAAACTGTAAATTTAAATAACGCACCAAAGATTTGAGGCTGACTACCTCTGGGCCTACTGGTGGACTAGGCCACAAGCTTGGAACAGAATGGCAAAAGCAAGCACACTGCTTGGATGGCTCCACAAAATGGCCGCCACACACCCACAACAACAAGAAATGGAAGACAGTCAATGTACGCCTATGGCAAAAGCACAATGCCTGCCTTCCTAAAATGGCCACCACACACATGCACAGGCCACTCACCACAAATAACCAAAAAGTGATTACAAAGGACAGGAACAGGAAGTTTTAGTGTCTGTGGAACTTACTTCCTCCCATAAAAATATTTTGAAAAAAATAAAAGCTTCTCCGTGCTCCAAACCTACAGCTCAATGACAACCTGAGGAGTTTTTTTAGCAGAAATGCACAAAAAAGCGTTTTCGAGAAGGATCTATGTTGTTCGCGAGATATTGTTTGCCAGATTGCAAAAGCTGCGTGTTCGGGATCGCGAACTGTACAAAAAGGCTTTATCGCGTGCGCGAACACGCATATTGCTAGCGCGAAAATGACGAAAACTGTAAGTCCGCGTTGTCGCGCTGTGCAGAGTTACCAAAAGTTCGCGAGCTGAATCCCTAGGCTTACATACTGCCTAAAAAGACCTATTTATTTAACACACACCCAAAAAATGCTATTCCACCCCAAAAAACACCTTTTGCAATAAAATCCAAAGCCATCCATGTTGTAAAAGAAAATCAACAGACAACACAAACTGTAAATTTAAATAACCCACCAAAGATTTGAGGCTGACTACCTCTGGGTATACTGGCGGACTAGGCCACAAGCTTGGAACACTCAATGTAAGCCTATGGCAAAAGCACAATGCCTGCCGTAACAAAATGGCCGCCACACACATGGCCAGGAGGACACAACAACAAGCATAATCCAAGGGGAACAAAGAAAAGAAATACAGGCCTTTATGGAAAAAGAAGCACACACTACTAAACTACCACCACAAAAATTGCGGACAAAGGAGGCCTGCTAAACAACACAGCTTTAATCCACAAATGAAAATGAACAGGGCTACGAAAGGATTGGAAAGAAGTTACACATCAAGCACACACATCCCACAAAGGTATTTCACACACACACCAACAGAGAAATACACCACAGCCACATTTAGCATTACAAATAATCCTATGCCATCCATGCCCTACATGATGTTGAAAATTCTACAGACACCACGAAACATGAACCCATGGGTACCCTACTGGCTGAAATTGCAGAGAAAAACAACTAGGCCCCTATTGAAAGCACAGGCCACCCGCCACAACAATAATTTTAAAAAACAATGAAAAACCCAGAAAAATGTAGGTAATACAAATACAAGCCCCAATGAAACAAACACACCAATTCTCCAACTTACTTGTAGCAAATTAAATCTCAAATCAAAAAGTCCTCAAATAAATCCAATCCAATGGTATGAGCAGACAGACACAAAAAGTGATCCTTCCAGCTCCAAATCCAAATGAAAGTGAACAGCACATGCACAAAGCACTGGGAGGAGCCTGATGGACAGGAACAGGAAGTTGTAGACTCAGGGGCACTTCCTTCCTCTTGAAAAAAAGAGTTTAAAAAATTCAAGGACTCCTCCTTACACAAAAGACTACAGCAAAATCACAATCTGAGGAGTTTTATGAGCTAAATGATCATTTTAGAGAAGGTTTTATGAAGATCGAGAGATATTCTTTGCCAGATTGTAGTTTTTGCATGTTCGGGATCGCGATCTTACCAAGACAGCCGCCGGAAGTCAGCTCGCGCTCCCGAATGACGTGTTTGCGTTCGCACACTCTCGCGGGATTGGGCAGCCATAGTACAAATCTCGTAGCGCTCGCGAACGGACCGAAAAGCAAGTTGGCGATCGCAGAATCACGGTAAGACGTTACCGCGTGCGCGAGAATGAATATTGAGCGCGCGAGGAAGCAAAACTACTACGCTACGCGCTAGATTGCGTAGCAATCTGCAACTTCGTGCTCTATGCGAATCGCGAAGTTGCCTAAACTTCGCAAGCTCCGCGAACGGAGCGTAGTTCAACACCCAGGCTTAATTATCAGCACTCACTCTTCGCTAAGTGATCTTGTTTGTTTTGTTGTTGTGTTAATGCTTTCCTGCGCCCGTTTGACTTACAACGTGCTTTCTCTTTCCACAAACTCGATGTTTGTGTTCCTTTATTTTGAGATGCTTTTAGTATTACTGTCACACACACAACCCCAACCACACACACAAACACACACACAACCACAACCACACACACACAACCACACAACCACACACACAACCACACACACAACCGCACACACACAACCACACACAACCACACACACAACCCCACACACAACCCCACACACAACCCCACACACATACACACGCAACCACATCCACACACACAACCACACACACAACCACATGCACAACCACACCCACAACCACACACACACATAACCACACACAACCACACAACCACACCCAACCATACAAACACACACACAACCACACACAACCACACACACAACCACACACAAACACACACAACCACACACACAACCACACACACAACCACAACCACACACACACAACCACACAAACAACCAAACACACAGCCACACCCACAACCACACACACACAACCACAACCACACCCAACCACACCCACAACCACACACACACACACAACCACACCCACACACATACACACAACCACACACACACAACCACAACCATACACACATCCACACACACAACCACAACCACACACACAACACACACAACCATACACACAGCCACACACACACAACCACACACACACACACAACCGCACACACACAACCACACACACACAACCACACACACAAACACAACCACACACACAACCACACCAAGCATTGGCATAGCCAATAGGTCTCGCCTTTGGGACCTTATAAGTGTTTAGCCACACAACAGTTGATGTGGTTATACCAAGGATATTGTGCTGCATAACTAAATACTTGGAAGGTCCCAAAAGTGAGACCTATTGGCTATGCCAATGCGTTTTACCTTTGAAGTCTATGTTCAGAAAGTCTCTCTTGCTCAGTAAAATCAGTTCTGTCCTTCCTGGCCCAGTTTCAATATAGTAGGTGGAGATAGCATTGTGCTGAGCAGCCACAGCCTATTCAGGTGTCAGTGACAACTCCTCCCACCACTCTAGCCCAGGATGACACATCAGCATATATAGGGTGCACCTCAGCTCCCACTGTATGAGTGTCTAGAGTGAAAGTACAAACAGCCCCTGTCAGTCTAAAACCAGGCGGTGAATCCACAATAGGCAGACGCACACAGAATGGTAAAGCATGAAAATGTCCACTTTCTAAAAGTGGCATTTTCAAACACACAATTTAAAAACCACCTTCACCAATAGGTAGGTTATTAAATTCTGAGATCCCAAACTTCAAATCTCTAGCTGTTTCCAATTGAAAGTTACACTTGTAAAATGTTACAAGGTAGCTCCAATGATAGCTTATGGTAGAGCTTGACCTTGCAATAGTGAAAAACAAAATTGCTAGTATTTCACTATCAGGACATGTAAAACACACCAGTACATGTCCTACCTTTCACATACACTGCATCCTGCCAATGGGGGTACCTTGGGCCAAGCTTAGGGGTGTTTTACATGTAAGAAAAGGGATGGTTAGGGCACGGCAAGTAGGTGCACTTGCCAGGTTGACATGGCGGTTAAAAACTGTGCACGCAGACACCACAGGGGCAGGTCTGAGACACATTTGAAAGGCAACTTGGATGGGTGGCACAACCAGTGCTGCTGGCTCACTAGTAGCATTTGATTTACAGGCCCTGGGCACACGCAGTGCACTTTAATAGGGGCTTACCAGCAAATATGGAATATGCCAATCATGGATAACCAAACATAATCATAATTTACACTGGGGGCATATGCATTTTAGCACTGGTCAGCAGAGGTAAAGTGCCCGGAGTCCTAAAGCCAACAAACACTGGTCAGAAAAATAGGAGGTAAAAGGCAAAAGGTTTGGGGATAAACCTACCAAAAGGGCCAGGTTCAACACCTACTATTCCAGAAACAATGCAAAATGAAAAATTGCTCCAGAAATAATATTAAGAAAGAACGAAAAAACTGAAGACCAAAAAAAAACTTCCAGTTGACAAGTCCAAGCTGCAAAGCAAAGACCAAGAGCAAATAAGCAGGAAATGGAGAAGGCAGAAAATCAACAAGTCCAGTGACCGAGCAATCAAGCAAGAACAGTTGTGATGCACCTGAATTTAAAACAGAATTCCCTTTTATGTACCAAACAGGATGTGATGTAATTTAGAATGGGTTTGGACATCTTGGATTGAGAAAAGAGTTAGAAGTTATATATTAATTTATAATCACAAATAAGATTTTATATATTGAGGTGATCACCACAACAGGATTCCTTAAGTCCTGAAAAAAAATTTGAGCCATATGGGGAGGCAGAACATCCACTGTCCCACTGGCACAAGGGATAGAGCCCTAAAGGGATCAAACCTTAAGTAAAAGATTTAAAAAATAGTACATTTTGCTAAGGGCTTTTCTACCTGAGTTCCACAACCCCCTAGCGAAGGCTTGTGGACCTATGTTAGCCCTTCCATGGGGTCCGACGGCCCTGTACCCTGAGAGGCACGTTATCGGTCGATTAACCTTTATGGGATCACAAACCCAAAATGGTTTTCTTGGACCCAAAAACTTAAACAAAGGAAAAAGGAGACTAGCCTGTCTAATGCCCATGTGCAGGGGTTGGTCATAGGGCCCGGCCATAGGTCAGGTCAAAAACTATGCCCAGTAGAGGTTGGCCACCTATGGGAAGGTTGGGCACAAGGCCTTGCTTTAGACCAACACCACTGCTGTCATGACCAGTAGCTTCCCAGACGTGGGACCCGTGCTCACTATGCCACTGGAGTCAAGCTATCCTGGCTGATGACGGCTGATAGCCAGAAACCGGTCCTAGGATGCTTGATTCCGGTCCAGGGAAGACATGGCTTGGCAGTTCGGGCTGGACTGTTCCATGAGGCACAGGGTCAAGACTGATTTGCATATGGCCATGTCCAAACTGGGGTGGTGTAGTGGGCAAAAGAACAATGGATTTAACCCAGATCTCTTGACTAGGGGAGAATGTCTGCATTGTCAGCATTCCGTCCATCATTTGTTTGTTGTAACGCTTTTCGCCCTAAGTGGGATGGGTATTCCCAGACGTGGGACCCGTGCTCACTACGCCACTGGAGTCAAGCTATCCTGGCTGATGACGGCTGATAGCCAGAAACCGGTCCTAGGATGCTTGATTCCGGTCCAGGGAAGACATGGCTTGGCAGTTCGGGCTGGACTGTTCCCATGAGGCACAGGGTCAAGACTGATTTGCATATGGCCATGTCCAAACTGGGGTGGTGTAGTGGGCAAAAGAACGATGGATTTAACCCAGATCTCTTGACTGGGGGAGAATGTCTGCATTGTCAGCATTCCGTCCATCATTTGTTTGTTGTAACGCAGTAGCTTATCTCCAGCGTTCAGCAGGTATGCAAGTACAATATTCCAAACTAACTACAGCTAAGGCGATCTTGGGTTGCAGGTATTTTAAAGTTATTGGATATAAGTTTTCATATAGTTCACATTGCCCTTGAAAGGCAAATAAGAAGCTCTACAGTGTTCGTTGTATTGCTATTTATCAGTAAAGTAAATATAAAGTAAATAAGAGAGATGAAACTAGAAAAACACTGAGAGACAGAGAATGTTTGGATTACTAGATTGCAAAGGGCAACTAAAGATCATAATACATTTCAACAACATCAAACTTTTCTTCAAAATGGATAAAAGTTCATTCACTTGTTTGTTTTGTATAATATGGATCACCTGCGTTTTGTCATGCCTTATTAAATAGATGTTTATCTATAAAATATTTTCTCTTTAAAAATCTTAGTTACACTGTTAGCACTACTGTAATTTTGAAACTCCTTTATGTTAAATGGAATGAGGGTACGAGTCTTTAGTATATAATAAATATTTTTTTCTTTATGAATCTATCCTAGCGTCATTGGTAAAATTTATTGCAGTTGATTGATTTTCTATTCAAATTAAATAATTTAATTAACTCAAGTGTCAATTAAAATATACCAATATTTATACCTCATATCCCAAAGTGGGTATTGAAAATCAAACAATTGACATTTACTTTCTAGTGTTCTTTGATCATATTCCTTAAACTACTCAAATAACTAGGGGTAATTTATTTTTTCATTACTTCATTTGGGATACACTCAAAAATCTCATTCTTTAATGGTGAAACTAGACCATAAACATTTTACTTGGAACATCAAGAAACATTGGCTGCATTATAATGCTGCTCTCTATATAAATAGCAGTCACTTTCTTAGACTGGCTTTTAGTAATATTCCGTTGAGGGCTTGCTCACCCTTTTACAGGCTATGTGCCATATACTACACTTAGGGGTTTTATGATGTAGGGCAGATCGCCACCGCCCGCATGGCAGTGGTGATCCGCCCTACATCATACCCCGCCCGCCTCCCATTTCCCCCCCACCATATTATGATGGCGGGGGGACCGCAGCAGACAGAAAGACCGTCCGCCGCTTTTCAGCCCGGTCAACGGGTCGACCGGGCGGAAAAGGGTTGAATATGGTGGCGGTGTCTGCTAGACACCGCCAGCCATATTAGGATGCCAGCGGGAAGCAGCCTTTCCGTGGCGGCGTTGCTACCACAAAAAGGCATGCGGATTCCTGAGTTGGGGGCCTGTTGCGGGCCCCCTGGATGTTGGGGGGTGGAGGGCACATCGGGGGTACCTATGGTACCCCCCTGCATTTGCATGGACGACGTGGCAGGCACCTCGCGGTGCCTGCCACTTTGTGCATGCAAATGCACACAGTGCAGCCACAGCATTGTGGCGGGCGGTGCTGTGAGCACCGCCCACCACAATGCTGGGAATAGAGGATGAGACGGACGGGTGGGGGAATAGAGGATGCCACCGCCACGGTGGTGGTGGCATCCTAATTGCCGGTGCGTGACTGCGGCACCACTGGCGGCCGGTCCCAGCACCGCTACGGTGGTGGGCGGACATCCTAATAGGCCCCTTAGTCACTGGTTTCACCTTCTGGGTGACCAGCAGTTATTTTTTAAACCTGCCATTTTCAAATTGTATACATCTAAAACTAATTAACAACTCCACTGAATTTCTACAACATTATTTTTACTAGTGAGGAACAAACAGTACTGAAAGGCAGTTCTTTTTTACTTTTTTTTTCAATAGCATCATATTTACTTTATTTACATCTAATAGTGTTAATATTGTAATAATTTTCAATTTGCCTTATTTGATTAACAAAAGAGTATCCGATTGTAACTTTACACTGTGATGCTGAATGCTGTAGGGTGGATTTATTTTTATTGAAATGTGACTTAGCACAGTAGATTAGCACTAGATCGAGATGGATTTCTGACTTACTGTTATTTAAATATAATTGATTTTTCTTGGGATACACTTCAAATAGTGGGATTCATATTCCTTGGAATTTACCTCAAATGACAATAGCTCACTATGCATTATACTGGGCACTAATTGTATATTGTCTATTCGAGGTAATTTTCGCTCAGGAATGTATGTGGATAGTGTTTAGAGTCATTATGAGTTTAATTTGACACAGGGTGATTGTACACTATGGGCCTGATTACGAGTCTGGCAGTCTGAGGAATGCCAGGCTCACAGGACCGGGCAATCAAGCCCCAGCTGCACCGATGCTCCAGTCGCCCTATTACAACTAGGGTGGTCGAACCCCCATGGGACCACTGCAGCCACCAGGTAACCGCCATTCCCTGGCGGTGGCATTGTGGTTTTGAGCCTGAAATATGGTTCGCGGGACCGCTGTAATCCCGCAAATCATATTACAAGCTTTCTATACGCAGGCGGTGGCATGGAGGTTCATGTTCCATGAACACTGTGTCAGTGAGGAAACAAAGAGGACCCTACAGGGACCCCTGTGCCCCCTCCACAAGAGGATGCATGCAGGGGGCACATGTTGTGCATGCACCCCAGTTCCTGCATGACATGGACTTTCAAGTCCATGCAGGGCAGGAACCTTTTTTTGCAGTCCCATTGCAGTGCTTGTTTTCTAAAGGCACTGGCCATGGACTGCTACACTGTCTGCCCAAACACTTTAAACCTGTAATCTGGCGGGCGGGCAGCAGTGAAGTTCGGCAGTACAGGAGCGCAGCAGTGCCGTACCACCTGCTCACTGCTCCACCGAAAGTCATAATTAGGCCCTATATGTTTGATATTTTAGCCGTTTTGTCTTGTGATCTAACATAGGACCCTTTGTTTTTTTTTTGTTAAAGATATAGTCACAATTATTTAATGTAGAATTATATTTCTTAAGAATATGCATTTTCCCATTTCATCTTATCATATGAAAGTTTGTAACCTAAAGAATTTAATTCTATGCCCTAGTGAAGCAACTAGTATTAAATCTCTTTAGCAGACAGAACATACTTTTTCCTCTTGGATTAAATCAGTAATTTATATAATTTTGAACAAATCAACACTTCTCTCTTTTGTCTCCTTTTACATTCTTGTTCATGTTAATAAACATTGGAGCTTTTTCCTTCTGAAATCATGTTTGGAATCTAAAGCTAAGTAAAGAGGTACATTCCAAGGAATTCAGTTGTTTTGGAAATGAATGTAATTTTTGGACACACTGATTCTACATTTACCTTGAAGCAGTATTCAGTTATGTTTTTGTTGCACATATTTAGGGCTAGACCGGCCGTAGCGGGCACTGGGCATTTCCCTGGTGAAACGGACGGGTGGGGGACAGTTTTCTGGCCATGGGGGACAGTTTTCTGGCCATTGGGTCCGGTTTTGTCACTGGGGGCCAGTTTTTCAGGAGTGCTGCAATATCGGCCCCCAATAACAAAAGCTAGAGTAGTGCTTCTTGCTAGCACCCATGCCCCTGCACCCTTGCTCCCAGGGCTGGTCAAGCAGCAATCTGCCAGGGCTGGTTGCTGTTCCCAGTCCAGCCCTATACATATTTAAATCCTATATTTTGTGACGAAATAGAAAGGATCTGCTCCACTTTAAAATAAAGTTAAAATATTTATGATGCTTATATTGTATTAAAGGTTGTGTTCTTTGTTGAGAAAAGTGATAAACACAGTGTTAGCTATACATATGTAATGAATGTTTATTATAATAAAGTTTTATGAAAACGCAACTTTGAATGTCTTTAACGACCAGAGATTGTTTTCTCAAAAGCCAAAAGGTAGTAACCTTATCACAAAATAAAGTATTAATAAGCCAAAACCTTGAATAACATTGATTGCTATGTTCCAGTTTCAGGAATAGCAGGGTTCAGTGCAGCACAGAGTTTTAGACATAGAGATACTCTGAAAATGTGTAGCATTTATAGCAAGTGATACATGCTTCAATATAGCAGCAAAGTGCTAAAGATTCATCTTTTCATTAGATATCTACTATGACCTGTAGATGCTGATGCCAAGATGAGTAACACATCAGAGTGGCGATATGAAATGCTTCTGTTTTAGGATTCCAAAACTACTCTTCCTCAAACATTATCTATAGTAAATAAACAACAGCAGTAGATCATTTTAGTAAGTTCTGAAAATAAAGCCTTACAATCACAAATAAATGCAGTAAAACAAGACATAGGATTCAAGCAAAAGGCTGAACAGAAAGAACCTAGTCAATTGCTGTTACCCTAACATTCCAAAAACACAGCATCGTGGTGATTGCCACCTCTGTTACAAGAGTGCAAGCTCCAATTGCATACCTATTTATTTACTAGTAACTCCTAATACACCATTAGTATTACAGGATATCCAAAGATGTTCAAACCATTCTATACTGAGGGGCTGATTACGATGTCAGTCGGAAAGGCTCCGAACGGCAGTTGGATTCCCCTAAACCGCGTCGAAACCTATGTTTCCGACTCGGTCAGAAACATTTCCGACCAACACATTACGATGTTCTCGGTTGGAAAGCAAACCATTTGGTCAGTCCAAATCGGTTCTGACCGGCATTCAGAAACTCTGAGTTGGTCAGAGATGAATCGTACAGTTCTACGGACTGCCTTTCCGACTCAGTCTGTCCGACAACAATGGGCTGTTAGAAACTGACTTTGGGGGCCCCTAGAAGGCCCCCCCTTCATCCTGAGGCCTTCTGTTGGGGGCTGTGGGGGTACCCAAGGGACCCCCCTGTAAAACCACGCAGAGTGTGGCAGGCACCATGGGGTGCCCACCACAGGGTTCAAGGTTTTCCGCACCCACCCGTTTTTTCCATGGGAGTCTGTGTTGTCTGTCGAAAAACAGGCTTCCATTGAAGTCAAAGGGAGACTTTCTGGATGATGTTTGGAAACATCGTAATCAGTCGGTCAGACTCGCCGATTGCGAGTCGGTCGGTTTGGTTTCTGAACGACATCATAATGAGTCCCTTCGTTTCAATTGCATTTTTCATGCAAACATCAAAATAAATTAGAACATTTTCTTTTCATATAATTTATTATGAATGCTACTAATTGGTGTGTAGTAGTAAAGAGAAATACTCCATTACTTTATAAACTTTCAACCTCTATGACCAAATGCAGACATTGTTGGACCAAAAGTCACATACTCAAAAGAAAAAAGTTTTTAAAAAAACAACTCACATACTCTTTCAATACATAACACATTATTTATTCTAAAAGAGGTCAATCGAAGCATAAATTGGCCTCTTGTGCTGGGTTGTGGGCAGGGTCTGGCTGAAGGTCAGTGCCTGTGGCCACCCCCTGCTGTGCATGGCCAAAGGCTGCCAGCATCTGGACTTAATTGCTCGTAGTGGGGTAGGTGTAGGGCCTGTCCATGTGCAGTGGGCTAGACTACACTTTTAAAGAAGTTTGATGTAGTGTATATTCAAAAGCTCCCAGAAACTGAATGAAAAATACATGGTTAGGTGACATTATGGTTAATTATGGCTATAATACAATAATAAATATTATAAAAACTCAGACACTCACTAAAAAAACACAGTTAAAGTATGTGTAATCTTATGGTTAAAACTAAAAATACTTACATCCACAAGTTATGCTTAACTCAACAATCCACAACTCACACAACAACCATGCAAATCATAACTCGTACACCAAATGCAATATTATGGCCCCAGAATATGTATGTCAAGTAACAATACAAAAAAGCACAAAGTAATTAAATACCAACCCATACTTACACCAATAAATAATACTTCTTTCATAATTGCCTCTTCCATAGTGTTAAGGGTAATATGATGTGTAATCTCACCTGTAATATTATCCAGAGCACTTGTAAGGCAATTTGTCACATTAAGGAGGAGGTTGTGAGCATTGTATTTGGTGTGCGAGCAATGATGCCAGGAATGAAGCATCCTAGAGTGCTTGCTGAAACAGGTCATTAATAACACGGTGCCTATAACTGGAGGATCGAGTGCTACTATGAGAACATATACACAGATAAGATAAGAGTTCCAGTGTTAATGGTGCCTTCTAGCATGTGGCTATTAGTGTCACTGTAAGTGTAAAATGGTTTCAAAGACACTTTTCCTGTTAGAGATAAACATCATGTTGCTGTAAATGTTTCTATCAGAATAATCTAAGCAGCAATTTTTTTTAATGGGGTTTGAGTATGTCTCCAACATCCTCTTCTAACCTGTTGGAAACTAAACGTTTCCTGAAAGCTCAGATGTGCAGATTTTTCTTTTAACGTATTTTGATTTGGACAGATTTGTATTGTTGAATTTTTCTGTTTACAGGGATTTCGTTTTTTTATTACTGATATGCTCAGCTGGCTTTACGTTGTACATAGTCATTTTAACTAATTGAATCATATATAACATTTAGAAAACCGTGAGTGTAACCATGGAAACTATGTTTGCTTAAGCACAGCTGAGCATTTAGGTAACTTCATTCCAATTTACTTTAACTGCAGAAAATGGAGCATTCCAACATATAGCTGTTTTCATCTTAGTTATGATCTGCGTTCATTATTTGTTTAATTGGTGAATGTGAGCCTCGCTTTCGTTTTTCTCTCTGTCTGTCAAAAGTATGTCTATATTGCTGATATACTATAGTGAAAGCCAAGGCTGAGGCTGTGCATGGCAATTTGGCGCGCAATAATTGTACATTATTTCAGTGCACGGGATAACAGTGATAGGAAGACTACAATTATCACCCTCACCACAATTTCTAAAGGTCTAAGGGGCATATCAACAAGGGCTTTATCTCTGCTTTTTCGGCTTTAAAAGCCAAAAAAGCAGAGATAAAACTAGCGCCCTATCAACAACAGGGTGCTAACACGCAAATTGGCATGTTAGCACCCTTTTACTCCACGCTTCCCCTTGCATCTCTAATGAGATGCAAAGGGGGCGTTCCAGAGTAAAATAATAGGAGAAATGTCGCTAAGCGACTTTTCTCCTATTATCAAGAATATCGCTAACCCTGTTAGAGACAAAAAAAGCAGCGCTAACCGCGGTTAACGCTGCTTTTTTACGTCTGGTATTTTTCTGACTTAGCCATGATATCCTATGGAAGGAGGATATCATGGCTAAGTTTGTCTGTCCCTATCAACAATCTAACGTGAGATTATCGCTGGGTTTCCAGCGATAATCTCACGTTAGCCACTTAGCGTGAGGATGTTTATCGCTATTGAGATAAGCGTTGCTAATAGCACGCTATCTCAGCGATAAAAATTCACGCTAGCCGGCGATAATTATCCTAGCGCTAAGTGCGCTTAGCGATAATTATCGCCGGTTGTTGTTGATATGCCCCTAGGTAAGGCTGGCTTGGCTTTGTGGTTTCCGGAAGGAGAATATGCGGCAGTAACCCCCTGCCTACAAGCCTTTCACTGAATCGCGCCGGAACGCAAAAGCAGTGTAACACGCGTCGTAGGACCCGTGGAGCGATGCTACACTGACGGTAAGCGGGTTTCATTTAGGCTATTTACAGGTGGGGAGGTGTGTAACTAGCAGAGGCTAGCATTACGAGTAAAAATCAAGAGTGAGAAGCATTTATTCTCCCAGAGTGTAGCCCTCCTTGAACAATGATCAGTGCTCGCCTGGCCCTCTGGGTGGGGGGTGGGGGGGGCATGGGGGTGCGGCACTGTAACAAAATGGACCCATGGGGGCACAAAACCAGACAGTGGCGGCCCACTGGGGTAATGCCCGGTGCCCCCTAGTGCCAGTCCGGCTCTGACAACCATACACGGACATGGCGGACGATGCACAGCAGGAAAGAGAAGCAGTGGCTAAAGAATTGTTTGACAATCTCTCGACAGTTCAAGAAGTTAGACACAACAAAGAATCAGGACCTCTATCCCATACTAGTTGAAAACATTGGAGAAATTAATGAAAACGGAGATGACAAAATGATGGGAACAGAAATCTTTGGAGAAATATGAAGAAGTCGGACGCATCCCACGTGGCCTTCGAATCATGGTAGCTCCCAGCATCGAGAATTCAAACCCTAACATGTTGAGGGAATGGGCCGAGAGCAATCTCGAAGCTTCAATGAGACTAGTCCAGATTTTAGTGAACTATGCATGTAGCGACAGAGAAGCCATACTCAAAGAATGTGAAAGCATTAATATAGAACTTGATAAATCAGATTTAAAAGACCTGATAGCAAAGAGCAAGAATAATATTAAAAGCAGAATCAAGAAACAAAAAGATATAATTAAAACAAGGAAAGCCTTTAAGTTTGCCCTGACAAACTCGACCACGAATCAGGTCAAATATTCACTTTTTTTAAAGAGGTATGACTTCATCAAACTCATGCACTTCACTAGCATAAATCAAGCAGGACAGCATGTCAACAGCAGTGGCGGCTGGTGGCATTTGAAAGTGGTGTGGCATAAACGTTTGCGATGAGTGCCTTGTGGTTAGCGAGGGGGGGGGGGGGGGAGGTTCTCCTCTCCCTAGAGAAAATTTGGAAAAAGAATGGACAAAGGGTGGATTTTCTAACAAATTTGAGAAAGCACGATTCTACCATCTCCCGCCCTCCTGGCCAGTTTAAACCCCTTCTATCTTCCTTTTCTGCTGAGAAAGAGATCTCCGGGGCTCTGTCTTCGTTGAATAAACTCACCAATGAGAAGCTGCGAGTTTGAGGCAAAGAGGTTAAAGAATGTCGCTATAAGTCACTATTAACGATAGGTTTGTGGTTTAGTATGAACGGCTCAGTGGGCTCAAGCACGCGTTGCAGGGGTCTGTGTGAGCTCGCAAGATCACAATTTGGAATCCTGGGGTCCACTCAGCCTTTCATCTTCCTGTGTGCACTCCAATGAAACGTTAACCAACCAATCAGTCATATAGCGCCCAGAGCCCTATGGAGATGAATGCGCGCTTTACGGCGCAGGTTATGTTTTATGCAGCGCCCCTGTAACGAACTCTAGCCATGTGATTAATAAGCATATATGAACCATACATTTTATATCACCATTATCAGAGCACGACTGACGTCCCAGAGAAAGAAACTTCATAGGAACAAAAGTGTTAAAGAAACATTGTGCAAAGGAGCGACATTTCACCAGGCGTGCAAGAAGCAAAGTGACATATTTGCCGATGTATACCGATGTGTTTCATGGCGGTATTTATTGTTAATAATTGCAAAAGGCGGGAGCCGCCTCCGGCCCTCCTTTTCAGCCTCTCCCCTGCTGCCAGGCGTGTCCACAACGCCCATACGGATGGCATGGGACGTGGTGAACAGTGACAGGGTAACTAACTGCAGAGGGCACCAGGGTTGGTGATGATGTGCTCAAGTTTTCAACTTAGTTTAATCATTTGCACAATAAAACTCTACAAAAAATAGAAGTGCGCATCCACATTTATGAATTAAATACATATGGTAATAAAACAGTTGCACCTTCGTTTTTTCGTCTACCAAACAGTACAAATAAGAACAGACAAATAAATATGGATTAACACAGATGGGAAAAATAAAACATGCATTCTATAATTGTGAAGACATAAAAAAAGAGCATAACGAGGAACACGGAAAGTAATCCCGAGAGGCAGGCAGGGCTGGAGAAAGTCAGTCACATGTCAGCCTAGATCTTCTGAGAGACTTGCAAGGCTAGGTAAGGCACATGTCAGCCCAGTGCATTTGAAAGGCTGGCAGAGCTGGGGCCGAGTCAGTTAGATGTCAAGCCCATGTTTTGAAGCCTTCGTAGGACCTGGTGAATGACATGTCGGGCTGGACCGTGATGGAGACAGTCATATGTCAAGATGGCGCCTGGGAAAGGGTGCTGTGGCTCGAAGCGAATCAATACAATGTCAGTGCTGACTTACAGAGCTGTGGCAGGGTCAGTCACATATCGACAAGTACCACCCCGTTGAACTGGAGGTCCAGCCTCGACCCTCCCCTCCCCCGTCCCTAGTTGTAGTGAGTAAGGTGGTAGGAGAGTGCACTCACGCCCTGTGCTCAGGCACTCCCAGCGACAGCAGAGACTCCAAAGGCGGGCGGGGGCTCCGGCTCCTCAGTTTACCGCAGACCTTGGTAGAGGGGCAGCTCGGAATACGCCATCTCTTCCTCCCCTCACTGCAGTAGTGGTGTCTACAGGCTGTGCCTAATTTTTAGAAGAATATTCTGTGTTTGGCCCACATTCTCACAGAAGCCTACTGGTGCGATGCCTAATGTTGGGCGCTGCCAAACATTATTAAGGTCATATTTCACCTCTGCCTCTTTCTTCCACCGACATACTCTCCCTGCCCCTTTATGTCATTGACTTGTTTTCATCCCTGTTTTTTGTCAGTTTTATATTGCCTGATCTGGACCCAACGTTATCGGAGCGCTTCACTCAAGCACCCTGTACATTACACAAGCCAGGAGGAATGTGGGGGAGGCGGGAGAGGTTTAATTAAAAAAAAATATATTATAACTTACCGTCCGACTCCCGCGCCACCGCTTCTTCTGGATGCTTCGACTCCCGCCGTCCTGCGTTTTCGAATTCCAGAAGCTCTCGTCATCAGGAAAGGCAGCCTCCCTTCCTCTCCTCCGCCAATCACAATAGGTGAGGCGCAGCGGAGAGCGCCCCACAGGCGGGCCATTTTCTCCACATAGCTCAAAACAGAGAGTGGGCGGTCCTGCTCGACGGCAGGGGGGGAGTGGCTTGCTCACTGTTGTGGGTATTGACTGTTTGTTCGGCCCTGGGGCCGAACAAACAGTCAATACCCACAGCAGTGAGCAAGCCACTCCCCCCCTGCTGTCGAGCAGGACCGCCCACCCTCCCGACCCCAGCCAGGCTCTTCTGCTCTCTCGCAGTGCGAGAAGCAGAAACATAAAATGGTAGTTTTTACCATTTATGTTTCTGCCTTCTCGCACCGCGAGAAAGCAGTGGGGCGACGCCCCCACGCCCCAATGGGGGAGCCGCCACTGGTCAACAGCAACAATCGAGACAACGGATCTCAGTCAGCGTCAACATCAGATGCAAGTTAAATTCCAAGTGCCCTTTTTCCTTGCGGGGTGGCATGAGGGATGGATACTCGGAGTTTTCCTTGGCCTCAGGGTCTTCTCTATGCTTTTCCTCCCTTTCCCCTTCTCACCTCTGTTTTGGCAAAGACAAGGCTGGTATTTAGGGCAGGGCGACCAGTGCAGCCGCACTGGGTGCTGGCCTGTGGCGGGGGCGCTGTCCTCAGGGGAGGGTGGTGTGTTTAGCAGTAACTTAGGATTGGAGAGATGAGGGGCACTTTTGCCTGGTGGTAGTGAGAGAATCCGAGGAATCGGTCATGGGGTGTGGGGGCACCAGAAATGATTGTTGCATTGGGTGCCACCATCGCTAAAGCCGACCCTGGGCAAAGATCAGGTCGGAGAGGGAGGTGGTGCTGTTGGTGGTCCTCTTTTGGCCTCGCCAGTCTTGGTATCCACTCCTTCTTCGTTTGGCGGTTGCTCCTCCGTGGAGGTTCCCCGCTGTCCCCTTCTCCACTCTGCTTTCCTCACCTGTCTCGCGAGGCACTTTGGGGGTTTGGAAATTGAAAGGCAAAGGCTAGTGTCTTTGGGTTGTTCCTCTGCAGTGGCCATGTCTATTCAGAATTCTTGGAAGGGCAGTACCCTTAAGATCTACGACCGTCACTGGAGGAATTTCTCTGCTTGATGCTCTTCGCGGGGGCTTCTCCCTGATTCCTGTGAGGGGGTTCCGTGCTTGAGTTCCTCCGGGATGGGTTTTTGCTTAGGTTGTCGGTCCCTACTCTCCGCAGCCGGTGGTCCACCATCAAGGCTATCCGGGGTGCCTCTCTCGTCTCCTTTGAGACCTTGGCTTCTCGCCTTTTGTGCAGTTTCTTTCTTCGACGGCCTGTTGTTGCTTCTCCTGTTCCCCCCAGTGATCTTCCTTTGGTCCTTCATGCATTGCAGCTTTCCCCGTTTGAGCCTCTGTGTTATGTGTCTCTGGAGTTACTCACCCTGAAGGTTTGTTTTCTGGTGGCCATTACCTCTTGGCGCCGTTTTGGGGGAGCTTGGCGCTTTACTTTGCCATCCTCCCTTCTTGCGTTTCTTCCCTGACAAGGTGGTCCTTTGTCCTGACCCAGCCTTTCTTCTCAAGATGTCCTTCACTTTTAATTTCTCCCAAGATATTGCCCTTCCGGTCTTTTTTCCTGCCACCTCTATGGAGGAGGAGATTCAGCTCCCTTCCCTGGATTTGAATAGGGCTCTGGTGATCTACCTTGAGAGTGCGGCCTCCCTTCGCAAGGTGGATTTTTTGGTTTGTCATCTTTGGGGTTGCCTACCATGGCTACTCTTTCACTTTGGGCTCGGTCCACTGTCTCCTTGGCCTACGTGCATTCGGGGGTCTCTCTTCCTCCGGTCATTCAGGGTCGTTCCATCCGGGGTGTGTCTTCCTCCTGGACCTCTTTTAAGGGGGCCTCCTTGAAAGATCTTTGTGCTGCGGAGACTTGGTCCTCCCCCCATACTTTCATCTCCCATTATAGGTTGCGAATGGGGGAGGTTTTTTCTGGGGATTTTGGTTCCACTGTCCTTGCGGCTGTTCACTGATTGTGTGTATTTGTCTGCAATAAATATTCCTTGGCATCTTTGGTGTCTGTTTCTTTTTGTTCATCTGGCGCTTGGGTATACTCTTCTGGGTGACTGTGACGAGGAAGACGGAGGAGGAAGGTAATGACTCGGTTACTTACCAATAATCTTCATTACTCTGAGTCACAGTTTTCCTCGTCACAGTCATATTCCCTCCCACCCGCCCTCGGGTGTGGGGGGACAAACAAAATGTTTTGCATTCTTTTCTTTTTTTCTCTGCTTGTGTATTTTAGGATGTTTCCTGTGTTTGCCCCACCCTTATAGGTTAGGTGACAGGTACTTCCTGTCAGGCCGCCATATTGGGTGGGGACTTTTTTTGTTTATGGTTGAATGCTGTGCCTGGAACACGGGGTGCTTCTGGGTGACTGTGACGAGGAAGACTATGACTCGGAGTAATGAAGATTACCGGTAAGTAACCAAGTCAATTCCAAGCAAAACCAAATCAGAAGATTCGAATACCACAGAGGGCGAAGGAGGTGAAGACATGGGGAAACTTATGCTAGCAAAGGAATTAGATTTTTTAAGACGGGACCGTCGTCAGTCTCTGAGGCCACGGAATCCCCAATCGACACAAGAAAAGACGCAATCAAAGAAGGCACGCAAGGAGGCAATGTAATATACACAAAGAAGCAGGAAGCAACAAAACAATCGATGGAAGAAAAAGCAATGAGTAGTAACAGTACAATAATTAATTTGTCTGATATCAAGTTAGATGCAGCTAAGACACAATTACTTTTGTTGGGCCATTCATTCCTTCCCGAAAGTAGTTTTAATTATGTACAAACACGAGTAGATGTCTTCAAATTCATTAGAAAGTTTAAGTTAACTAAATACTTTACCATCAAGAAATCTAACGATAAACAGTCATCTGTATCTATGGCTTCTGCATCTAGTGAAACCAATCTACAAGTATCATACATTCCTGATTTACAAACCTTAGACACCTTGGCACGTAATAACATTGGAGAGGACGTGGTATCCTCCACACAGGATCTACTTCATGGGGCGTGGCATCAATTCATCTACAGTCAACACGAGTCCTTTCAAACCAGCAACAACGCTTATCCCAATAATGCCTGGAGATACCATCGATATCTTCCATGATGCAGTGGTAGATGAGCTCATGAAACTACAATTGCAAACTCAGTGGAAAGCACGAAACATGAAATATAGGGACAAAGAATATCATGAGCTAATCAGCAAGTGAAAACGGATCAATGATGTGATTATTAACAAATCAGACAAAGGAGGTAATATTGTGTTATGGCTTCAGAGTGAATATCTTCTTGAAGCACATAGACAGTTGGAAGACACGGCGTTTTACAAAAAGTCTAACCATCTACAGCTGAAAGTGATTAAAGAGACTTTTGGTAAACATCTGTTGAAATGGAAAAGAAATGGGCTCATTTCTAATGATGAATTTTTGTTTTAAAAAAAAATTATTTTCCTGTGACACCGGTTATCTATTTAATTCCGAAAATTCATAGAAAAGTCTTGCCTACTCCAGGTAGACTTATCATTTTGGCGAGAGGTGGACCTTTAGAGAAAGTATCACAATATGCTGATTATTACCTTCAAAGAGTTTGTATGAACATTGCTGTCTTATATAAGAGAGAGTGGTCATTTTTTGAGCAAGCTTAACATGTTCCCTGGTCTGATAATTGTATTTTGATCATGCTAGACATTACATCCTTATATACTAGCATTAACCATATTGATGGGGTTAGAGCAGTGAAGCATTATCTGAACAAAAGAGCTATTACTTGTTATAAACACAATGTCATGATTTTAGAAATGGTTAGTTTCTGCTTTCACAATAACTATTTCATGTTCAACAACGAAGTTTCAGCAACTAGGAGGGGTTGCTATGGGGGCCTGCTTCTCCCCAAACTATGTGTATTTTCACGTGGAGCAATAGGAGGAGCAGGTCTACCAGGTGCTACATAAGGAATAATACGATAATTATGTTATAAGTTGGATGCGTTTTATCAAAGATAGCTTTATAGTGTGGAAAGGATCATGGGAAGGTGCTACCAAGTTTGTTATTAACATCAATGTAAAAAATGTAAATTTGCAATTTAATGCTGAGATGGACAGGGTAGCCATTGATTTTTGGATGTGCACATCAATATAGTGCAAAACAAAATAAAATCTACCTTACACCGGAAGAGCACTGCAGGAAATTCTACCCTGCACGCATCGAGTTTCCATCCACACCATCTAATAAAAAGCATTCCATATGGATAATTTTTTTAAGCTGCGTAGGATCTGCAGCACTGATCAGGCATTCTGTCATTGTGTAGAAGAGGCCAAAGTTAGATCTTTTGATATTCATAAAGTCAAACGAGCTTTAGATAAAGTGAGGAATATCTCAGGAGACAATATGTTGTCTCTAGACCCCCAGATGAGTTATGGCCGTTCATCTTGTGATGGAACAAAAAGAGAGGCTGAATCTGAAGTTTGACTAATAACCATCTATAGTCGCCAACAGAGCCAGGTGATGCCCATTGTTAACAACAATTGTCCCATTGTTATGACTGATTTCATCTTGGGTGAATGTATACCATCGAAACCCATTCTAACTTTTAGACGGGCCCAGTCCATGAACAGTGCTCTGGTGAGAAGTAGTCCGAAATTGGCAACCCAGAGTTCCAATTCTAAAGGTAATTGCTTAACAATGAAACATAGCTTCTACAAATGCAGTTCATGTAGAGCATGTACATTTGACAAGAACACATTTGAATACACTTCTGCATTTAGTAATAAATCGATTCCGCTGAAGGCAGTATACAACTGCAGAACTGATTACGCAGTTTATGTTTTAACTTGTACCCGTGGATTTCAGTATGTGGGCAGCATGAAGCTGCAGGTTCATACCAGAATCCTGCAGCACTTGAGGGCTATAGTGAATTCCGGCTCCACATACCTTGTAGCTAGACACTTCCAAACAATACAGAATAACAATCTTGAATGCCTTAGATATTTTGTGATTGGGGCAGTGTCACCATCAAGAAGAGGGGGTAATAGGGAAAAACTTCTTAAACAACTTGAGTCAAAGTTCATATTGGAACTAGACTCCAGAGCCCCCAATGGTCTCAATCAGGGAGAAGATCTACACAATTTTCTCTGAACTCCTCTTCTACCATGAGATTACATATGATGACACCTGTTGTATATGTTCAGGAGTTCAGTGGTCCCACACACTCTGCAGGTACAATATATGGGGTGTATTTATTTATATATTTATATATATCTTTTTTTAAATTCCAAAATGAGTATCAAACATTCGGAGTTTCCTTTATGCTATTGTCAGTAATTTCTCTAGGATTTCGAGTAGTACAGTATTGTCATGTCATATGTATTCACTAAAGTGATAAATAGGTTTTAGAATCATGAGATAGTTGCTGTCTATTCTTGAGCTAGATGATATGAGTTAATCTTAATCAGCTGTTTTCGCAGGTCCCCCGACTTTGATGACATATGTGTCTTTCTGAAAAAAAAATATTTGTAATATATGTATAGCTAAAAACGAATGGAAGAAGACATGGGTAAATAAGTGATGTAATATCTGACGTCATCAGCAGAGGATTGCGGTTGCGTGAGTTATAGTTGCCTGCACTAACTATAACGGGGGAATTTCAATGGTTTTTCACGAGTGAAATGTCCAGCTAACTATAACATGTGTGAAACCTATGTTTTTTTAAGTGAATTTGCAAGGTTTTTTAAATGCTAATTCCTAACTATAACGTGTGTGAAACCTATGGTTTTTTCAGTGAATATATATTTATTTATATTTATTTTTATACATGTATATATATTTGTAATGTTCCACAACAACCATCAACCTGTGATGATCCACCTGCACTCTCTCGATCCACCTGCACTCTCTTCACTACTACAACTAAGGCAACCCATGAAATCTGAATGCTGATTTAATGTTTATTTTTCATTGGATAACAACACCCAAAGGCAGGACACCAAAGTATTTCAGCTTATGCCTTCAACCTCCCAACCCTATATATATATTGGGACTGCAACCATGGAGCATGCTGTACAAAACACAAGACGACCCAAACATGAGGCAATCTGACATTCACCGGAGACTTCAGTCCCAGCGCACTCACTTCAGCACTGTGTGACCTTGGAAAGGAGATATGAGAGACTGACTTCTGTGCTGCTTGGTACTAAGTTAGCATTAGCACTAGCCACATGCTGTCAGCTCCTTGCTGGGCGTTACGCTCATTCATTTCCTTTGCACAGCAAGACTGCCCTGTCAGTGCTCCATTATAAAATTTGCACGGACAAAAATCAATAGAGCTCAAATAAACAATTTGGATCATAGAGCAAGGATACTTTGTATACCAATACTGCCCTCTAATACCCTCTAGTGAGCTTGAAGCAAATTACAGAGATTTTCCACTTGTGTTTCACCCCAGCCTGCTGTAATGTAGATGTACCTAGCTTTGCGAGACCTAGCAATACTCTGCCCACCCGTTGAACTCAGCACAATATGCATGTTTCACCCACGCCTGATGTTAACTGACCAAAAATATTAATATATTGTATTGTATTGTGTACACTGAAACAAAGGTTAAGTGATATTAGGCTTAGGCATTGTAACAATATGTTACTTAATTTTTTTTTTCAACCTAGAAATTCAATGAAAAAAGCCAAGGTTAAAGGGACTACCTAGTTAGGTGAAAATGTCAGTAACAAATGCTATTTTAAATTAACAAACCCACTCAAATTCACAAGTTATAGCTATCCCAAGTAACTGTAGCTTGTGCCCTAAAGTAACTTGGGAGCACATACTAAAAATATAAAAAAAAGATAAAAATGACATGAGCAGTAGGGGAGGGGGGTCCCTGTGTTGCTATTTAAGAAAACAAAAATAGGCTAGGGGTACCCCGGTTGAGACCAGGATACCTAAGTAAATGAAAAAATGTTGCAGTCTTGCTGCTTCTCTTTTGAAGCAGTGAGGCTGGCCATTATATATTGGTGCTCCCACTCAGGAGCACCCCATAAAATCCTGCAAGTGTTTTTATTTTTGATACATTTGTTCTAGTACCCCTAGGAGGGAGGAAGGAGGCACCACCTACAATTAGGAAAAGTGTTATGGAGGCTTCAAGGAGAACAGTAGCCCCCCAGGAAAGTTAAAAAAGAGTGTAAGTCTCCTGGAACATTACATGCATGACTCTAGAAGAGTTAACCATTGTCTTTAAAGCACTCTGAACCTGAAGCTGGGACTCTTCCGCTGCAGAGTTGTGATTGGTTTTATGGCTGCATTTTGTAGCCTAAACTGTGTTATAGAAAGACTCAAACACACATTTATGGTTGTTTGGAATACAAATGTTTTATTATAAAGATTTTTTTGACAAAAATATTATGTATTGCCATGTGTGTATTTAGAAAGAATACTTTGGAAAACGGTTATTGATAAATTATTGCGGTGGGTTTTTGGCTAAACCGGTAGATCTACTTAATATAGGTTGAATGTTCAGACACCATGCTTGAGTCAAAGGCAAGCTTTTTACATGTTGCTGGTCTAATCCTTTGACAAAGTCATTATCAGTGAATGGTGAGGGCTCGAATGGTGAATTTCAGTGTTATTTTGAGCCTAGAATGTTACGTTTACACTGACATTTTCGCCTAACTAGAACGTAACTTTAACCTTTGTTTTTTCAATGAACCTCTGCGGGTTTTTTTTAACATGAAGTAACAATATAGTGAAATGTCAATTTAAGTAAAGCAAACCTACTGGCTTTATCCAGGGATCAGTTAGCACATCACCATATAAAAAGTGGACAGGGAGTGTATCTCTGGTGGGCGCCCACTTATCCTGAAAGGGTATTGTATTGACTTATATTGGGTGCTCCCTTGTGTCTGGTCAAATCAATACTTCTGTGAAGAGCTCTAACTAGAACAAAACACCAGTCAAGGGTTGCTTTTATTCATTCCAGGATGCCTTGGATAGTATTTTACAAATCTAGAGATGGAATTCTTTGTCTTGAGTGGTGTAGGCTATTGTTATTTTTCAGCTTGGCGTGGATGGTACTTGCTAAACCTCTATTTAAAGTTTTTGTTCTAAAAATTGCAATAGTCATTGTGACTCTCTTACTCGGTGTGGATGGCACTGTGCTAATTAGTAAGCCTGGGCGTTGAACTACGCGCCCTTCGAGGAGCTTGCGAAGTTTAGGTAACTTCGCGATTCGCGTAGAGCGTGAAGTTGCAGATTGCTACACAATCTAGAGCGTAGCGTAGTAGTTTTGCTTCTACGCGCGCTCAATATTCATTCTCGCGCGCGCGGTAACGTCTTACCTTGATTCTGCGTTCGCCAACTTGCTTTTCTGTCTGTTCGCGAGCGCCACGAGATTTGTACTATGGATGCCCAAGCCTGCGAGAGTGTGCGACCCCGAACACGTCATTGGTGCGCGCGAGCTGACTTCCGGCGGCTGTTTTGGTAAGATCGCGATCCCGAACATGGAAAAACTGCAATCTGGCAAAGAATATCTCGCGAGCTTCATAAAACCTTCTCTAAAATGATCATTTTGCTCAGAAAACTCCTCAGATTGTGATCTTGCTGTAGTCTTTTGTGTAAGAAAGAGTCCTTTAATTTTTTTAACTCTTTTTTTTCAAGAGGAAGGAAGTGCCCCTGAGTCTACAACTTCCTGTTCCTGTCCAGCAGGCTCCTCCCACGTGCTTTGTGCATGTGTTGTTCACTTTCATTTGGATTTGGAGCTGGAAGGATCACTTTTTGTGTCTGTCTGCTGCATCATACCATTGGATTGGATTTATTTGAGGAATTTTTGATTTGAGATTTAATTTACTACAAGTAAGTTGGAGAATTGGTGTGTTTGTTTCATTGGGGCTTGTTTGTACCTACATTTTTCTGGGATTTTTATTGTTTTTAAAAATTATTGTTGTGGTGGGTGGCCTGTACTACTTTCAATAGGGGCCTAGTTGTTTTTCTCTGCAATTTCAGCCAGTAGGGTACCCATGAGTCCATGTTTTGTGGTGTCTGTAGAATTTCTACATCATGTAGGGCATGGATGGCATTGGATTGAAATGCTAAACGTTGCTGTGGTGTATTTCACTGTTGGTGTGTGTCTGTGATTTACCTTTGTTGGATGTGTGTGCTTGTGGCCTAGTAGTCTTCCAGTAGGCCCAGATGTAGTCAGCCTCCAATCTGTGGTGCGTGACTTAAATGTACAGTTGGTGTTGTCTGGTGATTCTCCTTTACTCCATGGATGGCTTTGGATTTTATTGCAAAAGGTGTGTTTGGGGTGGAATAGCATTTTTGGGGTGTGTGCTACACAAATTGGGCTTTTTCGGCCAGCATGTAAGGCAAGGGATTCAGCTCGCGAACTTTCGGTAACTCTGCACAGCGCGACAACGCGGACTTACAGTTTTCGTCATTTTTGCGCTCGCAATATGCGTGTTCGCGCACGCGAGAAAGCCTTTTTGTACAGTTCGCGATCCCGAACACGCAGCTTTTGCAATCTGGCAAACAATATCTCGCGAGCAACATAGACCCTTCTCGAAAACGCTTTTTTGTGCATTTCTGCACAAAAAACTCCTCAGGCTGTCATTGAGCTGTAGGTTTGGAGCAGGGAGAAGCTGTTATTTGTCTGGAAAACATTTTTTTGAGAGGGATTAAGTTCCACAGACACTACAACTTCCTGTTCCTGTCCTTTGCAATCACTTTTTGTTTGTTATTGTGGTGGGTGGGCTGAGCATGTGTGTGGCGGCCATTTTAGGAAGGCATGCATTGTGCCTTTGCCATAGGCGTACATTGACTGTCTCCCATTTCTTGTGGTTGTTGTGGGTGTGTGGCGGCCATTTTGTGGAGCCATCCAAGCAGTGTGCTTGCTTTTGCCATCTGGTTCCAAGCTTGTGGCCTAGTAGTCTTCCAGTAGGCCCAGAGGTAGTCAGCCTCCAATCTGTGGTGCGTGACTTAAATGTACAGTTGGTGTTGTCTGGTGATTTTCCTTTACTCCATGGATGGCTTTGGATTTTATTGCAAAAGGTATGTTTGGGGTGGAATAGCATTTTTGGGGTGTGTGCTACACAAATTGGGCTTTTTTGGCCAGCATGTAAGGCAAGGGATTCAGCTCGCGAACTTTCGGTAACTCTGCACAGCGCGACATCGCGGACTTACAGTTTTCGTCATTTTTGCGCTCGCAATATGCGTGTTCGCGCACGCGAGAAAGCCTTTTTGTACAGTTCGCGATCCCGAACACGCAGCTTTTGCAATCTGGCAAACAATATCTCGCGAGCAACATAGACCCTTCTCGAAAACGCTTTTTTGTGCATTTCTGCACAAAAAACTCCTCAGGCTGTCATTGAGCTGTAGGTTTGGAGCAGGGAGAAGCTGTTCTTTGTCTGGAAAACATTTTTTTTCCTGTTCCTGTCTTTTGCAATCACTTTTTGTTTGTTATTGTGGTGGGTGGGCTGAGCATGTGTGTGGTGGCCATTTTCGGAAGGCATGTATTGTGCCTTTGCCATAGGCGTCCAAACTTGTGGCCTAGTCGTACAGTAGGCCCAGGGGTACAACTCAGCAATCATCACGGCGGGTTTTTGTTCCTTGCTATTCTTCTTCCTAAGTGTACACAGTACAAATACAACAGGATCCCTGGCCTTGTCAGTCTCTTAATGGCTGGCTATACTGTTGATGTTGTTCACTGACTTCATGAAATTTAATAATTGTGATGACCACCCACGAGACACTAATAAGTTATATATTATATTATGGATCTTTTGACTGATGTTCTTCTGGCTTTTTTGCTTTTAGGTGCACAAAAGACAGAGGTGTGTCATCATCATCCACTGTTGTGGTGCCAGACCGACGTCCTGCTGCTGTAGTGTAAAACAACGTGACGTGTCAGTGACCTGACCAGGCATCTCTGCAACTTGTGCAACTGAGTGCTGTTTTGACATCTGTTGAAGATCCCCCAAAGAAAGCAGGTAGCAGGTCCTCCGGTACCAAGAAAGTTGCCATGGAGAAGAAGGAACAGAAGAAGAAGGAAGTGTCACTTAAGTCTGGTGTGCCTCCCAAAACCTTTTTTGGTTCACCAAAAATGACGCCTGCAGCAGCGGTGTCGGGGCGGCAAGCTGGGGGCAGCACCTCCACATCAGTGGGCCCAACCCACCAACCCATGCCCAAGCAGATGAGTGTGGAAGAGGTAGCCAGCCTTATGGTGGAAAGCAGTGATGCTGAGCCTGAACTAAACTTATCGCTATCTCAAAGTAGTACACAATCAACGCAGGAGGGAACATCATCAACACAGCAGATAAGTGGTCAACAGCCGCAGCCACCGCCCGCAATAGTAGCTGTTGTTCCTCCCGAAGTAGGGGCAGTTCAGGAAATTGAGCCTCATGCAGAGGAAGAAGAGGAAGCCACTCCTTTACAAGTTGCATTGGCTTTTAAATCCCCAGCAAGGAAAAGGAGGGTTAGTACATCAAGTTCTTCACCAAGCCCCCCTTCTGATGATCTAGATGTCACTTGGAAGCCACAAACTGAGTCTGAGAGGGAAACACATCACAAGAGCAGGCATGGGAAAAGGAAGGTTCCAGAAAGCCTTACACTTATGGATGTTGATGTAGAAGAGCAGGTTGATGATGATGATGATGATGATGAGCCAGTCATCACAAACATCACTCCCGGGCCTGAGGAGATGGAGAGCAACATTTTTACATTATCCAAAATGGATGCGAGGGATGTAGCATGCATACCTCCAACACAGGTAACACCAACACAACCTCCAGCTTCCATATTTACATTAGCAAAGGGCCGGCAGCGTCCTACATCCAGCACAACAAGCCCCACCTCAGCAGAAGTAGGTAGTGGTCCTGCACAGAGTCAAATTCAACACACACCCTCCAGTTCATCCGGCATTGGAAGTGGGAGTGGCACCTCCAGCAGGAGACAAAAGTTAAGCTCCCCAGTGTGGGACTTCTTTACGGTTAGCGGAAAGGAGGAGAACATTGCTGTATGCTCCGTTTGTCATACCTCTGTTAGCCGTGGAAAGCTTGGTACAAACTATGGTACCGGAGGCCAAATGACCCATCTGAAAAAACACCACGCAATCCAGTGGGAGGAGCACCTTAGGCTCATCAAAACTGGAACCATTGCTGTTGGGCTTAAACGAGTAGAAAGTCCGCTCACGGTGGAACAGGAAAAAGAGGGAGACATTCTCTGTGCTAGTGGTACACAAAGTAGCCCTGTCCCCAGCACTGCAGTGGTAACGCCCACATCCTCAGCCACATCTCATGGGCACAAGAGTAAGAGCCAGCCTGAGACACCAAGGAGTACTGCTGGCCCAAAAAGTGCGACGTCGACCACAGGAAGGAATACCATGCAGCCTACCATTCTTAGCATGTTTAGTAGGCCGGAGGGGCAGTACGAACGCAACCACCCAATAGCACGTTTGTACAATGCTAAGCTGGCAAAAATGTTAGCACTGGACCTTCTCCCTTTTTCTTTTGTTGAAGGGGTGGGTTTTCTTGAGTTTGTGACCACCATCTGCCCAAAATGGAAAGTTCCCAGCCGCTACTATTTTGCAAGAGTTGCTGTTCCAGCACTACATCACGACGTGCTGGAATTGCTTGGAAAAGCCTTAAAACAGAGTGCTGTTCAGAGTATACACCTGACAACAGACATGTGGACCAGTTGCCAAGCCACTGATTACATGTGCATAACTGCACACTGGGTCTCTTTTTCGGGTGTTAAAGATAAGATATCTGACGGCGTTGTTGACACCGCTGAGATTTTTTAAGACACTCGCAAACATGCAACTGTAGCCATGTTTGTAAAGGAGAAATCTCATACTGCTGCTAACATTTTGGATGAGTTTAACAGCAAGGTGTTTGAGTGGCTGCGACCAAGAGGTCTTACCATTGGTTTTGTTGCCACGGACAATGGCAGTAATGTAGTTCGGGCCATGAAAGATGGTGGCTATTTCAGGGTGCCATGTCTGGCACACTGCATTAACATTGTTGTGCAAGACTTTCTGAAAAATGAAAGCAAAGTCAGCAGCTTACTGACCACCTGCAGAAGAATATGCACACATTTCAACCATTCTTTTAAAGCCCGGAAGGAGCTGAGGGTGATTCAACGTGAGCATAAAATGCCAGTCAAAGCACTCATCCAAGAGGTGCAAACACGTTGGAACTCAACGTATTACATGCTTGAGCGTCTGTTTGAGCAGTACATACCACTTAATGCTTATGTCATGAAAAGGTCAGGGGATCCTACAGTGAAAGGCATGAGAGTTGAGATGGCCCAATGGGACCTTGTCAAAAGCCTGACAGAGATGCTACTTCCTTTTGAGGTCTTCACCCGTGAAGTGAGCCGGGAGGACTGTACTATGGGCCAAGCTATCCCATTGTTGTACATGCTAGAGCAAGAGCTGAAGGAGGTGGCAGAAATGTACGCAGGTGTGGATGACAAAGTAGACGCACATTATTTGGCAGACACCTTATCCGCTCGCTTAGCTCACAATACAAGGATTCAAAATAACATTCTGTCAGATCCACATTACATTACTGCCTCAATTTTGGATCCACGTTACAAATTATTGCTGCGCAGTAATGAAGTCATTCTTTTTTCAGAAGTGAATGCTGCCCAGTACAAAACTTTGATAGCTGAGGAAGCTACTGAGTTTGAAGACGAAAGGATCTTCATTAAAGGCCCGCCCCTCCAGGGCAGAAAAAGTACTGCAGGGCACCCAGAACGAAGTTCTACTTCAGAAGCCAAGAGCAGTGCGTTTGCCTCCCAGCAGTCAACACTGCCAGCAGCAATAACATCAACAGCACCAACAGGATCATCAGGCACATTTACAAAAACGGCAGGTGATTGGTTTCTACGGAAAGGGTATTGCACATCCATGACTGATGCAAAGGCAAAAGAGGCCCAGGAAATCGGAGCACCCCTGAACATTGAGCGGATGGTTCAGGCCTATCTAGATGACACAACAGAGGTCTACATGGAGCAAAGCCCATTGGTGTATTGGTATGGGAAAAGAAGCCAATGGCCAGTGCTCAGCAGGCTGGCGATAAAGTATGTGGCTTGCCCCGTTGCAAGTGTCTTTTCAGAGAGTGTTTTCAGTGCTGCTGGTGCCATTGTTACTGTCAAAAGGACCAGTCTCTCGCCCAAAAGTGTTGAGAGGTTAACCATGATCAAAATGAATCAACACTTTATACCACCAGAGTACAAAATACGTGAATCACAGGAGGAAGAGGAGAGCGACTTTGATGACATAAGTAGTGGATTGTTAGACGTACTGCTGTCCGAACCACCAGAGTTTGAGGACGAGCTCCTCTTCCCTGACAACTAGGCTTTCAAATTGTTCTCCCTTCCTTTATTTGTGTGTGACTGTGTGTATCTGTTTTTCTGGTTCAAAATCTACATTCACAACAAAGCCATCAACAGTCTCCTCTTTTTATTTCCATATTGGAGTTGCACGTCTGTGCATAACTGTCCACTCCACTCCTCAGGGTCCTGCTCCATGTTCCTTACTCTCCCTAAGTACATTTCAAGCAAGTCAGACATTGGATGGAGATGGAGAATAGTACAATACAGGTTGCCTCTAACAGTCCCTCCATAAGAAGTGAAACGTGACTCCACCTATATTCCATTTTGTTTCCAATCCGAAAGAAACTCATCACTGACTGGCAGAAGGCTAGGCAGGCATCAGATCAGACAGCCAAAGAGAACACCAAGACAGGTAATGAGTGATTATTGTGAATGATGGTGGCATGCATTGCATTGGATGCTGGCTGACTATGAAGAATTGTGCATGCCATGAAGTAGAACTATACTAGTTTATCGACAAAGTAAAAGTGACTCAGGTGTGGTGACAGTTAATGTTTCCTTGTTGTTTAATAATGACCACATTGTACTCCTACCACTGCAGGTGCCAGCCAATATCCGTTGCAATTTGGTAATATGGAATATATTATAAACTTAATCAGTCACTACAGACTGAGTTGGTGTTGGAGAATACGTACCACACGGTCACCATCATTGAGGATGCTGAGCATTCTATCTTTGCACACAGTCAGTTGGATTGGAGAAAATTGATGGAATAACTGCGTTTCATGGGCTGACTTAAAAGGTAAAAAGTTTGAACAAAAACCACAGCAGACCTAGGCTAGATGTCCGTGTAGTGGTGTGGACTGGAGTAGAGTGTAGTGGTATGACGGACAGTGGCGCATTGATTTAGTCAC
This sequence comes from Triturus cristatus, assembly GCF_964204655.1. Lineage (NCBI taxonomy): Eukaryota > Metazoa > Chordata > Amphibia > Caudata > Salamandridae > Triturus > Triturus cristatus. The sequence continues at coordinate 406,925,394 of NC_140581.1, forward strand.
TTCATTGGGAAAATTCTAGGTTGCTGCAGTGCATATGACATTTCTCAGGCTCGGTCAAAATATAAGTAAGGGGTAGGGTGCCTGGCCTGTGCCGCGGTTCTCCTGTTCTGTGGCTGTGCTGGCTCCTGAATCCTGTCCCGTTGTTGTTGTACCTTAATGCTGTAGAGTAGACACTATGTAGCCTATCCAAGCTGCCTCAGTCTGAAAGTGTTCTCTCCAGAGTGTTGTCTTGCACTCCACTGTAATTGAGTTTATTGTTGTAAATGCTGTAATTTTTCAATACCCCGTTTGTTTTTCCATCTACACTTACAGGCCGGCCTTTACCCTGTGCTACAGTGGGAGAAACGACTCACACGTACCTTACCAATCCGCATCAGGCAGGCAGTGGTACCCAAGATTGATGTGCGGAGTGTCCATGGAAGGGAGGACCAAGAGGAATGACGAGAATGATGCAACTCCACATTTGGACCAGGATAATACAGTAACTTTAGTATCATCATTCGTCTTTACATTTATTTGCTTGCTTTTTTCTCTTTAATCATTATGACTGTGTGTTGTGGTTTGTTTGTTAATTGATCCAACTTTTTTTAAATTTCCTTAGCTAGCTTGAAAAATAAAAGTAAGCCCGGTACAGCATGTAATTGGGTTCGGTCTGAGCTCTGAGGGCGTCAGACAGGCAAGGCAAATTTCAATTTTGTCCCTGACTGTACTGTCTCATTGGGTCATAGTAGTTATAGTACAACTCATTATCATTAACCATCAAGTTATCCTCCTCAGCATGCATGCATTTGCTTTCTCTCACTTCATACTTTGATTTCTTTGATAATGGATCATGGTCGTCTTACAAGATTGTGTTTTACTTTTGTTGTGTCCATGCATATTGTCTGTTTTTCTTTCTCAAACCTTTCCCAAAACCCCACTTCCCATCCAATCATCAATCCCTAACCCTCTTCCCCCGGGCTGTGTGATTTATATTGAGGTGTGATGTGATGACTATGTACACCAATTGATCACACGCTTGCTGGGGCAGATGTGGTGAAAGCAACACTAATTGAATTTCAACTAAGGCAGGGCAAGGATCTTCTTCTGCTTGACCACCCATGCTGTAGTTTACTTTGTGTTCTGTTCCACTACTCCTCCCAGAGTCTCAGTCAAGTGACTTTCTCTTTCTTTTTTCAAACGCTATTGCCAGTGTCTACTACTACCACCACAATAATGGCATCTACTCCGTCAATTTGGGAAACCAACCATGCAGCCATCAGTGTGCCGAACTTCATCATCAATCACAGGTAAGATAAGTTTGGTGGGAGGTATGGACTAGGAGGAGAGACTGACAGTACTATTATGACAATTAAAAATAACTCAGTGAGGAGTACTGCATCTATCGGTTTGTGTGTTACAAAATCGGCAGATCTTTTAAATCAAACACTGGCTGTGGGCATGCAGCAGCACGGAAACAAAGTAAACAACCATGTAACTTACATTGAATTCGGAAAACTGTAACCCACCACAAAACATTAACATCGTATAAATAAATAGTAAGTATATTTTTAATGTCCCCTAACAAAAATAAACTATCCCGCTCTGACCTAACCCACCCCCCTCCCTAACCCCAACGAAACGAAACGAAAGTCCAAAGTCCCAATGTCCGTAGAAATCCCCAACGCCCACAAACCCACCCACTAACAAAAGGAATTAAAAAAGGGGCAAACGACGAGGTCCTCTATTGTCGGCGGGCCTTAAGGTGTTTGTCCACCAGGATCTTTACCCGCTCCTCCATGTTCTCCTCCAAGCGGGCCATCCGGCGGAGCAGCTGGCGGCAAAATGCCCTACAGTTACATCCAGGGTGGGGGGCAGCAGTGCTGGAAATAGAGGCGCGGCGGCGGGCGGATGCCGGACCACGGTGCCGTGAAAGTGGAGGCCGGGCCTGACTGGGGCCCGGGGCATTGGAGGAGGCTGCAGCTGCAGCCGCCTCCTCCTCCTCCTCCTCCTCCTCCTGAGCCACCAGCCGGCGATAATGCTCGCAGATGGCCTCCAGTTTCCGGCGCCGGGCCCTAGCGGCCAACTCCTTCCTTGATGGTTTAGTGGAAGGAGTATCATCTATATCAAGAAAGAAAAAGAACATGTTGGAGCCAATACTCTTAGCAAAACAGGAACACTAAAATCATTCAACACATAGTGTCACAGTATCACTAGCAAGCACAGTTCATAACATTTGGGATTTGGTGGTGGGGTAAGTATCTCTAATCCTACTTCCTTGGACTCTAACATTTGTGACAGTTTCAGACATTATTTATAAATATAATCGTACTATGTATGTACTCCGGTACACCAGTCGTGCTGTTCTTATCTGTAGTTTATCCCAATTACATAACCTTGTTGTAGGCGGCATGCCAGGTCCATCAGCTAAGCTTGCACCCAAGAGAACCAGATATGAGCCACATGATGCAGACTCACGTTAGTTTTATTTACTACTACTGTCTGCAGGTGGGGAAGCTCATCTTTTTGTCTGACGCCTTACGGCCGTTGGCACTGGTCATACTCTGTTACATGAGGGCAAAAGGCATGCACAATTTCACTTACACCCTGCCATGGGTACTACAAAAAGGCTGATTATTTATCGGATCCAACGATCATTGCTTATATTCATATTATAGATGCTGCTAATACGATATACGACATCAGGTCGGTAGCGGTCGGTGGTGGGAGTGCTGCCGGTCGGTGACGTGGGAAGGTGCAGGGTGGGGATAGTAAACGATGGATTAAGGACATTCACAGGTAATTAAAGAATACATAAAAAAAAAATAAACATTGCTGCACACAGTAGCACACACTGCATCGCATTCGGCGGTGCAGTGCGCACCTTGAAAATAGTTTTATTTATTTTTATGTTGATTACCTGTATTTGGCCGTAACAGTAATACACAGTTTACTCGCCAGTGCCACCCACCCGTCCCCTCCCCATGTCACCGCCCGCCAACAATCCCACCACCAACCGCTACTGCAGAGGGTACTTTGCTTTCATTGATTGTGTAACCAATATACATAAACATTAAACAACAGATAGGCCACCCTTTGCAGGCTGGCTGCCCCAATCGAAAATACATTAATAATAATAGGTAGGGAGTGGTCCCCAGAGTGGGAGGAAGGGGTTTCCGCTTGATAATATATGACGTGCTTGCAAACTACTGCAAGTGTACTGTATGCTCATAATACTACCTTGATTCCCCTAGGCTTTGCGACTGTCGCGCAGTTTCTTTTACATTTTCTTCAAAGTAAGAATCTCCAGTGACACTTTCCACCTATACTGTCTCTTGGTGATAGTACATCCAGGCATACATCCATTAAAGTAAACGTCTATCCTTTTGTATATATCTCTTAACAAACCTTAGTTGGTTTCACCAACAAACACCCATGCTTCTGCTCCTTCCTTCCTTGCCTTGGCTTTGAGTTTGAACCAAAAACACCGCTGATTCTTGCTATCTAGTACTATCCACCCATACTGTGTCGCCCACCCAGGCAGGCATTCTTTCACCTTCCACCCATCCTTCAACAACCCATGCATCTGATCTTATTACTATCAGCCACCTATGCATTCTTCCAACAACATATTCTTCTCTGCCGGTCAGTCATATTGTTTATCTCGCCCGTCCTTCCACCCTTAGTGCTTTCCCTCTATGTTCAACACATCCATGAAGGTCATCTGATCTGAGTTTGTCTTCTCCATAAAACATTCACAGCTGATTTTGGAGTCAAATAGAAGAGGCCATTGGTTACTCTACTCACGCTGGTAATGCTACGTAAAGGGTGTCTTCTTCAACCGTTGTATAATAAGTCGCACAGTACAGTGAAATAGTGAACACAGTTCCATCTAGCTGGAATGTCAAGAAGTAATGAATATAACTTACCGCCGCCGGCCACTGCTGCTGGATCCCCCCTGGGCCCTGTGTCTCCTGCAGGTGCCGCCAGTTCGCCTGCCCCCTCCGGAATGGCCGCATCGCTGGCCCCAACGGCACTGGTGGATGGTAGTGTGCCTAGAAAAAAGCATCACAAATTTTTTAGATGCCTGTAAACCTCCCCCTATTTTAAGTGTTCACTTGGAACATTGAAAAAAAAGTTAATGCGATGCAACATACATCAGCACTAGACAGTAAGTACAGTCAGTAGACAGACACTAGTAGGATATGGTTCCACTTCCTAGGGTCATCTAGTCCTACTCTACTCTTTTGAAAGTTAGCCTGAGCCATGAGTAACCCTTTTAGATTCATCATGTCGACTACTACTCTTTTGGTGCATATTATACCTGCCAGCGTATTGACATGTGCAGTAGATGCCTTTAAGGTCGCTTGACTGTTGCGTACAAGTGAAGAGGTCGAAAAGAAACCAACTTATTGACTTTGTTTAGTTTATATTGCTTAGCCATCACACATACATGTTACACTTTTTGGCATGACTGCAAAATGCTAGCATTCACCAGTATACTATCTAACGGCTAACTCGCAGTGTTTTTCTCATATATCATAGGCGGAAGATTCCTTTCTACAAACCAGAGATTTACAGAGCATATTGGATGCAAGATGATGTAACCAGTATTTCTATGTTCTACGGTGAGGGGTCTTCCAGAATTCAAAAGATCTTGGCTCTTGTTCTTGTTGACAATCATGCACTTGTAAATGTTTACTGTTTTAATGTTAGGCTTTTTGCTGGCTTATTGACTATGGCTGTCGTAAATTAAATTTCATATTAACGATGTACAGAGTTTGATACTTGTTTCAAATAAACCTTTTGAACTTTCACATAGACTCTGTGGTATTTGGTGTGGTGGAGTGGACTTACACAAGTGTGTGAGCAAAATGGTGTTTGTTATTATGTTCTGGGTTGTCTCTGTCTCAGTCATCATCAACATTGTGTATCGTCTTCGTGGGGGGGGGGTCGGGAGTGGGACCCCAATGTGAGACACTATAGCTAGTCGGTTAGGGGATCCTGGGTTCTTCGGACTGAGGTGTGATCAGTAAGATCCAACCTCCCATCAGCAACATCCTATTTTGTTGTGCATAGTTCTGTATGTGGCTCTGCAGAATCCTAGACAATAGTAGTATCATGTACTATCCGATCAAAAATACTAGTCAAATATCTGGTTGGGCATTTTGTTTGTGGTAATTGTCAAAGCCTCAACATTGAGAAGACTTGAAGAGGACAACCCAAAGGACAGGACCCAGTGGCTAGAGCTATTGGTCAATCAAAGTTTTATTGTTGCAAAGAAAACCTTCTATTAAAGAGTGGGAAACTGTGCAAGCTTCGCTACACACAGAGTAATAATAGTAATAGTAGTAGTAGTATTAGTAGTACAGAGAGTCATAGCAGAGGGAGTTAGAAGCAACTTCGAGGCAGGGATAAACAGAATTAGTAAACAGATAGTCAAGGTCAAAGAAGTAAGCTTTTGTAAAAAAGAGATTCAGAAAGTGGAACCATAATTTAGAGTTTGGGAAAAAAAGATGCAGTAACATAACATTTAGGGAAATATAAATGTCAATCTAACCAATGGAGGACTTACTGGGGCCAGCTGCAGGAGCCTCAGTAGAGGAGAGGTCCTGGGGTTCCCCCGCCGACTCCGACCCCGTCTTCTTGCCCCTGGGTGGTGCTGATGATCATGTAAAATATAATAAAGAAAGAGACCAACATTAAGGAGTGCTGTGAGAAAAATAATAAATCATTTGGAAAAACAATAAGTCAAAGAACATTTTCGGAAACAACAAGTGCAATAAACTTGACCTATCTAATCAGATGGATCGACTACTGGCTGCTTCCTAGTGCATTTACGGATCGTCTACTTATTTATGAACACTCCAGTGTTCCATGATCATTCTGATTCCAAATACTAACAAAGCCTAGTAATTACCACCTGACCTACACCACCTATTCCAGACCGGCCAATTGTTCACTAAGTCTGCACTTCAATTTTTTTCAGCCATCAAATGCATAGATGAGATGGAGGACACATGCATAGTTGCATACATTAGTGCATACATACAACAAATTGTGGGTTGGTTGCATAATTCTGATCTAGTTCTGCTACTGACTGACCATGCTAAGCCTACCACTCACTAAACAAAGTACAAAAGGTTCGACGGAGGACTGGGGTAAGCAGCACTCAGTGACAGAGGATGCGTCACGCAGACCGCATAAAACAATTAGTAACTACTACTAACAAACTAAACCTAGTATCCAATATCCATCCACCACTATTTCACAGTAGGACAATGGAAGGACTAGAGTCTCTCTAGCAAATCGCATTACCTAACTTCATTTCTGTAAAGTAAACTCTTACATAATCAGCATCAGCACAAGCTAGCGCAAACTAAGTTGCAAACAAGTAAGAGTACCACCGTGCACCTGGGTCCTTAAATCAAAGAACATTTTGCTTTTTGGAACGTAATTTACCAGCAACGCTTGGCACGCAGCAGTAATCTTGTTGTTCATCTAATTTAATATACACAATCAGTTACTCACCAAGCCCGACGACCTCGACACCTAGCAGGTCCAACAGGTCCTGCTCCCGGTCCAGGATGTCGGACCACCGGTGGGCTAGCTGGTTGTGGGTGCGCCGGATCCCAGTGCACCGGAACACGGCCCGGCACACCTTTGCCCACCGACGGTGCCGCTCCTGGGTAGCGTACCCGGAGCCGGGCCTGCCGCCTGCTGCCAAGGTCAAGGTCAAGGGGAGGAGGCGCTGGATGAAGAAAACGAGAGCCGCCACCTCCTCCTCCCCAAACAGTTGCCGGGCCTGCACCCCTGCAGGACGCATTCTGCCGCAAGGCAGGCGGCGCCTCTCTGCGCCTGCAGGTCCCTTGCCCTTGGGACTTGGTGTGCCCTTGGCCATGGTTCTGGGGTGGGTGGGAGGCGGAAAAGAAAAGTCCGAAGGGAAAAAAAAGTTAGGGGGAAGAAGATAGAAAGAACTTTATAAAAGTGACAAAAACACAGTAAAAGTAGAAATAAAATGCAAAATATAAACTGAGGCAAACAGAGAGATAGATAATAACTAAAAAAAAGTCACGAAAAAGGCTTTAAAGACAAAGGATTGCTAAGATAAAGGGAGGATACAAAAGTAGGCCCAGAAACATGGCATAGAGTGAAAAACAAGATGGCCGCGCCCATTCGCGACCGCGTGGGTAAGTTCGCGCAATATTTCTCGCGAACATGTACTATTTATCGCGAACAAGTAAAATGCGCTCCCGAACACGTCAATGCACATCGCGAACACGCTATCCGCGACCCGGAACAGGAAATAAGGCATCGCGAGCGGGCGGGACTATAGAAAAACAAGATGGCCGCGCCCATTGGCGACCGCATGGGTAACTTCGCGAGATATATCCCCCGAGCATGCAAACAGCTCCCCGAACATGCTTACCGCGCTCGCGAACAAGAAAAAGCCATCGCGAACAGGTTGCCACAAGCAACTACGCAAGCTCGCGAAGCTTCGCGAAGGTCGCGTAGTGCAATGACATCTTCGCGAAGCTTCGCGAAGCGCGACTACGCGAACTACGCCCAGGGTTACTAATTAGTCCTGGGTGGAAATATAATTCAGCTCATGGAGTTCGGGAGGTACACGCTAAGTGCATAATGCAGAGTTGCTGCTAAATTCCACCGTCTGATGTATGACGGAATTATAATTCCGATGGCATGCTCAAGACTTGTTTTAGCGTGCACTAGTTAATATGATGAGATTTGCCGAGCGCCGGCGAGATTTGCCTGATGCTATCGGTCCCTATGGAGTCTTCCTGTACCATTCTCATGACACTGGCAAGTGCGAATGACAGCGGCTACGTCTTGAACAGACTCTCTACTAAAAAATCTGCTAAATCTACTCGAAAATATGTTTTTGAGTGACTATTCTACTCCAACGGACCGTTTAGGTTGTTTTTAGAGCCAAAAGCATTTATTTTAAATTAACTTTTATTTCAGCAATAAGGATGTGTCCCAGAGACTCCAACTTTCACTTCCTGTCCAGCAAGCTCATTCCAGTGCTTTGTTCATCTCCTGGTCACTTTCAATTGGATTTCGAGGTGAAAGGATCACTCTCTTTGTCTGCCTTTCCTGCTGCATATATACCATTGGATTTTAAGGACTTTGTTTTTGTGATATCACAAGTATGTTTAATAACTTTTGTATATGTGTGTTGTTTGTTTGATAGAGGACATGCACCAGTATTTGATTGTACTTTTATTCAATGTTTAAATTTGATTGTGGTTGTGGTGGGTGTCCTAGAGTTTCAGTATAGGCCTAGTTGTTATTTTTCATTCAATTTTCTCCTTGGTAAATTTGCACTATTAATTAATTTTACTATGAGACCTAGTCTCCCCAGGGGCCAACCAGACAGTAATAGTCATTGGGTACAATAAACAACTGTTTCTGTGATGTGTGTTGTTTTAAAATATCACTTAGGCCAGGGATGGCACTGGGTTAAAGTAAACATGTGGGTTCTCTTTTCTATTTATTTCACATTTGTTTCTGCAAAAAGTGTATTTTGATGGGGTTATATTTGATGACTTGAGAGGATGTGTGTTGATGTAAAATTTTTATAGCTCGCTTCATTTTTCTTTTTGGCATTAATGAATAAATTGAAGTATTTTGTTCATTGTTAACATGCCTGCTTTATCTGACCAGCATGTGTTTGTGCTTGCCATAGGCCAGCATTGTCTTTTTTCTCCATCCCTTGTGGCCGGTGGCCATTTTGTGTAGTCAGTGTCCATAGGCCTGCAAGTGTTCTTTGTTGTCTATACCTCTGTGCTTGTTGTTTGACCATGTGTCCAGCAGCCATTGTGTTCAGTCAGTCAGTGTACTTTTGCCATAGGACTGCATGTGTTCTTTGTTGTTTCTGCCTCCTTGCTTGTTTTTGTTGCTTGACCATGTGGCAGGTGGCTATTTTGTGTAGCCAACCAGTGTGCTATTTCCATAGGCCTGCATCTGTTATTTGTTGTGTCTATGCCTCCTTGCTTGTTGTTGTTAGTTCACCATATAGCTGCGGCCATTTTGTGTCGCAAGCCAGTGTGTAAGTCCTTTTTTTCCAGTTTTCATAGTTATTTTCTAGGGCCATTGATAGAAGAGGGTTATTCCTTTTTGGTTTTGTTTTGTTTTTACTTTCCATAATATCAGTTTAATATGCTTGAGGATCATTTTAGTATACGTATATATGAACACTGTTTTATATTATATGTGTTTATTCAATTTTTCTCCTGCATCTCCATGAGTTTCTCATAGTCGCCTAGTCCACCAGTAATTATCTTTTTTTATTTTTTTGTTGTTTTATTTTTCATAATTTTTACACCTTTCCAAAAAATATATATTATGTTTTTTCCCTCTACCCACTGCCTGCCATATGCACCTGCCGCACGCCAGCATTCATTTCTTAAGGATTTACATTACTAATTTTTCACAGGACCCCCTGCCTGCCATAGGCGCACAGACACACCAGCATTAATTATTAGATGATTATTTAATTTTCCCCTGTACCCCCTACCTACCATAGGCTCACACCAGCATTTTTTTTTTAAGGATTATTCAATTTTTTCCTGGTCCTCCTGCCTGCAATAGGCTCACATCAGCATTTATTTGTCAAGAATTATTCAGTTTTCCCCTGGAACCCCTGCCTGGCATAGGTTCACCCCAGCATAAATTATGTAATAATTATTGCATTTTCACAAGTACCTCCCTGCCTGCCACAGGTTTCTCCCCTTACATGCACATGTAGCAAATAGTTACATCTGTATGTTGTTATCTTGATTGACATATGGTGCTGTGGTTTGACTTTGAAATGGATACACTATTGCTATTAATTATTTAAGATAAGTAAACACACTAAATTATATTGTCTGTACTTTGAATAATTCAAACTGCAAAAATGCCATGTTTCACTAAATGTTTTTCTTTCTTGTTTGCTTTTAGTGCACAAGAGACATCACCCACAGTGCTGCCAGGCTGGCACAAAGTGACATGACCACAACACATGAATCCTCCTCTCTTCCACTTGTGCAGCTAAGTGGCAACTGACAGACCTTGAAGGTGGCCCCAAAGAAAGATGCTGTCAAGAAAGTGGCCAGTGAGCTGGAGTTCACGCTAAGCTGGTCCTATGAACCTGTACGGTATCTAGGCGTGTGCGTGCACAAGAATCCTGACATAGTGATCAGCATGAACTACGGCCGTGCGATCGCCAAACTAAGTGACCAGGTCACCCGATGGACTCGACTTCCCCTATCATTAGCCGATTGAATAGCCATCACTAAGATGACTGTTCTTCCCAAATTGGTATATTTATTTGTGAATATTCCATTACTGATCAACAGAGCTGCCTTTCAGGCTATACAATCCTGTGTACTTGAGTTGGTGTGGGCAGGAAAGAAACCTAGATGTAGCTGGGAGGCTCTAGTGCAGCCATTTGAATGTGGTGGTTTTGAGGCCCCAGACATGCATCTATATTACCTCAGCGCACAAGCCCAATTTGTACATTATTTTACTGTCCTCAGCTCTATCTTCCACATCTTTCAGTTGAAGCCAATAACGCCCACCCGACCCGACTAACTGCCATGGTACTGCATCATAAAACATTGAGGCATGAGAACGAGTTTGACACATTTGCATGCACAGTAAAGGCGTGGAGGGCCTTGGGAACTCGCGTTGGAGTCGAGAACCTATACGCCCCTGCCCTTCCACTGGCCGCGCACCCAGACATCTCGGTGTCATGCGAGAAGGGGGCATTAAGTATTCTTGCTGAAGCAGGTATTACAAGAATGGGGGATATGTACCCTGATGGCACATTTTTTTGCATCAACTGCCTTCTTGGCGGGCACTCAGGGCACAGCTATGCAGGGTTTTATCTACACTAGAGTGCGCATGGCTGTAAGAGCGTGGGACGTTGGATTCCCGGATGAGTCACAAATGCTGAAAGCCTTGCAGATAGCGATAACTGTGAGCGATTCCACCGGTCTCATCACTCAGCTGTACAGAGTGGCTCAAAGGGAGGTTGAGGCACAGAGCTCCACCTCTCTTGCTAAGTGGAATGATCGGCTGGACAGGCCATTAACCTGGGATGACTGGGTAGAGTGCTGTGTGTTTACTGGCCGCCTCACGGCAAACTGCAACCTTCATATAATTCATTTTAAGTTCTTGCACCAAATCTACTACAGGCCGGTAAGGTGAAGAGATTTGGGTTGCAAGAAGATGCTAAGTGCGCAAGATGTGGGGTGGATGAAGCAGACTTCGTGCATCTTGCCTGGACTTGCGGCCCCATTCATAACTTCTGGATAAATGTTACTTGTATCCTTACAGAGATGTTGGGTGAAACTGTGGCATTCTCCCCTGAAATGTGCCTGGTAGGTTATGTGAAAAAATGAAAGCCTTGTAATAGGCGGATGGTCGCCGTCACTACACTTTTGACACAACGTTTAGTTGCTAAACACTGGGGAGGGAAAATGGCACCAAAAATGAAACATTTGCTGAAGGACCTTGTCTATTGCAAAGAGCAACTTGCCACCTATGCCTAAGAGCTCCCTGAGGCCTCTAGGCCAAAAGACTTTTGGGCCCCGTTCACCTGCTATTTGCTTGTAAATCCAAATGTGCCATAAAGTCCCAGTTTTTTATTTGATTACTGCTGGGGCAGATAAAGAGTAACTTGTTTGAGATTCCACATTTCTTGAGATAACCTTGTAATTGATGTGTCCTCCAGCACTGCATTGGTTCCAGACTACTTCCTGTTGTATCTTTGTTAGTTTTCCTTTTACCTTTTCTTTTTGTTAATCATGACAGTTACGATTCACTTTTGCTCTCCAGAATGATGATCTCACTATGACCTTGTTGCAATAAGCGCTTTAACTATGGAAATCGCTGAACCACAGAGCAAATGCAACACAAATGTTTTATATCACTGTAATTGAATTGTAACTTGTGTTTTCTAATGATTTTTTTTTTATGTGGCCAGTGATGAGAGGAAAAAGCAGATTGCCACAGACTTACCACCATCCTCCTTTTTCAAGACAGTTTGTGTGCCACAAGCTGTGAGCAGCACTCCCACATCAGTGACAGCACCACCCAAACCTATGCCCAAGCCCTTGTTTCTCAGTAAGGCAGCCACTGCAATTATGGCAACAAGCAGTGAGTCTGAATTGGATTTGTCTAAGCCATAAACTAGCACCCAATCATCTCAGAAAACTGAGCAAACAGGAGCCGCACCCAGCGAAAGTAGATCTTCCTGATGCAGGATCAGAACAGGAGGTTAAGCTTCCTGCTGAGCAAGACGTACCTCTTCTTGAAATATTGGCTGCCCAATCTCCAGCTTGAAAAAGAAAGGGTACTCAAGTGGCAACAATGACCCACTAAATACTTTCTCCTCCCCGGTTTCAGAATACTTTATCATTAGCAAGCAGGAGGATAACATTGCAATATGCTCAATTTGCCACAAGAGTGCTCGTCGAGCTAAGTCTGGTTCGCACTATGGTACTGGTGGCTAAACAGCCCGTATGAAAAAACATCACACAATCTGTTGGAAGAGGCACCTGAAAATAATTGCTGTAGGTGGTGGTGGGGATGAGAGTGGTGAATCAGCTCCGGTCATGGTGGAAGGTAATGAGGAAGAAGAGGGTAAAAGCTTTACACAAAGCAGACCTGTCCCCAGCAGTGCACCAGCATCATCTGCATTAGCAACATCGAAATGGCACAAGACTCAGATTGAGATACCACCACATACTGTAACTGCCCGATGACATATATTGAGTCTACCACTTCCTGGTTCTCTCTGGAAGTTGCCTGCATCAGGGGCACTGGAAAATAAAAAAATCCAGGCTACTATTGTGGGCATGATTAGGCATGATTAGGCAGAAGGGGACCTATGAACATAACCATCCAACATCACATTTGTACACCAGGAAGTGGACTAAAATGATAGGGTTTAACCTCCATCCTTTTTCTTTAGTGCAAGAAGTGGGATTTTTTGAATTTTTGGTAGCAATCTTCCCGAAATGGAAGGTTCACAGCTGGACCTATTTTGCCAGGGTTGCTGTCATTATGTGCTGCAATTTGTTAGACAAGCTTTCCAGCAAAGTGCTGTTCACACTATCAACTATCACTCACTTCAAAACTTGGAGGGATTGACCATGATTAAAATGAACCAGCACTTCATTGCACACAATTACACTGTTTTTGTAATGCCACAGGAGGAGGAGGAGGAGGAGGAGGAGGAGGAGGAGTATGAAGGCGATTGGTCAGGCTCAATTGTGTTAGCTGACCAACTTCTGGGCAAACCACCTAAGTCTGAGGATGAACTCTACTTTCCTGATTGAGTAGGCAAACATAAAACTTTAGATTATCGTGAAACTGCTTTGCCCAAAAAAATGGATATAGCTAGAGGATCTGTATATGTTTTGATTGTGTCTGACTTATTCAACCCCGCCATTTAGACACATGGATATCCAGATTGGAGTTTGGCCAGCGTGCAGTGAATGAGCCTCCCCATTCTCTTCTGGGACATTTGAGACAATGTCTGCCTCCGTCACATGCCTATTCTTCTTTCTTTCATTCCCTAACTGGGCTACCCCAGTAAAGATCATTGGATTTACAAGACTGCTAATGTGTTACTTCCATCAAAAGAGGAGATACAATTGTGTACCACAATGCTTGGATTGGAAAAGGTAACTATTGCACCAATGAGTGATTAATTATTGAGTGATTGTGAGTGATGATTGATGAGTCATGATGTGACAGACAGTAAGGAAGGGTGTTCATCAAATTTTAATAAACTTGATTTGACGGTGATTGGCCCTTTTACACTTAGCTAGATTTACTTGCATGGTTCACTCCTTGCTGCACTTTTATTTCTGGTTCTTCAGAGATCAGACCAGTCAGTTTAGTTAACAAGTACCAATTTACATAAAATTCTTAAATTAATTTTGTCTTCTTGTTCATCAACAGCAGTGCACTACAGGTCAATCTCTTTCAATCTCATTTGGGTTGGGCCAGAGTCGGACTGATTTATTACTCAGAGTAAGGATTTAGGGTGGGATTACCTAAACAGCCAGAAGAAGGAAGTTATCGACTTCAAAGGGAAACCAACATGATGATGACTCTAAAAGGCCTACCTAGCTCTGTGGACTGGAGAGAGGTGGGTTGATTTGGGAAATGTTGCTGAGTGCTGGCTCAAATGTGAAACTCCTCTATTATGTGGTTGTGGTCGTGGTTGCAGTGGTGGTCTGTTGCCACTGGAGACAGAAATCTGATGCCATTTATTCACATGATGGGCGCACTTGACTAAAGGTTATTTTTTTTGATTTCAAAAGAATTTATTATTTTAGAGGAGCAAATGAAAACGTAATATACAAGCAAAAGTGATACAATTGATATCAGCTAAAACACACAATATGGTAGATTGAGATTAAACAATAAAAAATATCACCTTAAAATTCATTAATCTGTAAATATCAGAGAAATAAGTTAATTAGAGAAGAAGCAATTGATAACCGGGAAAAGTGATTATCAAAAGTATCACCATCAGATATTAATTTAGGGATGAAAGGAAAGAAAGGAAGAAAGCAAAGGCGGAAAAAGTAGGATAAAGATGAAGAAAGACAAGACGAAGTGAAAGAAGAGAAAAGGATTTCCAAAGGATTCACCCAACACCCAAGACAACATTAACCAGACAAATCAAAAGGATATTGTTCCACCAACCCCTCTGAGGCCATTTCCATGTACGTATCTAGAGCCTTCCACACACCATTCGATATAGAAGGAGAGAGATGAGCGTGATCAACTGACGTATGAGCACTTCGTAAAAAGGAAACCAATGCCCACCAAGTATGGTAAGAAACTGAAGAAAAAGTTTTCTACTCCATGAGAATTACTTTGACTGCAATAGTTAGTAAAAGATCCAACAGTTGTAATTCCATGGAATCTAAAGGCAAAGGGACCGAGGCCGCCAATGGGCCTAGAAGAATTAATGGAAAAGAGAGTTGAAACTTGATATTAAAGATAATCATGAGGTGCTTGTGAATTAAACCCCAAAAGGGTTGGAGAAGAGAGCAATCAAAGAACATATGCTGAAAATCGCCTGGTGCAAGACCACAACTCCAACATCGATTGTCTTCTTTGAGATTTAACGAATATAAACGAGTGGGAGTCCAGTGAAGAAGATTAATAGAGAAAAACTTAGATTGCATTAATGAGGGGGCGATTTTATTACGAAGAGAGAGCTTACCAATATCTTGCCAAGTGTCTGAAGAAATATGATCGGTAACACCATGATCGAAATGATGCAGCCATTTTTGCTGTGCAACAGTTTGAGAAGGAAGTGTAGAAGACGACAAAAATTTATAAATCCTAGATGCTACATGACCAGACCTAATCCATAGTTGAAAAAGCGTAATCGTAGGGGAAGAAGGATGAAGGTGCACTTTAGCAAGTGCAACCTTTATCTTAAGAAAAGTATAAAAATCTAAATTAGATAAAGAGAATTGTTGAGCCAGGGTAGAGAAAGGGAGAGGATCATTGTTGGAATCATAAAAATGTTTAACAAGCGAGATACCTTTCCCAGACCAATAAGACATCAACTCTGGATCAAAATTAATTTTAATTTTGGAATTCCGCCAAATAGATGACCATCTAGTTTTATGCAGTGGAATCGCCACTCTCTTATCAACCTTGCGAACCGCAGCAATAGTGTCTAAAATAATAGATCTAGAGAATGGAATAGAAAGGGTATTTGTGGTTAAAAAAGAGGCAGTCGGAAGAGGGGAGGCCAATTCCTGTTCTATTAGCAACCAAGCTGGAACATGAACAGAGGGAGAGGAAAACCAGAGCGCACCCTGAGAAGCCAAAAAAGCAGATTGATATTTCCCCCAATCAGGAAGATTACATCCTCCCATATAATAGGATTTCCGCAAGAATTTATAGGCAATTCTAGCCCTTTTGTCATTCCATAAAAATTTGGAAGTAAGTAAATCAAGTTCGTGAAAAAAGGCATCAGAGAGCTTTACCGGAAGCATAGAAGAAACAAAATTAATAATAGGTATTATCATCATTTTAAGAGTTTGGAGTCGGCCCCACCAAGAAATATGCTTCGGAGACCAATTTTCTAAAAGACTTCGCACCTTAAGAATAAAGGGTGGAACAAAAATAAATACCCAGATATTTTAGTTGCTTAGATTGCCACTTAAAGCCCGACGAACCCATATGAGAAGAGAAACAGTAAGCATTTAGGGGGAACATCTCTGTCTTATCTTTGTTCAGGGTATATCCTGAAACCTTTGAGAAAATAGAAATCGTATCAGAAATAGCAGGGATGGCCAGTGCAATATCGTCCGAGAAAATGAGAACATCATCAGCATAAGCAGCTGTTTTTATCTGATGAGATCCAAAAGAGAACCCCTTAATGTCTGGATGTACATCAATCATTCTGAGAAGAGGATCAATGGACAACAAAAATAAAAGAGGAGACAAAGGACACCCTTGTCTAGTACCCTGGCGAAGGTTAAAAAAGGACGACGTAGCTCCATTCACTCTTATGTTAGCTCTAGGTCGGGAGTAAAGAGACATAACCATACGGATAAAAGAATCACCAAGATTATGTGCACATAAAACAGCTCGTAAAAAAGGCCAAGAGACCTTATCAAAGGCCTTTTCAGCATCAAGGGCCAAGGCCGCCGCCGGAAGATTGGAACGCTTGGCGGAACCGAGAATGTGACAAAAAGTACGGATATTATCACGTGCAAGACGCCCCTTTACAAAACCTGTTTGGGAAGGATGAACCAATTGAGGAATAAAGGATTCTAAGCGTTTAGCTTCCATGTTAAGAAGGGAAATAGGATGAAAATTTTTGGGGTCTGAATGATCTTTCCCTTCTTTGGGGATTACTACAATAGTAGCCGTGAGCAGTCTATATATCGACTTTTTAATATCGAGGGACAGAAATATCGAGTCAAAAATATCGAATGTACAAAATATCGAAATAGATAATATCGATGTGAAAAATATCGTTTTTTTTTTTTTTACTTATATGTCGATGTAAGTAATATCGTTAGTAATAATATCGACATGTGAAAATATCGTCATTGTATGTTTAGTAAATATTTTGAAGTTGTTTGTATAAATAGTTAAAATGTATATAATACGAGAAATATTTATATTGTTTTAGGGACGGGATGTTGGGTTATAGGGGATAAGGGTGGGGAGTGTTTTAAAAAAGTTAATTAATTTTTTTAATATATTGTAAAATTTAATTCGAATTTTTTTTTTAAAATGTGAAATGTATATTTAATTTTAGGAGCGGGATGTTGGTTTATAGGGGATAAGGGTGGGAAGTGTTTTACAAATCTTTATATATTTGTTAATATAAAAAAAAAAATATTTAGAAATTGTAAATTAAATTTAGAATTGTAAAAAATTTTTTAGGAGCGGGATGTTGGTTCATAGGGGATAAGGGTGGGAAGTGTTTTAAAAATGTTTATATATTGTTTAATTTGTAAAAAAATGTATTTAGAAATTGTAAATTACATTTCGAATTTTACAAATATTATTAGGAGCGGGATGTTGGTTTATAGGGGATAAGGGTGGGAAATGTTTTACAAATGTTTATATAATGTTTAATTTTTAAAAAAAATTATTTAGAAATTGTAAATTAAATTTCTAAATTTACAAATAATTTTAGGAGCTGGATGTTGGTTGATAGGGGATAAGGGTGGGAAGTGTTTTAGAAATGTTTATATATTTGTTAATTTTTAATAAAAATTATTTTGAAATTGTAAATTAAATTTAGAATTTTACAAATAATTTTAGGAGCGGAATGTTGGGTTATAGGGGATAAGGTTGGGAAGTTAATTTAAAATGTTTATATATTTTTAAATTTGAAAAAATAATTATTTAGAAAATTTAAATATAATTTAGAATTTTACTAATCCCATAATTAAATATAGATTTCAGTCAGAATAGTAAATTAATTAAGTTCTGTGTCCAGCACTTATCTTAATTAAATATAGACTGGAGTGGGAATAGTAAATTAATTCAGTTCAGTGTCCAGCACATACTGTAATTAAATATAGGTTGGAGTGAGAATAGTAAATTTATTAAGTTCAGTGTCCAGCACTTATCTTCATTTAATATAGACTGGAGTGGGAATAGTAAATTATTTTAGTTCAGTGTCCAGCACTTATCTTAATTTAATATAGACTGGAGTGGGAATAGTAAATTATTTTAGTTCAGTGTCCAGCACCTACGCTAATTTAATATAGGTTGGAGTGAGAATAGTAAATTAATTAAGTTCAGTGTCCAGCAGTTATCTTAATTAAATATAGACTGGAGTGGGAATAGTAAATTAATTAAGTTCAGTGTCCAGCACCTACTCTAATTTAATATAGGTTGGAGTGAGAATAGTAAATTAATTATGTTCAGTGTCCAGCACTTATCTTAATTAAATATAGACTGGAGTGGGAATAGTTAATTAATTAAGTTCAGTGTCCAGCACATACTCTAATGTAATATAGACTGGAGTGGGAATAGTAAATGAATTAAGTTCAGTGTCCAGCACCTACTCTAATTTAATATAGGTTGGAGTGAGAATAGTAAATTAATTATGTTCAGTGTCCAGCACTTATCTTAATTAAATATAGACTAGAGTGGGAATAGTAAATTAATTAAGTTCAGTGTCCAGCATCTACCCTAATTAAATATAGATTGGAGTGAGAATAGTAAATTAATTAAGTTCAGTGTCCAGCACTTATTTTAATTAAATATAGATTGGAGTGGGAATAGTAAATTAATTAAGTTCTGTGTCCAGCACATACTCTAAGAAAATATAGGTTGGAGTGAGAATAGTAAATTAATTAAGTTCAGTGTCCAGCACTTATCTTAATTAAATATAGACTGGAGTGGGGAAAGTTAATTAATTAAGTTCAGTGTCCAGCACCTACTCTAATGTAATATAGAGTGGAGTGGGAATAGTTAATTAATTAAGTTCAGTGTCCAGCACCTACTCTAATGTAATATAGGTTGGAGTGAGAATAGTAAATTAATTAAGTTCAGTGTCCAGCACTTATCTTAATTAAAAATAGACTGGAGTGGGAATAGTAAATTAATTCAGTTCAGTGTCCAGCACATACTCTAATTAAATATAGGTTGGAGTGAGAATAGTAAATGTATTAAGTTCAGTGTCCAGCACTTATCTTCATTTAATATAGACTGGAGTGGGAATAGTTAATTATTTTACTTCAGTGTCCAGCACTTATCTTAATTTAATATAGACTGGAGTGGGAATAGTAAATTATTTTAGTTCAGTGTCCAGCACCTACCCTAATTTAATATAGGTTGGAGTGAGAATAGTAAATTAATTAAGTTCAGTGTCCAGCAGTTATCTTAATTAAATATAGACTGGAGTGGGAATAGTAAATTATTTGAGTTCAGTGTCCAGCACCTACTCTAATTTAATATAGGTTGGAGTGAGAATAGTAAATTCATTATGTTCAGTGTCCAGCATTTATCTTAATTAAATATAGACTAGAGTGGGAATAGTAAATTAATTAAGTTCAGTGTCCAGCATCTATTCTAATTAAATATAGATTGGAGTTAGAATAGTAAATTAATTAAGTTCAGTGTCCAGCACATACTGCCAACTCAGTGAATTGTGGTGTACCAGAAACTCACCTCAGAACCCAGAACCCAGTCTCCGGCTAGTATTAGTGTCCCATTCGTTATCCGAGATTAGGCTCAGAGATCCCAATGAAAAGACAACCCAGAACAAGCGACTCAGTATACTCTCAGGAATGGTGGGAATCGGAAATACCTGTTCGTATATTATTCTCACATCAGTCCACAACAAGAATCAACAGAGACACGGTGAAAATAAAAAGAGTTTATTTTTATAGACCACGTGTCCTAAGATGCAGTAGTTTGGCTAATACAAGCAGACAAATGATTAAAATCAAAACGATCAGCATCGTTACAATACCATAGAATATAAAAGGGGTGATCATATTATAATGACAGTGGATAATACCACCTTCCCTTTACTAAGAAGCTAATATTATTTTTATGCTAATAGAAGGTCTCTTAGGCTTCAATAGGGGACCCCATACCTCAAAGATCAGCTTAGTGAAATCACATCACAGGAGCATCAGGAGTCTTCTCGCAGGAAGGCTCGTCTTCGGTCTGAATAATAATCATGATGTCTGTGTTATTAAAAGCACCAACTTTCAGGTATTTACAGCTGCCTGTGTGTTATGTCTAAATAGTGGGTCGATCAATCTAGAGTAGAAAACATGCATTGTCTAACAAACCAGACTGTTTTGTCACGCCATGTACAGACCAAGGTCGCTGCGCAGAGCTCGGGATGGTAACAACAGATTGCTTCCGTGTGAGGCAAAGCTCGAGTCAGCAGTTTGTTTAAGCAATAACATGTAAATGCAGTGTCGTGCGCAAAAGCGGCAAGATGGCTTTCTAACATCTAACGCGGTTATGCTAACTTAACAATGTATGTACGTATTAAGGGAGTCCTCACTACATGCCCCCTTGATCTAAGCACTATACAGTAGGCAAGAAAAAAGAGAATGCAAAGTTCAGTTTCGACAGAGCAGAACAAGGCGTATTCAATTAATAAACAATTTATAGTTCAGGCAAAAGCCGAAAACATGAAAACCGAAAAGGGGAGAAAAAAACCACAAACGTGTGATGGGAAAAATTAAAAAATGTTGCTGTGGACAGCAGTCCAAAGGCACGGGAGAAAAAACATAGAGGACCACAGTTTACTCAATCCATGAACGTATATGCAGCATACGTGGCCACTGCTTCCAACAAGAAATCGTTTGCAGAGCCACGAAAAGTTTTAGCCATCCAATTAATCAAAGAAAAGGAACATACATGTTCTTCAATGAGCGGAGCCTCTAGCACAATCAGAGGGCAACCCAATTGTTCCTCCAGATAGCTCATATTCAAGAAATCATAGGCTGCTCTTGCGATGTCCCAATTACCCAGGATACCATGCGCCGCACCACAGGCCATAATCCGAACACCAGAACAGGCAAACTCGTGAGACACTAAGGGCCTCATCAGTCGATCATAATCCGGTACCGGAGACACCGTGTTGGTTAAGCACAAATCCAAAGGCCATTCAAAGGGACAATCTAGGCAGTGAAAGACTGGCTGTACGCAGGTGAAGTAGGAATACCGGAAGGATAATCCATACGCCAGGCTCAAAGTCGCCAATGGCAGCGTACTATAATATTCAAGCATCCTGTCACGGAGAAGATGCAGACGGGACAGGTTGTCGTGTGGCCCAGAAAGAGCAGCCATTTCGCAGTATGAAAAGTAAAAGCAGCACTCCTGGCACAAGCGCCAGAATCAGCGGGACACCTCCAAAGATGCTCGAGAAAATAGAATGAAAAAATGCCGGAATCACACCAAAAATAGTTTGGAAAGAGGTCACGAGGCCCGAGCCCACAAGCTTAAAAAAATGAGCCAGGCCCGTCGTGGACGAGGCATTGAAAATTGTTTGGATCAAAGCACCAAAATGTAGGGGGAGGTCAGTATTCAAAAGCGCCTGTACCTCAGTACGCGTATTTGCAACGTGAAGGACAAATGTTTCACCGGAGGAAGTCAATGGCACCTCCTTTTGGGACAATAGCGCCCTTATTCTGCTCATCTTGTTGAACTCTGCCTTCAAGGTCGGAATCAAAGGCCAGATGGAAACATCCAGCCGCCCATGCGGGGGTGGAAATAGAACATTATTGCAGCAGACAACTCTCTGCTATACAGTCACTATGTAAGGGATTCCCACTAACATCCCGCAGCAAGCTTCATTGTTCAAAATTAAATAACTACCGTTTGCAAGCAGCGTGAAAGATGGCGTAATCACTGGCACTGGGATACCTTTCAGGACGCAGGCCAAATTTGGAGCTTGTACATTGCATGCACCGTGTAATTGAATGTGTCTACATACTACAGAATGATCAGGTGTCGTTGTACATTCCTCACCTGTCAGATAAACCTCAGTACCGTCCCTTGTACATCTATACATAAAAGGGAGGGACCAAACCTCATGTATGAAAGCGGTGCCCAGCTGTTCATATCTACCCAGAGCATAGTGTTTCATACAGGACGTAAACTTGAAAAGCGCGAACGGGAGAGTGATCAACCCATGTAATAACCACACGCCTGTATCCAATTCCGCTACAGAGAAAGCTAAAGGTTCTAATTTTTCAATATGTAACAATGAATATGTAGCATCTTTCATGGACATTAACTGCTGTTTTTCAGTAAGGTTAAAGGGAAGAAACAAAGATGTTGTATTAAAATAGTCCCAGGGGACCTTCCCTGCCTTTAACGTTTGTAATGTCCATGCTATTGGTTGTTTTCTGTATGTGGCTTTTCTATTGGATGGTTTGATTTTTTTTTAGTTAATTGGTTTCCTTTTATGGAAAATGCTAAGTAAGAGTATATTTAGTTTTAAAGGAGGAGAGGTTTAAATCATTATATATAAAAAGATTGTTTATAATGTGTAGTGAATGTTTTTTAAATGTGTTCGAAATGCCAATGTGATAATTATTTCAGTGTTTTTTTATTATGTTATTAAATATTGAGATAGCTATAAATGTTATGTTTATGTTTAAGTAGAATCTCATTTGAAAAATGTATGTTTTGGGAAAATATTGTCTTTATGCTGTTTAAAATATTGTTTTTATTAGTGTTAGAATTGTCGATATATTTTAAAAAAACGATATTCTTGATGTCTATATTTTGGTTATCGATATTTGTGACATGTGTCATATTTATTTACTCATGTCGATATTTAGTATTGCGATATTTATGTGTGCGATTTTTGTGTGATCGATATAATTGTATTACGATATTGTAGTGTCAATATTAGTGTCGTTTTTTAAATAAGTATACAATGTCGATATTTTCGATGTCGATATATTTGATGCGATATTTGTGTAGTTCGATAATGTGTCTGTCGATAATATGTCAGAGATCCATAGTAGCATCAGCAGCGGAACCAGACACAGAACCATCTTTAATAAAAGCATCAAAGACGGATTGAAGTTTCGGAACAATCACAGAAATAAAGGTTTTATAAAACAAAATAGGATATCCATCAGGACCTGGAGCCTTACCGGAGCGAGTAGCTTTAATCGCAGAAATAATTTCGTCAGAGGTAATCGGGCCATTCAATGAGTTATTATCTTCCTCCGATACCGCTTTCAAAGGAACTGTCTTCAAGAACTCCTGGCATTGTTCAAAAGAAGCTTGAGTAGAGGGGGTATATAAATTATTATAGAAATCACGAAAGACCTCAAGAATTTCTTCAGTCTGAAATTTTTTCTTACCAAGATGGTCAGTAATAGAAGAGATTTGGGAAGATTTATAAGAAGATTCCTGGAACTTTAATGTAGCTGCAAGAATCTTGCCCGCACGGTTTTTTAACAGCAACTTCTTAGATTTCTGAGCCTGGAGACCAATATGAGCTCTCTTAGTGACTATAGTATTGTACTTATATTTTAAATTCTTAATAGATTGTAGGCATGACTTATCCTTAGAATGTCGAAAAAGAGATTCCTGACGTTTAATCTCATCTGCTAAGTCTGTGAGTTCCTTTCTAATGGCAGCGTTTCTCCTTGACATACACTTAATGACCTGACCACGGAAAGTGCATTTAAAAGAGTCCCAGAGAACAACAGGGGAGCTGACTGAACCAACATTCTCAAGGAAAAACGTCTCAATATCCTTGGAAAACTCTCGAACCTGGGAATCATCATGTAAAATTTCTGTGTTTAGTCTCCACGATCGAGATCTTGCCCTAGGAGCAAAAGACATAAGTGTGAAAGTCACCGCGGCATGGTCTGAAATTAAAATAGGATGAATAAGCGGAGAAGAGGAAGATTGAACAAGAGAGGAGTGAACCAAAAGATAATCAATGCGTGAAAAGGACGAATGGGGAGATGAAAAAAAGGAGAAGTCACTGCCAGTGGGATTATGAAGACGCCAGACATCCTGAAGATGGATCAGAGAACACATATTAATCATTTGTTTATGTGCTTGAGGGGGACGAAAGTTAAAGGCAGAATTTCTATCCAAGATAGGATCCATTGGTAAGTTAAAGTCTCCCCCTACAATAAGATTGCCAGAATGAGGTGTGTCATTTAGCTTTTTGGTGATTGCTTTCCAAAAAGACGGATCATCCTTGTTAGGGGCATAAATATTCATGACAAAGAGATCAGCATTACCATCGGACACCTTAGATAGTAACCAACGTCCCTCTGTATCCTGTTCAGAGGAAACGATAGACAATCCAGAATGCTTAGAAACTAAAGTAATTACCCCATTTCTTTTACCACAAGCATCTGAACAAGCAACATCAGAAACCCATTCTTTCTTCAGAAATAACGCCTCCTTGGCAGAGACCTTTGTCTCTTGAAAAAGGACTAGATCCGAAGAAAGAGATTTGCAGTAGTCTAAAATCTTTGACCTTTTAACTGGGTGATTTAACCCTTTAACATTAAGGAAAAGTATATTCAATCCAGACATAGAGCCATTAACAGGAGAAAAAGATATTTCATATATGATATATGAACTACAACATCCAAGAAAACTCGCCACCAGACACTAGACACCAACACGAAACAGGGAGAATCCAAGGAGGAAATCCGAAGAGAAAAGGAGAAAGAAGAGGAAAAAGAAATCAAGAAAAAAAACAGAAAAAGAGAGAGAAGGGCCCACAAGGAAGGTCTGAAAAAGACCAAATTCATACAAGGGGGAACATGGGAAAATGAGCAAGGGGACCAATATGAGGAATAAAAACCATCAGCATAAATAGCCCCAAAACAATACATAGCTGATTATGCGTATTTAAAAAGAAGAACTATCTAAAAGATATGAACTAGAATTAATTATAGTATTCTAGAAACCAAACAACATGTAAGTCTATAAAGGCGACTTGTTTTAACCAAGTTAATAAATAGGTAACACCTATAATAGATCATAAAAAAGTGGAAAAAGCAGGAAAGAGAGAAAAAACAAATGCAATCAATAAGAGCTGATGAAAAATGAGCTAAAAGCTATCATCACTATTAGGTAAAGTGAAACCAAAGCAGACACCATGAAGAGCAAAAGAGAATAAAGAGAAAGAAATACATTCCAAAGCATACTATATGGTACATTATGAGGAAAATAAGTGAAACATATTAGAGAACGGCATATAGTAACAGATCAATATAACAATCAATGAAGCCCTATGGCAGATAAATACGAGAAATGAGACTATATATAAATATGTCAAATCTATAGGTAAGCTTATAGATAACTGTCCACAAATATATAGAACCCGTTACACTCAATTTAACTAAAAGAGGCGAGAATATCTTAAACATATGAGCATGGAAGTAAAGAAACATAAGCCTATCAATTACAATACAGCTATAGAATTCCGACCTAGTCGAAAAAGACAATTAATAATAATAAATAAACAAACCAATCAATGATATAGCAATGAAATAGATATAAACACTAACTATACAGAAAAAAAAAAAAGATTAACTCTAATTATAGCAATTAATAAGTATCTAATAAACATCTATGAATCAAATATGTAACAAATCTATACACCAATACATTAATACACAATGGCGTACTCCATAGATATGAGACAACAAAAGACGACCATCAGGCAGACAGACCAAAAACAAAGAGAGAAAAGACCAAGTCTCACACAAAAATTCGAAGAAAATAAAGTCATACAATGGGATAAGAAACGGACCAGGACCTAATATGTCGAAAGACAAACTGGGAAGGAAAAGAGTAATAAGGACGACAAACGAGCAGGAGTGAAGTCAAACCATCAAGAAACACTACCACGAAAAATTGGAAGATTCATACAGTAGAACTAACGACAATAAAAGACCACTACACCATAACGATAGGACGGGAGCACCAAAAGACGACAAAAGCACCCCAAGAACAATGGACACTAGGACCACCGTGCAGATCTAAAAGAGACTAAACTTAATAGATCTGGCAAAGAAGAGAACTCATTGCAGTATGTATAACCGCATCAGGTGCCAGAGGAACCAGGATCATGCGAGGCCTCCATTTGAAGTTCCATCTGTAGCTCCATCTGATTATCCAAAAACGAGGCCAATTCAGCAGGTTCATCGAAGATTCTGGAGCGACCTTTGAAAGTAATGCGGAATTTTGAAGGGCCAGCAAAAGAGAAGGGGATATTCATCTCAGATAGACGCTTCCGGAGATTAAGAAAGCCCTTCCTCCTTATTACCGTGTCTCTGGCAAAGTCTTGAGAAATTGAAATGCGATGGCCATTCCAAGAGACAACTCTAACCTTCCGCATATGAGCCAGAATTTGTTCTGTATGCTGATGGCGCAGTGGCTTAAAAATTATCGCTCTTGGTTGCGTAGCAGACTTAGGGCGAAAGGTGGGAAAACGGTGTGCACGTTCCAGCTCAAAATCTCTTTGGAAAGAAATTTGCAGCGTAGAAGGAATCCATTGATAAAGGAAATCAATCATAGAAGATGCATCTTTCTCAACATCCTCCAGAAGACCAAAAATGCGCAGATTAGATCTGCGGTTACGATCCTCTTGTTCAGTGAGGTCTTTCCGCAATGCTGCCATTGAGCGCTCTAACTGGCAGAGAGATCTAGATTGCTTTTGCATGGAATCCTCTGCGCCACTAATACGTGCTTCTGTGTCTGAAACACGAAGAGAAAGGGCCTTGAAATCATTCCTGATGGCTAACACCTCCACTTGCAGTAAATCTGTGTTAGTCTTGGTAGACTGCGCAATTTCATGGACCTCATTAAGGCGCGTCAGGATAGTCTCAAGAGTGGAGTTGGGGTCCTTTTGAGCAGACTCAGGTGTAGGGGATACCTGTTTGGACCCCTTAAGAGACGCTTTAGAGTCCTTTGCGTCTTTAGCATTTGGTGACGGGCCCATATTCGCAGCCATAGAGCACACCACCTCAGCAGCAGCAAAATACACCCCTTCAGATAGATTAAGGAAAGGAAATGCCAGGGGATGTAGAAAAACTCAATGTGCAATAAGGAAACGAGCAAAAATGGAGAGCGCACTCTCAGCAAAAAGAACAGGACAATAATAATGGCGGCTTACAGGGTCAGGAAAAGGAACCTCCTCACAAAAATATCATGCCCTGCAGGTACCAAGAGGACGCCTTCCGACATCCAGAAACAGCCAAGAAGCAGGGAAACATAAAGCAAAGAAGCCCCATATAAAGGCATTGGCGGTGCTCTGTCGAGAGGTATATTAGAAGAAAACCAAGAATATTCTCACAATAGGCAGCAATGGAACAGGAGGAAAGAAATAATCAATATAGCCTTATAAAGTGTGAAAAACGTCACCAGCTCTTGTTTGTCCTCATTCCTGACAAGTCTGTAGCAGTAAAGTCGTCGTGCTGAGGAGAAAAAACATCTCCGCCAGAGAGGAATCAAAATGGCGGCCGCTTGTGAAAACACCGAGCGCCACCTAAAGACGTCCGAAATGCGGTCGCCGGCAGCTTCGAAGTACAGGAAACCTCCCTCATAACACACTCGGCAGCGTCAAAAACATGAGGCCAACTTCTGAAATGAACAGGGCAGTCCGAAGTGGCAGCTAAACCTCCGTCGGCCCTCGCTCGGCACAGAGCTCAAGCGCAGTCCGCCAACTCGCAGCGGCGCGCAAGCCATGCCCCCCACTTGACTAAAGGTTATGATGACAGTTGTGAGATTGATCAGCTTGGTACATGTAGCTACTTGTCTGGGATTGGTTGTAAAATGCTCTTACTTCTCAGTTAATCGCACATGGGTCATAATGAATGATTGTAGCAGTCTATTCTTTACCTCTGCCTCTTGGTACACTCCTCATGAAGCTTACCTTCAGTCCATCTCCTTAACTCTACAATATTGTTTCTGTTTTAAAATCCTCAAACCTTCACTTCATCTGCAAGAAAGGCGAGAGCTTCCTAACACTCCTGCTTACCTTACCAGACCAGCCAAGAAGACGGACATTCCGAGAAGAATGCAGATGCACCGCCTAAGTTGGCCTTTATATACAGTATACTTTTTCTTTTAATAATTGTAATTTTCAGAACTGTGTGGGTTCACCCTTCCATACATTTGTATTTTTTTCAAGCCTAGATGACAAAACATTTAGATATATAGTAACTTGGGTCTCTGGGGCTGAAGGACTGTTTGAAATGAATGTAATTGAACTGTCATTCCTTCATTTCCTGCCATACCAGATTTGATGATGATGATGTGCTGCTTATCTACCTGATGAATTTTGTTGTTGTCTAGTGTTTGTGTTTGTCAGAACTTTCCCAACTACCTGTCCCCATCCATTCATCAAACCCCTAAACCTCTTCCCCGGGCTGTGTGATATATATTGAGGTAAGGCTTATGATAAATGGCTCACACACTTGGTGGGTTAGATGTGGTGAAAGCGACACCAACTCACTCTGAGATCTTCTATGACCTGAGCAAGAGCCCACACCAGCCCCACTTACCCAACCACATATAAAAGGGATTTATAATTTTCATTTGTCAACATCATTGTTAGAAATGGGATCTCAGCAGCCCCTGTCACTCAAAAGCCAGACATGCAATTCACATCAGGCAGGCAGACACATAGCACACAGAAGTACCAATTTCTAAAAGTGGCATTTCTAAAATAGTTATAATAAGTCTGCGCACACCATTGCATAGCATTTATTATTACTATTTCAAACATGCCAAACTTGACCACCCTGCTCCTCTCATATCAGGAATTGCCACTGAAACACTTATCAGGGAATACCCAATGCATTCCTATGGGAGGGCAGCCTCACAGTAGTGAGAAACCAAAATGGCTGTTTGTCACTACCAGGACATGTCACACACTTAAGGTACATGTCCTATGTTTTACCTACAATGCACCCTGCCCATTTGGCTAGCTAGGGCCTACTTTAGGGGTGACTGACATGCAGTAAAAGGGGGGTCACAGACATGGCACACACTTTAGGTGTCACGTCACAGCAGCAGTAACACTGCGCGCACAGGCCCTGCAATGGCAGAGGCCTGGGATAGGTTTGCAAGGCTACTTTGGTGGGTGGCGCAATCAGCGCTGCAAGCCCACCAGTAGCATTTAATTTACCAGCCCTGGGTATATGAGATACCACTTTACAAGGGACTGACAGGTACATTAAATAGGTCAAACAGGTGAAGACCAATCTTGCTATGTTTATCAAAGAGAGCACACACACTTTACACAGGACAGCAGTGCTAAAATGCCCAGTGTCCTAAAACTACCATCACCATGTCAGAAAAAAGGCTAGGAGAAAGGCAAAATGTTTAGGGATAACCCCTGCAAAAAGGGCCAAGTCCAACAATCATCATTCAGACCTTGTGTTGTGGACCTTGAGTCCACTCCTCTCAACTCCAGGATTTCCTAAGTTTAGTTTTAATGCTCGCTCCCCATTGCTCAGAAGAAGTTACTGCTGCTAGTTTTTGTTATATTATCAGGTCTTTGTGTCATGTTGGTAGTCTTGTCTCATTTTTTGATGTTTTGATATACATAAATAACCAACTAACTCTGGGTTTTCTTTAAATCCAGTTGCCTGTGATGGATAATCATTCTGGTTAATCCTACAGTTGGACTTCACCTAGGTGGGTGTGGGACCCCACGTATGATGTCTTCCCTGTTAGCTCACTAGCCTGCGACTACTAGCACCTTGGGAGACCCTGAAATAAGTTTTCTCAAGATTGAGAGAGAGTTAGCAGCCAATTCTTCATCTATTCAGGTAAGAGAACTATGGAGTGAAGTGAACTAGTTTAGTTAGTAATTAACTTTTACTAAAGGTTAAGATTTTTGTTTTAAGTTATTGTTGTTGGCAATATAGGTATGAGCATACCCCCCAAGTGCTCAATATAGTAAGAGAGGGTAGTAGGGAAGGGGTATAACTTACTGGTATACACTTTATTATGTAGATTTAAAAACCACTGCCTGTGCTAAAAGGCAGCAGAGCAAACACAAAAGACAGATTTCCAAAAGAAACAAATTCCCTTCACTTTTTTTCACACTAAAGACCACCTTCTCCAGCCACAACAGGCCCACCCATCTCCCCAAATATCAATCATCAATCAATATACTTTATTCAACTCAAAAAGAGCCGTAAAAGATTACATACATACATTTTCATTCAAAACAAAAAGTCATCAGTCATTTCGCAATAAAAACCACCTTCTCCAGCCTCAACAGGCCCATCCATCTCCCAAATAAATAAATAAATAATGCCAACTAATGTTCAATGAAAGAAAGTCGTACAAAGTCCAACTGCCCTTCCAAATTCTCACCCTCTCCACCCACAACAAAAAAGTTGCTCGCACCAAAGCAAATATATTTAAAAAGGGTGTTAGAGGGCATAAATCTGAGTGTGAAGGTGTGCCACCTTTAGGCAAAGCAGTGCCAGCTCTCATAGGACACAGCATTGGAAATGATCTGTGGATAACGATGAGGGGGGCCATGAGTAGGGGATCTCTGCTGCCGTCGGCGCTGCCGATGGTGTGGCCAAGATGGAGACGCTGGTGACTGGCTGGAGATACTGAGGGCAGTGGCAGATGCCTCCACCTCCTCCTCCTCCAGATCAAAAAGCGGAGATATTTAGCCTGGACGGCCGCCACCCGATGCCACCACAGTTTGGCTGCTATCTCCTACCCAAATGGTGGACCAGCAGTAGTAGATATATCAAGAAAGAAAATAATGTTAAGTGCACACCCTTGTTTATATAGTGGAACAGTAGCAGAACGTTGCTGGAATTTTTGATGTGATTAGTCACAGGGCCAAGTTCCCCACACATGCATTACATAAAAAAGCACTGACTGCAAGCAATTAAGCAAGAATACCACCAAATTAAAATTAAGTGAATTTTTTATTTTCAAGGATTTCCTAGTGAAATAAACTGATAAACACTTTGGGCCCGATTATGATGTTGGGCGAACTTATGTCCGCCCGACACCGTTGTGGTCTCGGGACCAACTGACCTCCGGTCGGCGGTCCCGACACCGCTATTACAATGTGTGGTTGCATACTCCCATTTCTCTATGGAAGCTTGTGTGCCAGCCTTAAACCAGCCGCAGCACAAGCTCACATAGAGAAATGGGAGTTTCTGTGAATCCCTGCACTGTGGCAGACACCTTAAGGTTAACAGAGGGGGACCATAGGTGTCCCCTCGGCCCCAACCTGGGGGCTGCAGGGAGAAGGTATCCCTGCTAGGGCCACCCAAAGATGCTTTCCGAAAGGCTTTCCATGTCGGAAAGCCTGACATGGAAAGCCTGTCGGAAAACAACATTGTAATCCCGACTGCGAAAACGGCGTCCTTAGAGATTACGGTGAGGCCTCTGACTGGCCGTTGAGCTCTTTGAGCCTGTCGGAATCCAGATGAAATGACCGTCCGGTTTCACTTTCGACCGCCTGTATTGTAATGCGGCGGTCGGAAATGAAACCTATGATGTGACTCAGAAAGCTTCTGACTGCAGCCAAGTCAAATCATAATCAGGCCCTTTGTGTGTAAAAAGAAAAATTACTTCTCATAAATAGATAAGGCATTTTGCAGCACCAATGATAGTATTCTTGTGCAACATTATGGAGGCATGCAAGCTTCGGGTACTTTGGTACTTTGTGCAGTCTGCAGCTGGGGCAGCTGTAATGGAAAATGTATTATCTTAATTTAATTCCAATGGCCCTTCTCTTATCCGACTGCCTTTCAATTCTAACCTGATTGCAAAGCGATGAACAATAATAATACTATGTTAAACACATCACGTATAACATGGATAACATGTCTGCCATGAGTAGGCAGTGGAAATGATGCACTGCAGTACAGGGAAAGAAGCTGGATGTAGATTTTATTTGGCACATTGGTCACAGAGTATCCCAACCACCAAACTCTAAACCAGACACTTAGTCCCACTTTACTTCCTGGACTGTCCCTTCATCACAAATTATTTTCAGAAAACACCTTTGCTTGGCTGTAAGTACAGTTACTCTACTACAGGGTAAGTTAGAGGTATTAGGCTAGGTGGAGGCTTTGCTATAGAATAATAGGGTGTCACTGATCATAATGTGCTAAGCTTTGGCTTAGTCAGTCACTGTAGTTGATGAATAGTTAAAGGGAAACATCTGAACAGGCATAAATCCATCATGGAAGCCATGAAATGTATACATATAAATCACTTGCCCAGAAAAATGTGGTATGTGCCAGGAATGGAATTTTCAATTTTATGGTAGGCTGGTACAGAACTTTGGAAAGAATAATGAAAGGGAGTACTTGTAAGAGGTGACTGAGTAGGCCCTGGCAAACCTCTTAATGACACATTAACGGAAGCAGATGCACATTGTCTTCAACATCTACATGGCCCCCCTCTCCGCCATCGTCGGACAGCATGGGCTCAGTATTGTGTCCTACGCTGACGACACCCAGCTCATCCTCTCACTCATGAAGAAGTCCAGAGACACCAGACTCTGTTTCCGGAAACAATGAGGAATGCGGTAGTCTGGATGAAAGACAGCTGTTTGAAGCTCAACTCTGAGAAGACCGTGATCCTTATCCTCGGACCCTGCACCTCCACCTGGGACAACACCTAGTGGCCCGTCGCCCTTGGGAGCCCGCCCACCCCCACAGACCACGCACGAAACCTCTGCATCCATCTTCGACTCCTCTCTTTTCATGAACCACCAGATCAACGCCGTCACCTCCACCAATTTCAACTGCTCCGCATCCTCCGCAAGATTTTCAAATGGATCCCCACGACTGCAGGAGACCGTCACCCATGCACTCATAACCAGCAGACTGGACTACGGCAATGCCCTATACGTCGGTATCAACAGAACCCTTCTACACAAACTCCAAACCATCCAGAACGCCGCAGCCAGACTCATCCTTGGGACACCAAGTTATGACACATGACCCAACACCTACGAGACCTCCACTGGCTCCCCGTTGAGAAGAGGGTCACCTTCAAACTCCTCACCCACGCCTACAAATCACTCAACAACATCGGGCCCAAAGACCTCAACGAGAGATTATCCTTCCACGCACCCATGAGGCACCTCCAATCCGCTGTCATTGCCCTGGCAGAGGTCCCCCGCATACGCAGAAACAGAACAGGCGGGAGAGCCTTCTCCCACATCGCAGCCAAGACCTGGATTGAGCTCCATGTGGACATCAGACACTCCCCGACCCTGCACACGTTCACGAAGGACCTCAAGACCTGGCTCTTCAACTGATCCGGAGCTACCTCCCAAGTGCCATGAGACCCTCAAGGGTGAGTAGCGCGCAATATTGATTGATTTATTGATTGTATAGCCAACACTGTCGTGCTGAATTGAACCATGCTGCAGTTAGGTCACAGGTAAAAAAATGCATGGGCAGGGAGGTGATGAATGGTGATGGGTGGGATATCTGCCTCACTTAACAAATAAAGTATACTTAATTTGTCAAAAAGCAAGCAATGTGTCTTACCACCAACCATCACTGCCACAGCTGGAACCCCCACTCCAAGTAATTATTATTATTTTTTAAGTACAACTGCAATACCTCAATACAGTTTGGTTAGCAGTATCTTCTATCAAAACTATCACTTGGGGAGGTTTGTTGGATAACAATGTGTGAAAAGCCAAGTAGTCAAGAAAACCAAAAACTTTTTGTACTAGAGGTGTAGAGCTACGATGACTCTGAGTCATTGAAACACAATAACGGGGTGAAATGGTCAATGAAGGACATATGGTTTTTGTTGGCAAATGCAATGGGATCTCCTAGTTTCCTGCCATGCTGCACTGTCATGGAAACTACTGGTATACTGTATAAATGAATGAAAACACAACATTGGCGGTTCCATGACCACGGCCACTCTTATTTTGACTGTTTGAGCATGAGCAAAAAAGCCAACTCAACAATGTATGTGCTGAATAATAGCATACATGGGCCTCAAATTTTTACAGTCTATTCTCTTAGTCTTACAGTACCACAAGATATATAAGGGGAGAGGGAAAGCTTACTAAGAAGCTGAAGAAAGCTTCAGAGTGCAGACAGGAGGAAGTCAGCCATAGAAAAATGAAATATAGAAAAGAAAGTATAATACAGTGATAACAAGAATTTAACAAGCATTAAATTGAGGAGTTGAAAAAAAGAGAGAGTATAAAAATATAAACAAGGCAACACTATTATAATAGTGTGGAGAAGTAAACGTTAGGTAAATAATAAAAACAGGACTTACTGGGGCAAGCAGAACCAACATTAGTGGTGCTGGTGGTTTCACCCACCGTATCACTGGTTGTGTTAGCCACTTAACCCGCCTCTGATGCTATCTTACCCTCGGGTTCCGATGTAAAAATAGATTAGTGGTACAGTTAATCTACTCAAAAATATTTTGACAGGCAGAAGCATTGTAGTTTTCTAAATCAGATTGCCTATAGTACTAGTAGCAGTGCTTTAAATGGGCCGGTACTCACCGGTACTGAGTACCGGCACTTCTTTGATTTATTACTCTGAGTACCTACACTTCTCTACTTCCGAGGAGATTACCAGTACTCATGAAAAGGTAGGCTCATTGGCTATGCTGGTGAGCAGGAATGGAACGTGTCTCTGGCAGCCAAAGTGCCACTTCTGCAGCTCCGAAATAAGCCCTAGCTGAGCTAGCTGAGCTGGCTCATTTGAATAATGTTGGGTGCTCACCATCACACTGTGCTTGACAGAGCAGGGTCCGTTCAGGCCCTGTGCTGTCAATCACATTCACACTATCCTGTGCTTTGTGCAAACACAGGAATCATGGCAGTGGCAATCGGGCAACTGCTAGTTCGGCCCTAGTGGCAATTTACAAAGCCATGGTAGGTGAAGAGAAAACATGACGTTTATCATACCTGAATCTTTTGTGTGTCTGCTATGTTTGTGTGTTTACCTGCATTTGAATGTCTGTGTTTGTAAGAAAAAAGTGAGAGAAAGAGAGAGAAAATCAATACACTCCCAGCAGGTATTTTAAAAATAATGGGTGGCACTTTGTGTGTACATGTCTGCTCGGCGACAAAGATTCACAAATAACGTAAAAGGGAGGGTTGGTGGGTGGATGAGTGAGTGAGTGAGTGGATGGATGAGTGAGCAAGGGTGGATGTATAGATGGATGGATGAATACATGGATGGATGAGTGAAAGCATGCATGGGTGAAAGAGGGTGGATGATTGGCTAAAAGGGCAGATGATGGGTGGGTAAGTGAAAGATTGGATTGATTAATGAAAGGTATGGATGATGAATGAGTGAAATGAGGGATTGAATGAAAGGGTGGATGGAATAAAAGAGTGAAAGGGTTGATGAATGGATGAGCGAAAGGATTGATGGATGAGGGAAAGGGTGGATAAAGAGATGGATGAGTGATAGGATGAATGGATAGGTTTGGAGATGATGGATAGGTTTGGATATGAAGGGTGGATAGACGGAATGGTGAAAACCTGAATGATGAATAAATGACTGAATAGACGATAGAATGTAAAGGTTAAATGGTGGACATCAGCAGGTAAATGGTAGGATGAATGGATAGATCGATGGAAGAGACAAGAGATTTCTTCTGGGGAGGGTCATGATTGTTTGCTTCATTTGATTGGTGCCATAAGAGCTTTTGTTCGAAGTGGGGTATTTTCAGTTTCTTCCTACTCACGTGCTCAAAAATATATAGTATCGTGCTAAACAACAATTAACAATATGACATTAAGAAGGTGCAACTATTGCAAAAAAAAGGAAATGTTAACATATTATCGCATTTCTCTTTCATTTTGTGTAATAAGTTAACCTGCTTTGTTCATATAAACACATTTCTCGTGTGTTTTGGTATGTGCAACAACTAATATAGAATATTTAATTAACAACAAGAGCACCCATATAAGGTCGGCCAGGGACCCTGGGAATTACGTAATTATAAACAACAAAAGTCCCTACAAAGAATAGATGAAAGGAGCAATGAATAAGGACCCAATCAGTGCTTATTTGTAATGACTTGTCCAGCCGGACAGTGGTTATGGATTTTACTGATATAGTAATGGAGCAAAAATATCAAACAAATATACACAAAGTGGGACACAAGCTTGTGTCCCGTACAAATAACAAGAAAAAGTACAAAGAAAACAAAGGTTCAGGCAAAAAACGTTTGTTGCAATTGGCAGGAATAAAATTATAATGAACCAACAAACATTGTGGTGAACACCCTTATGTATCACACTTAATATTGCTAAGGACATATAGGGTGTGTACAAGTGTCGACGGCGTTTCGATCCTATAAAGGGAATATTAGGATCATCATCAGGACAACATTGATTATGCCTGTACAGTTAAACCTGAATAACCTTAAAAAGGAAGGGGAGAAAGAGAGGGACAAGGGGAGATAACAGTTAGAATTAAATCAATAATTATAATTAGAAAGGTTTAGAGAGTCTGATCAGACACAATACTGTACGTCATCTTATATCAAGGAGTAGTGAAAAAACGAATAAGAAAAAGAAAAAGTAAAAGAAAAGCATGGAGAAGCAGGTATACTCAAGCAATAGAGATTGTGCAGGGTGTCAAAAAAAGTTGCCACGAATCGTGCGAGGGAACGGTATCCATAGTGAACTAGCCAGCCAGTAAGGAAATCCGTTCAAGACATACTTGTTTTCTTTGAACTTTTTCTTGTTAGTTGTACGGGACACAGGCTTGTGTCCCACTTTGTGTATATTTGTTTGATATTTTTGCTCCATTACTATATCAGTAAAATCCATGACCACTGTCCGGCTGGACAAGTCTTTACAAATAAGCACTGATTGGGTCCTTATTCATTGCTCCTTTCATCTATTCCTTTCTACGGACTTTTGTTGTTTATAATTACAACTAATATAGAAGTCGTTAAGTATCATCATGTCTTTCCCTTAGCCCTGTCCTAAGCCCCGCCCCCTCACTACACCTCTAGCTCATTTCAATGAGTACTTGCACTAATTTTTTCCCAATTAAAGCACTGACTAGTAGTAACCTATTCCTAATTTCCTAAACCTAAACTACATATTGAACTGCTAATGCATTACAATAAGTGATCTTTGCTCTTTAACCCCCTTTGATGGGACAACTCAGGCTCCCTTTTCAATGCAAAGATAGGACACATCAGTGGGAGATTGGGACTGTATGAGCTATATAAAAAAAGGCACATAGAACTTTAACTCCCTGATATACTACTGCTATCTTAATGACAGGACAGAGGAGTCTGAATGACCTCTTAAATAATCAGCCCAATTGAGTGCCAACAAGTAGAGTAGGTAATGCAGAGCAACTGGCTAGCTCAAACTGGAACTGATTATTATTCGGAACGTAAACTTAACTTACCTCTGAGTGTGAGCAGCATGCTTTATGAAAAAGAAAATTAGCATTTTTAGAAAACAAGATATAATTACTAGGCCTGGGCTAAAATTTCGTTCCGTTCGCGGAAATTGCGATAATTTGACATTTTTGCGTTCCGCGGAAAGCGTGAAAATGTCAAAATTTCCGCATTCCGCAGCTTGGCGATAATTTGTTTCTTGCTCGCGCTGTAAAATAATACATTCTTGCGCGCGCGCGATCGCCTTACCTGAATCCCTGCGTTCGCCGACAAGTTTTCTTGATCCGGTCGCGTTCTCCATGAGATGTTGTATTGTTTTTAGCCATTTGCGCTATCTCGCAACAGTTCGCGCACACAGTGACGTCATGTGTCGCGCGATCACGTCTTTCTTCTCGCGATCATGCACCGCGAGACAACTGAAAACAAGATGGCCGCGCCCGCGAGCAACCACATGGGTAAGTTGGCGAGCCGCAACCATGCAGAAAATCTCGCGAACATGCGGGAAAAAAACTTCCGCATCTTCGCGATATTTCCGCGTGTTTGCGATAATTTTTAACATTTTCGCGATAATTTGCGAAAGTGGATTTCGCAAATTCCGCCCACCCCTAATAATTACTCACCGAGCCACGAACAAACCAGGAACTTGTAAAACTTAAACCCACATGTCCTACCATGTAATGCCATGCACCGCACTGTGTAAGCCTTCAGGTCCTACTTTAGGGGTGACTAACAAGTATTGAAAAAGTAGGGTTAGGCCTGGCTATAGGTTAATCGTGCCACATCTAAAACTACAGTGCAGGTTGCTGCGACAGGCATGAGACATGTTTTACAGGGTTAATGCAGTAAGTGGCACAATGAGTGCTGCTGCCCACTAGTAGCATTTAATTTACAGGTTCTGGGTACAGGTAGTACCATTTTCTAGGAACTTACAAGTAAATTAAATGTGCCATTAGGTGGAGGCCAAAGTTTCCAAGGTTTTAAGAACAGAGCACGAGCACTGATTAGCAGGGGTAAAGTGTACATAGTCCTAATGCCAACAAATATGTTTGGGGGAATACCAGGCTAAGAATGTCAGGTTTAATATGTGTACCTGCCTGCAAGAAAGGAGGGAGGACTACTAAGTTCTCATCGCTGCGGTGGAAAAAAATGGAAAGACCATTGGTATGGTCAGTCCCTGGCTCTGCCACATAGTGGAGTTTCCCCCTGCACCCACCCCTAAGTCAGCAGCTCAGGCCGTCACACCACATCCTCTCCCCACTGATGGTGGTGATACGAGTATTTTAACTTTGCTGCTGCATTTTGTAAAGAAGGGAAAGCAGTATCCTTGCCTCTGGTCCTGATAAAGATTTTGGTTACAAGATTACCGGAAAAAAGTCACAGTTTACAGCACTTGAACGATCAACCAATTGGATAGGAGGAAACATTCTGGAGTGGTGAGATTTGGCCGTGGGGCACTCGTAAGATGTTCATTGACTGTGAGGCCGCGGAGACTGTACCATGATCTAGAATTGGCATTGGAAAACTTGTTGGTTTTTTGTTGTCTCTAGAGTTCCATCAGTGCAGAAGAGACAGCCATCGTATAATGAATGATTACTGTACAACGTGAAACCATCAGTGCTGAGCTTCAGCCCGGCGCCAGGTACCAACGGATTGCCATTCTTTAGTCATCCACAGTGAGTCTTCTGTCCAAGTTGAGCAAACCAAAAGAGACTGTTGACACAAAATCGATGTTGGTGAGTAGACTTGCTCTTGGGACAGGATTTTTTTTATTGGATTCCACCCACAGCCCTCAAGTTTTGTGGCCGGATCTACCTCTGAGGGTCACCCTATGCATGTTTACCTACTGCGGCATGAGCGTGCAGCCCCCTCTCACCCTAGGGTATGCCTCTTGCAGGCGCTGAGCAGCAGGCAACTGGCCTGCATGGTGCCCTAGAGAAGCAGCACCATCAGGCTGCCGGACAGAGCCCCAGGCGGGTGCTCATCTTCTCCCAGGGGGAACAGGCCCACCTTCCACGCCCTCAGCAGCACCTCCTCAGGAACGCTCATGAGAGCTTCTCCCTGGGGCTCCCTGCTTCTCTGGACCTACACAGGTGAGCGGAGTCCACGCTGCAAAGTAGTCCTCCCCTTACCTGGAAAAGAAGAATCCTCCTGCACCGAGGAGGCAGGCAGCCCAGAGCTCTGAAGCACCGCCAGCTGAGCAGAGGTGAGTTCAGTGTGGCGGCAGCAGGGCACAGCAGAATTCCACAGAGTTTTCAGGCAACTCTGCAGAATTCCACGTAGTGTCACTCCACCAACTCCGCCCACCCTTACTCATTATTCAGCTGTGGTTTGAACAGCCCCAGTTCAGTGCTCTGAATCCTCCTTTTGAATGATTAGGTTTTTGGGGAAGTCGGCTGTCTTGAGCACTGGTAAGGTGCACATAGCCTTCTTCATTTATGTCAAACACTTTCTAGCACACTTCTATATCACTTTCCTGGACTTCTTATTAGAAGTCAGGTCTGTCAAGAGTGCAACAATGGTACCATATCCCTTGACATACCTCATGTAATAACTAGGGACTCCTAAGAAGGCTCTCACCTCTGTCTGAGTCTTGGGGGTTTCGAAGCCAGGATAGTATGTATCTTGAATTAGAAGGGCTGCACCTTCCCCCCAACGACTTGGTGATCCAAGCAACTATCACAACCACCAAAGCACACCAGACAAAAGTTCCTGTAGAGTTCCTCCATCAATACAATTTTGTTAGAACAAAAAGGATTCCGCAATCATATAGTCCAATACCATATGTGCTGTTTCACGTAAATAGTCCACAGACAATAAATCCAGAGAGAAAGTATTGTTATCACTTTTTATTTCATAATTACACGGCAGCCAATGCATGTTCCGCCCGGTAGGGCTTCCTCAAGGCTACAAGAATCACATATACAAAACAGAGCATTGTAATACTCAATATAAATACTACTTAGAAAAATGTATTTTGTATAAAATACAATACATTAGAATTATAGTCCACCAGGACATGGTAACCAAAAGTGAATAGACCACCACCAAACAAGACAAGAATAAAGGTAAAATAGTCACCGAAGTACATTGAAGAGAGGTCCCTTTCGTGCCTCGAAGAGGGATTAATTTGTCAAGTAACATTCCATGTGCAAAAATAAGATATGCTCCTATATGCACCTGTTTATAATATGTGGAAAAACATGTCAGAGAAAGGTTGTTTCAGTGTCTGTAGTTGTGCACCAATCACCAGAATATTGAAAAAAGATTTTAGGCATAGAATTCTCACCTATTTCTCTCTTTATTTATATATTTAATATTGTTAAAGCAAATTAATTTCTCGATCAAATATTCAATTTCTGATTTCTTTTCTCTCTAATTCTACAACATAAATAGGAGCGAGGAAAAGATTGTTTAGTGGAACATAAAAGTATATGTCCAAAAGAATGCTAGTCTAGGTGAAAGTCACTAAATATGTACGGCTTTTCATCTTACCAGATGGATCATGGTCGTAGTGATATATATAGTCACTGCAAATCCGAGTTGTTTATTCCAGTAATATAAGACGAGATCAGTCCGTCTGAAATGGGACCATATTAAGTCCTTTCTGTGACCTCAAAAGCATAAAACATAGAGCGGGTCACCATTGTATTCTTCCAAAACTAGTGTGTAAAGCAAGTTTGAAAACAAGAGGTCATCCTCCTTGTTAGTCAACCTCAAGCACAACATATCAGTTACCCGTAAATCATCCATATTAACCGAGATTCGAAAACATCATAATTGAGAAAATTAAAAAGATCTATGTCACAAAGACCACCAAAGAAAGGTCACCGTTAATACTATTATTTCTTTCACAGACATGTCAATTCTACATCAGGAGCGGAGGCGAGGATTATGCATTACTTTCCTCACTTTATTTTCAACAGCAAGTTAAAAGACACAATATAAAAACAAAAGACCACAACTCCCATGAAGCTCGGGAGTAACCGTGGCAACCAGTAGTCCAATCATATCAACGATGCATCCCATAAACAGTAGCAGTCTTCATAGTCTTTCCTCTTTCTTCACTGCTGGCCCGTCAGTTAAGTCCCTTCTCTCCTTACTGTGGGTTTGGGTCTTGGCTGCATGGGCTCTGTATAGCGTTTATTCTTCAGCATTGTTTAATTCTGTTCGCTTTCCCACTGTGCACTGTAGCGAGCTTCTCTCTCGCTGTGGGTCGCGCGGGAGGCTTCGGCCCGAGCGCGTTTCTCCTGAATACGGAGCGGGTCCGCTAGGTGGCGCTATTTCGCGCTTCTAACGCGACGGAGCCATAGGCGCCGGTGAAGGGCCGTGTGTGAGGCTTCTGCCTCGGAGTTTCGAGCGCTCGCTCCTATTCAGTTTTACCCCTCGCCTGACACCGCTTTCGCGGTAAGATTGACGGGCATAGCCCTTGTGTTTATTAGCTGAGCTGCCTCCTCCGCGTGTGGTGTATATCACCAGGGAGGTGTCAGCTCCTGGGCACCGGCGAGGGGAGAGCCCCCCTTAACTTCTTTGGGGCGTTTTAAACTGGTGCCCTCACCTCTTATTATGATGCATGCTCAGAGAGAGCACGATTACACCCCATCTTTGTCCTCCGAAGAGGACCGGCTGTCCCAGGTGCGCAGACCTGCAGAGGCGGACAGGCTCCTTTCTTCGGCCATCGCCCAGGCGCTTGCCCCTCTGCAGGAAAGCGTTAACCGTTTGACCGCCCATGTGTTCAGGAGCACAGGCATTTTGGGGGACGGGGAGGCCGGGCCTAGCGGGGTGCCTATTCCTCTCCCACGCAAGGCCCACAAGCGTGACGCGGAGCACCTTGAGGCCTTCAGCCATCTGGCTGAAACCTTTCAGAAAAGTGCGCGCACGCTTTGTGATGCACCCTACCGGGAGGAAGTTGTACCCGGAGACAACGGCGACGAAGGCGCCACGGATTACGACCCTGATGAAGGGTTTCCCGAATTGGGAGAGGTGGAATGCGAGGATGATGGGGATTCCTCGGATGGGGACCAGGAGCATGACCGGTCTTGGCGTCCTCAGTCTTCTGCCCCTTCAGTAGGAGAGGGGGAAGGTCCCTCAAGTGATATGTTTAATCCCATGTGTATTTATAGACCCCGGTCCACGGAATGGGTTCCCGACAAAAAGGTGGCGGATAATGTAGCCGACAAAATTCGGCGTCCGCTCAATTAAGAAGTTAGGGCCCGTCTTCGGTCCGAATGTCCCAGACCCTCCCTGCCCAATGGAGTCACTTTGACCCTGAGATTGATCCCAGATTGTGCACCTTCTTTTCTAAATATATGAAAGATCCCAAGAAAGGGATAGATAGATCATGGCGGACTTGCCAGGACAAGCTCCTAGATGTAGTGGGCCCTTTGACTAAGGTGATAGAATTAGCGGAGAGGTCCCGTATTTCTGGGGAGCCCCTGCAAGCAGACGAGGTGACGGGATGGGCACAGTGGGGGATGTGTCTGCTAGGCAATGCGAATTGCGCCCTCTCGGTCGAGCGCCGGCGTTCCCTGTGGCTGAAGATAGACCCCAAACTTGGTGAGCTCTCCTCCTCAGAGGCAGGTCCGATAGCCCAGGGTTCCCTGTTTGGCGATCCCTTCGTCAAGGAGTTAGGGAGGTTTGTGGCTACCTTTTCGGCCCTGGACAAGGCGCAGGCTTCAATGAAGAACATTTTTCAGGGGAAGGTTTTCGGTGGGGCCGGACGAGGCAGGGGTCGCTCTTACGGCCGACAGTCGAATCAAGGCCCTAATAGAACCCAAGCCAAGCGTAATAATGGATGGCAGGACGGTCGCCAAGGGACCTTCTACCCCTCCCAGGGCGGCAGAGGAAAGAACACCCGAGGCCGGGGAGGCGGCCACACCAACACCGGAGGATACAGCGGTAAGCGTACCTTTGTTAACCCCGGTCCGGTTGGGGGGGAGAATTGCCCTGTTCTATCACAGGTGGACGGAGATTACGCAGGATGCTTGGGTGCTGGAGATGGTCAGAGGATTTCACATAGAGTTCTACGGAACTCCGGTTCAAGGGGTCAGGCCCAGACCCTTGGTGTTTTCTTCTCAGGACGAGTCTCTCATAGACCAAGAGGTTCAAGAGCTTTTATCCAAAGGGGCCATCGGCCCTTCAGATCTTCATCCCACGGAGTTTTTGAGCAACATCTTCCTGGTGGAAAAAAAGGACAAGGGTTACCGTCCCGTTATCAACCTCAGGGACTTCAACGAGTGGCTAGTCTATCGCCACTTCAAGATGGAGGGCATCCATCTTCTCAGAGACCTTTTGTTGCAGGACGACTGGCTGGTGCGTCTGGACCTCAAGGACGCCTACCTCTCAGTCCCCATTTTTTCCCCACACCGCAGGTTCCTCCAGTTTTGGTGGCGGACACAGGTTTTCGAGTTTCTGACTCTTCCCTTCAGCCTATCTTCGGCTCCATGGTGCTTTACGAAGCTACTCAAGCCGGTGATGGAGCATCTCCGGACTCTGGGCATTCGGTTGA
Source organism: Triturus cristatus (assembly GCF_964204655.1). Classification (NCBI taxonomy): domain Eukaryota; kingdom Metazoa; phylum Chordata; class Amphibia; order Caudata; family Salamandridae; genus Triturus; species Triturus cristatus. The sequence goes on from NC_140581.1 coordinate 406,969,285, forward strand.
TCATTTATTTGGACGACATCCTGATAATGGATCAGTCCAGGTCACATCTTCTCTCCCACTTACAGACTGTTATCTCCCTCCTCCAGAGCTTGGGGTTTACCATCAATCAGGTGAAGTCGGACTTGGTCCCGTGGCAGAGCATGACCTTTTTGGGGTTCAGGATAGACTCCAGGTCGGCGACCCTGCACCTCCCGGAACAGAAGATCGGGAAGATCAAGAACGAATTAAGGAAGGTCCTGCGGAGGGACAGGATCTCCTTGCGGCAGTTGGCCAGGATTGTTGGCCTATTATCTTCATCGATTCAGGCCATCTTCCCTTGGCCCCTGCACTACCGTGCCCTACAGAGACTGAAGGCGTCCCATCTACGGAGGGGCCTTACCTACTCCCAGTTGATCTATCTGAATCAGGAATCCAGAGGGGAGCTCCAGTGGTGGATCGACCACATGGAGGCGTGGAATGGCAGAGCGATCTTTGGGTCGCAGCCGGATCTGGTGATAGAGTCGGACGCCAGTCGCCTCGGTTGGGGAGCCCTTTGCGGCTGAACCTCTGTGGGGGGCAAGTGGACAGAAGAGGAGCTGTCCATGCATATCAACTGTTTGGAACTCCTGGCGGGATCCTTTGCTATTCGATCCTTCTCGACAGACAGAGTGTCTTGTTGTGTGCTCCTCCGGATGGACAACACGACGGCGGTGCAGTACATCAACCACTTGGGCGGCACGAGGTCGAGGGTTCTGGTGGACCTAGCCAAGGGCTTCCGGCATTATTGCCTTCAACGTCAGATTTCGGTGACGGCCGAGTACCTACCGGGAGCTCAGAACTCGGTGGCGGACTGGAATTCCAGGCATTTCTGGGACGCCAGCGTTTGGAGACTGGATGCGACAGTCTTCAGCTCCCTGATGAACTCATGGGGTCCCTGCCAAGTGGATCTCTTCGCTTCCAGATGGAACGCCCAGCTTCCCAGGTACTTCAGCTGGAAACCGGATCCCGGGGCAGCGGCGGTGGACGCTTTTCTCCAGGACTGGTCTTCGATACCAGCTTATGCCTTTCCGCCATTCTTGTTCATCCAGAGAGTGGCGGCCCAGGTTCGGCGGCAGAGAGCCTCTTTGATCCTGGTGACTCTGATTTGGCGCTCTCAAGCGTGGTTCCCTTCTCTACTAGAGCTGAGCTGGGACCTTCCAGTTCGTCTGCCTGTCTTCGACAAGGTCTTGGTGGATCCCCTGGGCAGGCCTCACCCCCTGGTTCTTCAGGGCCATCTTCCACTTATGGCGTGGAGGATTTCCGGCGACGTTGGTCGGACGGAGCTCTTTCGCGTGAGGCTGAATTCCTCATCCAGCAGGCATGGGCCCCGGCGACCATCAAAAGGTACAGATCAGCTTGGAGGCAATGGGTACGTTGGTGTATGACGAAACACCTGGATCCCGTGGGCTCCAGCGTTTCGGATGTCATCAACTTCCTAACGGAGCTTTTCCAGGAGGGGCTGGCCTATTGTACCATGAACTCATTTCGATCTGCCATTTCGGCGGGCCATGTTCCCATTGATAACAATCCGGTGGGAGAACATCCCTGGATATGCAAACTCTTGAAGGGCATTTGCATTTCTCGCCCCCCTGAGCCCCGTTATGCATGTCTCTGGGATGTCAACCTGGTCTTACGTCTACTGATGTCCTGGCAAGACAATCAGTATCTCTCTAGAAAGGAGATCTCGGCGAAATTGGCTATGTTGCTATGCCTTATCTCATGCAAGAGGGCGTCAGATGTCAGAGCTTTGGATCTCACAGCACGGATCTTTACCCCGGAAGGGGTCACCTTTACCATCTCCAGGAGAACTAAGACGAGTACAAGGTCAGTATCTTATCCTGCTTTTCCAGACTCCCCAAAATTGTGTGTAGTGCGATGCCTCAAGGCCTATGAGGATATGACATTGGAGGTACGGCCTCCGGGCGAACGGCAACTTCTGATTGCCATTAAGAAACCGTTTAAAGCGGTATCTTCCCCGACCATTGCCAGATGGGTCAGGTGGATTATGGCTGAGGCCGGTATTGACACTACTGAGTTTGGCGCACACTCTACCAAGGGAGCAATGGCTTCTAAGGCCATTCAGGTAGGGGGTAGATTGAAGGACATTATGAATGCGGCGGATTGGTCTTCAGATTCAACTTTTAAAAAGTTCTACTTTAAACCAATCCATGAAGCGGCCGCTCTGGTGGTAAGGAGGCTTTGAACATGCATAATCCTCGCCTCCGCTCCTGATGTAGAATGAGAAATTTCCTAGTTAGCACGAAGGAAAGTTTCAATTCTAATAAGGAGGTGGAGGCGAGGATTATCCCACCCGGGCACGTTTCTCTTATGCCTTCCCGCCCTTGGTAAATTCTGGTAAGGATTCTAGGAGCGGAGTGATTCAGAGTTTCGTATCAGGGAAGTGACCTTTGAGACTTTTATGGTAAATGATTATTGATGATGTTCAATACTTTGTTTGCATTTGGTTTCAGGGTTTGATGTTCTATCATGCTGTGGCATTCTCGTATTATTTGTCTGTTTCAGATTGTTTTGAGCAAAGTTTGAAATTGTATTGATAGTATACGTAGCAGGTTGACCTTGATAAATGTCATGGTTTGTAGCAGTCTTCAATGTTTGTTCTTGTCATCCTAGGTTCCGACTCCAAAGCGGAATAGGACCCACAGGGCTTAACTTCCTGCAGCAGAGAAAGAGGAAGGACTATGGAGACTGCTACTGTTTATGGGATGCATCGTTGATATGATTGGACTACTGGTTGCCACGGTTACTCCCGAGCTTCATGGGAGTTGTGGTCTTTTGTTTTTATATTGTGTCTTTTAACTTGCTGTTGTAAATAAAGTGAGGAAAGTAATGCATAATCCTCGCCTCCGCCTCCTTATTAGAATTGAAACTTTCCTTCGTGCTAACTAGGACATTTCTTATTCTCCATAGCCCCCCAGTTCCAAATAGGGCTAGTAAATGTAGCTTTCTAGCCGTTATTAGCAAGTAACCAGGTCCAGACCATTGAAAAAATCTACATTACAAAAACCGCCAAAACAAGGTCACCATTTACACTGTTTTTCTTTTAAGGGACATATCAATTCTCCACAAACCCCCTGCTCTAAGCGGGGATTATAAAAAGACTGGTCGAGCCTTACCGAGTGCTCTGTGTCCTGAAAGCGTCTGTGTTGTGCTCTCGTCCGTGTCTAGAATGAGCGCCCTTTTGTTTTCAGCATGAACCAAAGCATTCTAAATATTAAGAAAGGACCAATATTGTAAGAAGTCCTTCTGTAATTCAAAACATGGCGGCCATGTTGGTCAGATTCACGAAGTTGTATTATACTCAGATTTGCTGTTAACTCAAATATTAAATCATAATTTAATATAAAAGGTCTAAAGAAAAGACCTATATAAAACAATCATGTGTGAAACAGAAGTACCTGTCTCAACATAGATGCTCCGCATGTAAGTTTATGTTACATCAGTTATATTGAATGAGTGTAACATACAATAGCCAGTTGTATACCGTATGCAGGTGAAGAATTAAAATATACAGACCACAACGGAAGAAAATAGACAACTATCCACATCTCTCCTATTCTATGTTAGCATGAAATGATCTCTCTTAATATATTGTCATGTTTATTCAGTCGCGAATCCCACATTATGCATTCATTTCAGAGTGGCTACACCCAGTGTTTATCAATCAAGTTAAGATGGAAGAAACGTCTTTGATTATTCAAAATAAATCAGGAATTTTAATATGAACACAGCCCATCACCAGAGGTAGAAGATAGATCAGTATCAAAGTGGTTTCAATAGGTCATAAAAATTCAAACATCTCTTTATCAACGTTAATTCCCTGTTCAACGCCCTCCGATTGATGATCCATTTGCTTTCTGTCGTAATTTGGTTATTCTATTGCCACCTCTCTGGCCTGGGCATATCACATCAATACCATGGAAATCTATGTTTAGGATTTCTGCCATCTTATGAACTGTATTGAAGTGACATGCCACCGCCGCTGCCCCGGGATCCGGTTTCCAGCTGAAGTACCTGGGAAGCTGGGCGTTCCATCTGGAAGCGAAGAGATCCACTTGGCAGGGACCCCATAAGTTCATCAGGGAGATGTAGACTGTCGCATCCAGTCTCCAATCGCTGGCGTCCCGGAAATGCCTGGAATTCCAGTCCGCCACCGAGTTCTGAGCTCCCGGTAGGTACTCGGCCAAGTGGTTTTGGGCATTATTATTACGTATGGCCCTTATGTGTTGAGAGGTCTTACAGTGCTTGCAATGTAAATTTTCCCACAGATACATTTTATACAATAAATTATGAATTTTGTGTTACAGTTAATAAACTTGTTTATCATATAAGTCCTCTCTGTGTTATATTTGAAAGTCACCGTTCTATTCATGGCAAAACAACAAATACTGCATGTACCACATTTTTATAAACCATTTGGAGCTGAGCACACAACAGAAACCTGCCCTATGTGGCACTTACTGGCTTTGACAGGCTGGCCTCCCCTCTGCAGAGCCTGAAGCCCTCCTAGAGGTGGTATAGGTGGTCATCCCATCTAGATCTAAAGACTTCAGTATTGTCTAGATAGGCAGCGCTGAAGTCCTCCAACCCAGCAGGGACCTGGTGTACCAACCTCTGGAAGGTGACAGGGGCCTTCTTTAATCCAAAGAGCATCACTCAAAATTAGAAGTGGCCCTCTGGGGTGGAGAATTAAGACCTCTCCTTGGCCCACTCGATAAAAACAATCTGCCCGTTCCCTGATGTCAATTAAAATATATTCAGGGACATGGTGGCAGCTTTCAACCGGTAGATGAGCTCATCAGCTCAGTGAATGGGGTGAGTGTCAGTCTTAGTGACCGAGCTGAGCCCTCTGTAACATACAGAGAACCTCAGTTCTGGTGTGCATCCAGTGGGGATCCCGTGGATACCAGAACCACTGGACTGGGCCAAGGGCTGGTGACCAATCACCCCCAATTCCAGCAAACTCAAAATATCAAATGTAAGCTAAATATGCTAAGAGTCTGCCAAGTGTTGTGCCGATCTTTCAAACTGTGCCAAATTTCACTAGCAAGTCAATTAATATTTTTCTCCTTTTTCATTCCCCCTCCTTGTTGGGTGTGCATTTTTATTATGTTATTTTCACAGAGTTTTATCTAGCATGAACTTGACCCGAAACGGGTATCAGAGCGCTTTACAAAGCACCAGTTGCGTTACATGAGGACACATTCATTTTTTATTTTTTTGTTAGGCATGGGGAGATTATGTGATTTGCCCAGAACCACAGGATGTTCAGCGTCATTGCCAAGACTCGAACTCAGTTCCCCAGATTCGAGGTCGACCGCCCTAGCCATTAGGCCAACTCCTCACCTCTGCCTAAAACTCGGATTTCTTCAGCAGGCCTAATTTGCTATTAGCCTGCCAAACTTCATGTAGATTACTTAACCAGAATCAAATTAATTAGCATCTAAAAATGATTTTGCCCCCCTTGAAAGGTTTTATATCATCCTACTGATTGTTTCTGCACAAAACCTGCAATGCCCATGGTATACTAAACATGCAAAATAGTTGACATATTTCATGTGAAATCATCATGCCTCATTTATTAGCAAATTAACTCTTTTTATACCCTCTCTTTTAATTGTGACCTCCCTTTGACAGACCTCCATAAATGTAAAAATGCAAGAGTAAGTTAAACATGTGAAGCATATGCCAAATTTATTTAAATTTGTTAAACTGCACTAGTTAGAAGCAAATCAAAAAATACATTTCCAACTGTCAAGATAGCTCTAACATTTAACCCTTCCAAGCCTACATGACCCACTTTCGCAATGCTAACTTCTCAAAATCTACTGAGCAGATTTACATCAAACCAAGCAAAGACACTCCTCTGAGTAAAGGTCTAGTTCACTGCGAAAATGTGTGAGACACAATTATAGCATTTCTTACTATTGTAGAATGACAGACTCAACAAGAAATAAGATTAATAGAAACAACAGACTGGTGGTCAATTAAAACAAAGAACACATTGCGATCAACTTTGTTTATCAGTCAATCTCGTGGAAACAATAAAGTTATACAAAGTCTCAATTGGAGAATAACATGAGGAAAGAAAAACACATTGATACAATCAAAGAAACTGCGTTGAAGCAGTGAACTTGGTCGTCAATACTTGAGGGGTAGCCCAATGCATTTCAGGATGATTATCATCCCTTCTTCAGGGGCAGCTGTTGAAAAGAAAAGGTCACTTAGAAACCTGTGTTTTACTCAGACTTAAAATACGAAAAAATGTGTGCTTGGTTGCAATTACAAGATGCAGCGGTTGTGTGACCAAAGCGGAAAAAGACTGGTCTATTTCAGACTTAAGCAATGCTGTGAGAGATACCATAAAAATAAAAATGGACGAAACACCATGCGTCATATGAAGTGAAACCGCTCTCTAGAAATGAAAAAAGGCAGACAAAGTGGTTGTGCTTAGAATGACTCGAGTGATTTAAGAACCAAGAAACTCCGTTAGTGAGGCAGTGTGCCAAAAATATAGTATGGCAAGTAATGTACACAAATGGTGATAAATTCTTACTGTTTTAAAAAAGATGACTAACTCTGGAAACGGTGTTCACAGTTGCTAGTAGGGACGGGGAATCCAACTGTGTATATGCTGTAGTGTGGAAAAAGGACTGTGAATGCAGGATAAACGAAATAGAAACAAAACGAGAAACAAACTGGCAGAATCAAGACTTACTGAGAAATGCGTGTGCTGAGAGTAGACCAATGAAATTGCCAAAAGCTACAGCGCAGAGGGAAGAAAATGTGCACTGGACGATGCTGGGAAGGCACTGTACGGTGAACAGCCGTGAAGAGTTCTGAAACGTGGGAAATGCGGAAGCTGTAAACCAGGTGGGTGAAATGAAATGTATAAACGGACAGCGAAACGAGGTGAAAAAATGCTTACCACTTGGGCATATAATGCAGAGACGAAAGGGTGACAGCAGCTGGGAACATCCGCAAAAGGCAGCGGCATGGGCGTGCACTGCCAGGAGGTTAAGTGCAGGACCACAATACCACGTGGTTGAAATGAAACCATGTGAATGGAAAGAGGACTAATAGGAAATTGTGAGTGAAAACGGAAGAAAGATGGCGCGAGAAAACGTGATGAACTGTGTATAAGTGAAGAGAAAACTGGAAGGAAACATAGCACTGGCAGCATGTGTGAAATTAAATGTATAAAAAGAAAAAAAGCTGAAATTTTGGGATCTTAGAAGAAAAAATGTGTGAGCAAAATCGTGCATGTGAATAATCAATACTGAAAATGTTAAAAAAAAGAAAAAAAAGAAAATTTTACAAACATGCAGGATGTGGAAAAAAGGAATTGCCCTAGCTGAAATAAACGTACAATCTACGAATGGAAGACCAGGATATCTAGAATGGAGAATGTGAAAAACATAATATTATGGCAATGAACTGGATGAAAAGAGAACCAAATATGCTCAGTAGACAGAACATGAAACAATGACACACAGTATTATTGCGATTAACATAATAGGACGCTAATCAAATGTGCTATGGAAGCAGAACATGGAAAAATGGCACAGGCTGGAATGGACATATAAACTAGAATCAGAACGTGTGAACATACAATATTGTGTTATAGAAAACATTGCATTTCAATTCTGTCATTAAGCCCCAATGGTGACAAAGTCTGTAAAAACTTGGTCCACCACACTTCTCTCTGTGATAAGAGTTTCTCAATGTTCATCTGTGTGTTCCGTGGCATCATCTCAAGGATGGTGAATCTTAACTGTGCTACGGTGTGATGGTGATCTAACCAGTGTGTTGTTAGGGGAGATTTGAGACTGCTGGTGCGGATTGAACTTTTGTGTTCTGTAATCCCGACTTTCTCTTTACGTGACGTTTTACCAACGTACATTAAGCCACACGGGCATTTGATTGTGTAAATGACATTGGTGGTGTCGCAGGTTCCAGAGTATCTGAGTTTTATTGTTTTGCCTGAACGTGGATGATGAATGACATTGCCAGTAATGACATTATGGCAATTGACACAGTTGTGACATTTCTGCATACCTTTGTGCTCAACGTGATTGGTTGTGGATGTAACTGACAGTATGTCTTTGACGTTTTTGCTGCGAGTGTATGCAAAAATGGGGTCAGAAGCAAATAACCCGTTAAAATCTGGTTCGTGTTTGAGAACGTCCCATCTATTTTTGATGATCTGACGGATACGTCGAGAGTTGGTGGAAAATTTAGATACAAAGACAGGCTGGTTTTTTGGGTTCTTCTCTGAGGGAGTAAGAAGTTCTGTGCGTGTCTTAGTATGGGTTCTGGATATTGCAGTCTCAAGAACTGTTTCAGGATAACCACGATCTCTGAATTTAGTGACTTGTTTTTGAAGCACTGGTTCAAGCTGCTGGCTCACGGAAACAATTCTCTTGATTCGAATGAGTTGAGAGTACGGAAGATTACGGATCAGAGACGGAGGGTGAAAACTGGAATAAAGAAGAAGATTGTTTCTGTCAGTGGGTTTGGAATAAACTGTTGTGGTTAAAGTGTTGGCTCTTTTTGTGATCAGTACATCCAGAAAAGACAGTTGTTCGGTGCTGATGTTGTGCGTGAACTGGATACGTGGATTCTTTTGGTTGAGTTCGCCAATTTGTTGGACGAGTGAAGCTTCAGAATTTTTCCAAATTAAAAAAATGTCATCGATGAATTTGGCGTAGAATGCAAGGTTCTCACTCCATGTGCTATCGGTGAAGATGTAATCGTGCTCAAACTTGGCCATGAACGTATTCGCGTAGGCAGGAGCTCCGGAAAAACCCATAGACGTGCCGCTTATCTGCAGGTAAAATTCATTCTTCCACTGCAGGTAACTGTGTTGGAGACAGAAGGTGAGGATCTCCAAAATGAAAACTTTATCTATGACAGTTTCTGGTAACTGGAGAAGTGGCCATTCGCAAGCTTCTATGACTTCAGACAATGGAATAGATGTGTATAAAGCTGTCACATCAATCGAGCAAAGTAGCCATGATTCTGAAAACTTACTGTGGACCTGATCAAGAAGAGATAGAAAATGAGTGGTATCCTTGATGAAACTTCTCCACGTTTGCACAAACTTCTGAAGGAAGTGATCAACAAGTTGGCCTGCCGGCATTAAGATAGAGTCACAACCGGACACAATGGGCCTGAATGGTGGATCTTGCAGATTTTTGTGTATCTTCGGCAGCATGTAAAGTTTAGGTCGTCTGGGATGAGATACTGTCAAAAAGCTGCGAATTTTTTGGGTGATCCAAACCATTTCTTCAGCATGATCGAGAATATGAGCTAGGGTGTTTTGAAACGAAATTGTGGGATCCTGATCGAGTTTGATGTAGGTGGTGGCATCTTGTAGATGGAGATGAACTTTCTGCTCTTAAAAAGTACGATCCATGATGACCAAAGCGCCACCTTTATCCGCTGGTTGCAGTGTGAGTCTGTTATCCTTTGCTAAGTTGTTGATAATGGCAACTTCATGTTTTTTCAAGTTGGTGGGAAATGATTGACGGAATTTCACTTTAGAGAGATCACTGCGGATAAGTGTTTCAAAAGAGTCCAAAGTTTTATGAGAAATGGGTGGCATGAAAGTGGATTTGGGTTCAAAACGTTGCAACTCTGGATTCAGATCTTCAGTTTGTGCATCAATAGAATCGTGGGAAGGTACCACATTAGAAAAAAAGTGTTTCAATCTGAGATTCCTCATGAATTTGAACAAAGATATCTCTACCTCTAAGGAATTAGTGTGGTAAACAGGAACAAAAGACAAACCTTTGTTCAAAACTTTCTCTTGAGATGGAGATAAGGGAACTGATGAAATATTTATGGTAAGTGTTTGCCTTTGCTCCTCAGATTCCGTGCCTCCAATTCCTTTTCCTTTTCTTTTGCTCCTCCTGATTTTTTTGGATCCGGTGGTCGGCTGGATGATGGGCCGCTGGACAAAAAAGAAGAAGAAGTAGATTGGACAGTAGTGTCCTTATCCGTGAGAGTGGCACTTGCTGTCGGTATTTCATCAGGAAGTGAAACTGGTGTACGCGTGGCATCAAGATCGCGATCAGAGACCACGGATTCTTCGTCGCAAGAATCCGTGGTCTCTGATCGCGATCTTGATGCCACGCGTACACCAGTTTCACTTCCTGATGAAATACCGACAGCAAGTGCCACTCTCACAGATAAGGACACAACTGTCCAAACTTCTTCTTCTTCTTTTTTGTCCAGCGGCCCATCATCCAGCCGACCACCGGATCCAAAAAAATCAGGAGGAGCACAAGAAAAGGAAAAGGAATTGGAGGCACGGAATCTGAGGAGCAAAGGCAAACACTTACCATAAATATTTCATCAGTTCCCTTATCTCCATCTCAAGAGAAAGTTTTGAACAAAGGTGTGTCTTTTGTTCCTGTTTACCACACTAATTCCTTAGAGGTAGAGATATCTTTGTTCAAATTCATGAGGAATCTCAGATTGAAGCACTTTTTTTCTAATGTGGTACCTTCCCAAGATTCTATTGATGCACAAACTGAAGATCTGAATCCAGAGTTGCAACGTTTTAAACCCAAATCCACTTTCATGCCACCCATTTCTCATAAAACTTTGGACTCTTTTGAAACACTTATCCGCAGTGATCTCTCTAAAGTGAAATTCCGTCAACCATTTCCCACCAACTTGAAAAAACATGAAGTTGCCATTATCAACAACTTAGCAAAGGATAACAGACTCACACTGCAACCAGCGGATAAAGGTGGCGCTTTGGTCATCATGGATCGTACTTTTTATGAGCAGAAAGTTCATCTCCATCTACAAGATGTCACCACCTACATCAAACTCGATCAGGATACCACAATTTCGTTTCAAAACACCCTAGCTCATATTCTCGATCATGCTGAAGAAATGGTTTGGATAACCCAAAAAATGTGCAGCTTTTTGACAGTATCTCATCCCAGACGACCTAAACTTTACATGCTGCCGAAGATACACAAAAATCTGCAAGATCCACCATTCAGGCCCATTGTGTCCGGTTGTGACTCTATCTTCATGCCGGCAGGCCAACTTGTTGATCACTTCCTTCAGAAGTTTGTGCAAACGAGGAGAAGTTTCATCAAGGATACCACTCATTTTCTATCTCTTCTTGATCAGGTCCACAGTAATTTTTCAGAATCATGGCTACTTTGCTCGATTGATGTGACAGCTTTATACACATCTATTCCATTGTCTGAAGGCATAGAAGCTTGCGAATGGGCACTTCTCCAGTTACCAGAAACTGTCATAGATAAAGTTTTCATTTTGGAGATCCTCACCTTCTGTCTCCAACACAGTTACCTGCAGTGGAAGAATGAATTTTACCTGCAGATAAGCGGCACGTCTATGGGTTTTTCCGGAGCTCCTGCCTACGCGAATACGTTCATGGCCAAGTTTGAGCACGATTACATCTTCACCGATAGCACATGGAGTGAGAACCTTGTATTCTACGCCAGATTCATCGATGACATTTTTTTAATTTGGAAAAATTCAGAAGCTTCACTCGTCCAACAAATTGGCGAACTCAACCAAAAGAATCCACGTATCCAGTTCACGCACAACATCAGCGCCGAACAACTGTCTTTTCTGGATGTACTGATCACAAAAAGAGCCAACACTTTAACCACAACAGTTTATTCCAAACCCACTGACAGAAACAATCTTCTTCTTTATTCCAGTTTTCACCCTCCGTCTCTGATCCATAATCTTCCGTACTCTCAACTCATTCGAATCAAGAGAATTGTTTCCGTGAGGCAGCAGCTTGAACCAGTGCTTCAAAAACAATTCACTAAATTCAGAGATCGTGGTTATCCTGAAACAGTTCTTGAGTCTTGAGACTGCAATATCCAGAACCCATACTAAGACACGCACAGAACTTCTTACTCCCTCAGAGAAGAACCCAAAAAACCAGCATGTCTTTGTATCTAAATTTTCCACCAGCTCTCGACGTATCCGTCAGATCATCAAAAATAGATGGGACGTTCTCAAACACGAACCAGATTTTAACGGGTTATTTGCTTCTGACCCCATTTTTGCATACACTCGCAGCAAAAACATCAAAGACATACTGTCAGTTACATCCACAACCAATCACGTCGAGCACAAAGGCATGCAGAAATGTCACAACTGTGTCAATTGCCATAATGTCATTACTGGCAATGTCATTCATCATCCACGTTCAGGCAAAACAATAAAACTCAGATACTCTGGAACCTGCGACACCACCAATGTCATTTACACAATCAAATGCCCATGTGGACTAATATACGTTGGTAAAACGTCACGTAAAGTGAAAGTCGGGATTACAGAACACAAAAGTTCAATCCGCACCAGCAGTCTCAAATCTCCCCTAACAACACACTGGTTAGATCACCATCACACCGTAGCACAGTTAAGATTCACCATCCTTGAGATGATGCCATGGAACACACAGATTACCAATGAGAAACTCTTATCACAGAGAGAAGTGTGGTGGACCAAGTTTTTACAGACTTTGTCACCATTGGGGCTTAATGACAGAATTGAAATGCAATGTTTTCTATAACACAATATTGTATGTTCACACGTTCTTCTGATTCTAGTTTATATGTCCATTCCAGCCTGTGCCATTTTTCCATGTTCTGCTTCCATAGCACATTTGATTAGCGTCCTATTATGTTAATCGCAATAATACTGTGTGTCATTGTTTCATGTTCTGTCTACTGAGCATACTTGGTTCTCTTTTCATCCAGTTCATTGCCATAATATTATGTTTTTCACATTCTCCATTCTAGATATCCTGGTCTTCCATTCGTAGATTGTACGTTTATTTCAGCTCGGGCAATTCCTTTTTTCCACATCCTGCATGTTTGTAAAAAAATGTTTTTTCTTTTTTTAACATTTTCAGTATTGATTATTCACATGCACGATTTTGCTCACACATTTTTTCTTCTAAGATTCCACAATTTCAGCTTTTTTTCTTTTTATACATTTAATTTCACACATGCTGCCAGTGCTATGTTTCCTTCCAGTTTTCTCTTCACTTATACACAGTTCATCACGTTTTCTCGCGCCATCTTTCTTCCGTTTTCACTCACAATTTCCTATTAGTCCTCTTTCCATTCACATGGTTTCATTTCAACCACGTGGTATTGTGGGCCTGCACTTAACCTCCTGGCAGTGCACGCCCATGCCGCTGCCTTTTGCGGATGTTCCCAGCTGCTGTCACCCTTTCGTCTCTGCATTATATGCCCAAGCGGTAAGCATTTTTTCACCTCGTTTCGCTGTCTGTTTATACATTTCATCTCACCCACCTGGTTTACAGCTTCCGCATTTCCCACGTTTCAGAACTCTTCACGGCTGTTCACCGTACAGTGCCTTCCCAGCATCGTCCAGTGCACATTTTCTTCCCTCTGCGCTGTAGCTTGTGGCAATTTCATTGGTCTACTCTCAGCACACGCATTTCTCAGTAAGTCTTGATTCTGCCAGTTTGTTTCTCGTTTTGTTTCTATTTCGTTTATCCTGCATTCACAGTCTTTTTTCCACACTACAGCATATACACAGTTGGATTCCCCGTCCCTACTAGCAACTGTGAACACCGTTTCCAGAGTTAGTCGTCTTTTTTAAAACAGTAAGAATTTATCACCATTTGTGTACATTACTTGCCATACTATATTTTTGGCACACTGCCTCACTAACGGAGTTTCTTGGTTCTTAAATCACTCGAGTCATTCTAAGCACAACCACTTTGTCTGCCTTTTTTCATTTCTAGAGAGCGGTTTCACTTCATATGACGCATGGTGTTTCGTCCATTTTTATTTTTATGGTATCTCTCACAGCATTGCTTAAGTCTGAAATAGACCAGTCTTTTTCCGCTTTGGTCACACAACCGCTGCATCTTGTAATTGCAACCAAGCACACATTTTTTCGTATTTTTAGTCTGAGTAAAACACAGGTTTCTAAGTGACCTTTTCTTTTCAACAGCTGCCCCTGAAGAAGGGATGATAATCATCCTGAAATGCATTGGGCTACCCCTCAAGTATTGACGACCAAGTTCACTGCTTCAACGCAGTTTCTTTGATTGTATCAATGTGTTTTTCTTTCCTCATGTTATTCTCCAATTGAGACTTTGTATAACTTTATTGTTTCCACGAGATTGACTGATAAACAAAGTTGATCGCAATGTGTTCTTTGTTTTAATTGACCACCAGTCTGTTGTTTCTATTAATCTTATTTCTTGTTGAGTCTGTCATTCTTCAATAGTAAGAAATGCTATAATTGTGTCTCACACATTTTCGCAGTGCACTTAGTATACTGGTGATTGTTCTCCAGAGGTTTTGTATTCAATTGCGAGGTGGGCTTCCTCGACTCTAAGTTGCACGCTTCAATTGTTTATTTGTATGCAACATAATGATTCATCATTAAGTTTTGGTGTGCACTATCTTATCCAGAATTTGTTAAAGGTCTAGTACAGCCATAAGTAGAGCCACTATTGCTTACACAATAATGTGTATTTATACATAGTGTTTGAACATAAACAGTTCTTTTTGAGGGAATTTTAGTTGTGACACATGTTTCATCTGTAGACAGCATCTTAAATGTACTTGTACAGAACCATCTTCGCCAGTCTTGTATAGGCTGCACGTACTTGCTGATTTTCTGAATCAGAGGGCACTGGAAACCTGTCCACGATGCAACGGTGTTGGCAACTAATGCTTCCATCTCCCTTCCCACTAGAGGCTAAAACGCACCTCAACAAAACAATACTACATGCACACTGGGGCAGATTTATGAGACGGTCACGCAGCGCAGCAAGTCACCTTGCTGCACTGCACTGCATGACAGGGTAAGGACAGGAGTGCACCATATTTAAAAGAGTACAGCACATTCCTGCCTTTTCACCTGCACTAGTGCCCTGTTGGCAGCCTGCGCAGTGCACCTGCACTAGTGCCAACGCTCCTTGGTGCATGGGTGCCTCCCTTGAATGTAGGATTGTTTAGAAGGGGCACCTTCTTGCACAAAAATAATCCTGAGAAGCATCGTTCTGAATGTGTGCTGCAGAATGCAGCAGCACACATACAGAGGGGAAGTAATGAGGAGAAATAAAGATATTTATCCTCGTAACGCCTTTCCTGGGAAGGTATATCTTCTTGGCACATTCCCAGGTTTACCACTTCTAGTACATCTAGGGATGTCAAAAACCATGGGAATTGCAAGGGAACGCCCATGCAACACCAATGGACCGCCTCCCTAGTGCGGAGAAAGGCAATCTGGCGATTTGTGCTTCGTTGGTTTTCTTCAGATTCATGGAATCGCTCAAGGCTATGCAAAGTGGCCATGCGTGGCTTCATAAATGGCATGTACGGTTTGCGTCGCTCATATACCACGATGACTGGTGCAAACGCGTGGCAAAGGGACTCATAAACATGCCCCCTGATATTCCTCTGGAATTAACACTTAGCTAGAAGCTGGTGAGTTCGAAATCGTGTGCACTTTTTTTTTTATCACACGTGATTTTTATTACACCCTTAGTAAAAATGTCACTGTATTTGCTGTAGTTACCACGAACACCAAGAGATGCTGCACAGCAACTGGAATAGCTCCCCCTCTCTCCTGACACCTCTTAACATGTGTAAGCGCTTCAGTTACTAGAAACAAACATACACCAGTAGGTATTTAAATTCACAACTCGAGCAGGTGGGACAGCAAGACATTTTAGTACTGGCTCAACTTGCACGTATTTAAAATATTAAAAACGTTAACTTTAACTGTAACAAAAATGCTTAACTAAAAAAAAGAAAACAATTGAACGCCTCGCCAGGGGTAGGTGGTGTTATAAAAATGCAATTACATTACAATACAATGTAGTCCCGGACATGCGCGCGCTGTTTTCAGATTTAGCTTTATTGCATGTGAAACAATTAGCGCATCTATCATGTGATAAGAGGTGGTGGATTGGCGGATGAAATATAAGTAGAAAGAATAGCTCTAGCTCGGCTCGCATGCACGGGGAGCCAAGTGGATGAAGCACGCGCATTTTCATCGAACGCCAGAGAATTAGGATGCGCGAGCCTTCCCCATCCTGCTCGTCAGGCTTGTGTAGCACATGCTACAGATGGACGTCCTTAGGCAGAAGTACTGTAGTCGTCAGATGGATGGGAAGGAGTGTGGGTGGCTCGGTAAAGAACTGCCGCTGGCCCTAAGACAGGACAGAAAATCCCAGAAAGCCATTGTCATCGCGGGAGAGTCGATGCACACACGAGGCACACGCAGCTCCGCTCCAGCCTTTCAATTTCTTCAAAAAAATACAGCCCGAGCAGCGCTCGCTATTTTTCTCGGAATTCGTTTGGACTTCTTATTGGCAAAGACTGCACAGCCGGCATCCAGCAATTTTCTGTGATCCAGGAACAATGCCAACTTTAAAACAACTGCCAACCATTCATTATATGACTAAGCGTCGCTGTAAACTATTAGCAGTCACGAAATCAAGCTCCTGTGTTGGAGGCTTTATTTTACAGTGGATTGTAGGGAGTCCCATAAAGGTGTCAATCTCAGCAGTAAAGAATAGTACCTGAGTATAGTGACTGAGGGCCGCTGGAATTATGCGATTATGGGGCTGCTGCATTTTCATCATGATTATGTATTTGCCGCACTAGAAACATATCCCATGATATGCTGCACAATTTGCTGATTATAACATCTTGCTCGAATGTATCAAAGTTACAAACACAGGCCGCCATGATTATTGCCTCTCTACGTAAGATCCTTTGAGAGGTTAACTGGTCATCTTTTAGTAGTTGATTACTTCATATGGCTGGTAAACTGATACTAATGAAGTGTAGCCTGTACCCGCATACAATTAGTATGCGTGATAAGTATCAAATAATCAAGTTACACCGCCACAATGTGTGCCGCAATACACCTCCTCAGCTGCATAACTCCAGTGGCCTTTAGTACAGTGTAGCATAATAGTTTTGAATATACTTTCAGGCCCGTGTGGCAAACCTGCAGCAGCCTAATCTTGAGCGGTTACAATTTAAGGGGTGCAGTACCACAGGTCTGAGCCAGGTTGCCCTAAATTAGGATCGGTCTGGTTACAAGAACCGATTGAGGCAACCCCAAGCAGGTAAGATTTAGCTATATTATTATACGCTCAGGGCCTCATTTACAAGAATCTGAAGCATCAAAATCAATGCATCAGTTTCCTTGTGTGTGCGCCAAATGCCCTTGTGACACCATGGATGCGCTGTATTTGCAATACAGGGTCCCACGGCGCAAGGACTGAACAGATGCATCAGAAATTAGGACTTATTTGTTGGCGCAAAAGTGATGCATTGTGGAGTTGGTTGAAAACTGACGCAACTCCAGCAATACATCAGAAAACATAGGTGAGTCCCATTGAAAAAGCCCTGCATCAATCCTTGCGCCTGGTATGAGCAGGCGTAAGGATTTTGACGCAATGAAATGTTGTACATTTCACTGTGCTACTTCTGCGTGACGTTTTTGTGTGGGAACGCCTACACTGCATATATTATACCTGGCGCAGGTATAATGTGACGCAGGGCTCTACAAACTGATGCATTGGACCAAACGCGTCAGTTTTTAAATATGAAGCAGTGTGGTGTACTGATTGCGCCACAACTGAATCAAACAAAAGTGGTTATGCAGCAGCAGTGCAAGCTCCTAGTAAATGAGCCCTCAGAAGGTATAGTGCTTATTTCAGACACTCAAATTCAGGGCCTCTGATATAGTGCAGATCATTGGCATAACATAAAATGAGGGGGCCTCAATGCAGAATGTGAAGAGGGGTCCCTGAGTCTCCCATGTCTCACTGAAATTCATTCGACTTAGGTGGAATGAGGCCCCTCTAAAGCTTTGGGGGCCTTTAAATAGCCAGGGGTCCATGCGCTTCAGGGGATGCATGGGCCTCTGTTATGACCCTGAACATTCTGTGATTCAGGGCAAATCATTTTATCTGAAGGTGCCTAAATAATGAATGTGATCTTGTGTAATGTAACTGGTGCTCATGTAAAGGTCTCCATTATCTTCGGGTGAGTTTGCACTACATAAAAATGCAGAAAAAACATCAGGGGCATGCTATACAGTATTCACTTTGGGGAGAATCAATAGTTCTTTGAACATGGGGTTCCATTCACTAACTGAAGGGACTTTTTGTCAATTTCTCCATAACATTTGTTCTATTTTTTTAGATATTGTTCAAGCCTTAATGTTCTGCGCAAATGTATGAAGCACACAGACTATTGAAAAGATAGTGTAGGACAGCTAGGAAAAACATCAGCTGAGACGCTACCCTCAAGCTTATGAAGCATAGGCCCCCATGCAACGTGGGGCATGTGGAGGTGTCTGTTATGCCCTTGGTGCTAGTATCTGCAGATATTAGAAGAGGCCAACTCACCAACGATTTCCTGTGGCATGCTTCATCATTGGTGACCTCTCCTCATCAGGGTAGGTGGATATCACCTTAATGAGCTCAATCAGTTATGGGAGTTCCAGATAAATGAAACTGGAAAATAGCAGGGATCCATATCTAGTGAGGTGATGGTACGCAGGTGCGTGGCAGGCTATTCCAGGTCTTTGCTGCAGTGCTTTGCTGCAATGTGGGAGAAGAAGCATCCACCACTTCTGCTTCGGTAGATAAGGGGAGTATGGGCAAGTGAAAGGGAGACAGAGGGTAGTTTTCTTGATGGTTGGTGGAAGTACAGGCGGTGGTTAATGTATACATGTCTTTGGTTGTGAAGAGACTTGTGTGCATGGGCCAGCAGCATGAATTGGAATATCTTCTGCAAGGGGAGCCAGTGTCGTTGCCTGAGGTGGGGTGGGGTGCGATGTAGATTTGTCGGGAAAGCTGAGGATGAGACTAGCTGCAGCACTCTGTATGGTCTGAAGTCTCTGTAGGTGTGCAGCGACTCCTACATAGAGGGCATTGGCATAGTCCAGTCATCTGGTGGTGAGGGTCTGTGTCACAGTGCATCTTATGTCTAGGGGTAGCAACTTAATTATCTTGCTTAGCGTGCACAGATTAAGGAAGTAGGCAGAAGAGATGGCATTGATCTGTGATTTCATGTTGAGCTTGTTCTCAATGATGATTCCAAGGTTTCTGGCATGGTCAGAGCGAGTGGGTGCAGGTCCTAGGTCTGATGGCTACAAGGAGTCGTTCAATGTGTTGCAGCTGTTGCAAAAGATCAGTACTTCCATCTTGTCTGTGTTCAGCTGCAGCAAATTGTTCTTCATCCAGTCGGTAACCTTTGTCATGCCTCTGTGGAAGCTGGTCCTGATGGTGGTGGGGTCTTCGTTGAGTGAGAGAATGGGGTGGTTGTCATCTGCATAAGAAATTATGTTAAGACTGTAGGATCTGACGATGTTGGCTAGTGGAGTCATACATGCATTGAAGAGCGTGGGGGTGTAGGATGAGCCCTGAGGGAGACAGCAGGTGATCTCCTTGGGTTAAGATGTGGAAGGTGGATCCTCTTGCTTATTCTGGTGAGGAAAGAGGTGATCCATCAGAGTGTGTCCGATTGGATGCCAATGTGGGGGAGTCTTTCGATCAGTGTGTGGTGGGATACGGTGCCGAAGGCTGCCAAGATGTCGAGCAGGATAAATGCTTCTGTTTCTCCTCAGTTCAGGGGGGTTTCAATGTTGTTGGCTGCGGTCAGGGTGGTTTTGGTGCTGTGATTGTTGTGGAAGCTGGATTGGGAGGCTTTGAGTAGCTGGCTCTGCTTCAAGTGTATAATCAGAAGGGGGACGTCAGAGCGGGTTATTTATGGAGGTCCTGTTCCTATGCTCCTCGGTGCATCAGTGTATATCAGAAGGGAACAGTTCCTCTCTTGGGGTCTGAGTAGAGAGTGTCAATGGCTTTCTACACAAATGTAGGTGGTATCTGGGGGGATCTGACAATCCAGATCATAATGCCCTCACACACCTGTTAGGGTGTCATGCTTCATCATTGGGCGCTCCTCGTCGGATCGGCGCTGCAATGTCCAACGGGCCTGGTGGCATCTTTATCGGAGATCTTTTTGATCTGGGAATGCCGTATTGTGAGTGAGGTGTGTGGGGCAATAAGAGGACAATGTCTTCTAATGTATGTGGAAAGTGATTTAAAATAGGCCCTAACCTTGTTGATTCTCTTTAATAAGCATTCAAGGTAGGGGCTAATTAAAAACAGTGAGGCTACCATTAGAACCTCTCAGCAAATTCTGTGACCACTTCCTCCGCCCTCTGGTGCAACGAATACCCTCATACTTGAAGGATACCAGAGACGTCCTTAACCTATTAACCGACCCTACAATATGTGGAGAGATTGACCTCATGATGACTCTGGACGTGGAAGCTCTCTACACAAATATTCCCCAAAGAGAGACACTGAGGGTTATAGAAGAACTCCTTTTGAAAGAGAAATGGGTATCGGCAACTCCGGTTTCATTTATCATGGAATGTGCTACCATAGCCATGTGTGAGAACTTTTTCCAATTTAAAGATCAATTCTTCCTCCAGACCCAAGGAACTTCCATGGGTAGTACCTTTGCGCCGAGCCTGGCCTGCCTCTATGTCGCAGAATTTGAACGCCTCCATCTATCAAGTAACAACATCTACACCAATAACATCATTCTTTGGAGACGTTACATAGACGACAACCTGATTCTGTGGAAAGGGGACATAACAACGTGTGACAATTTTTTCACTTGGGTCAATTCCCTGGACCCTTACCTGAAATTTACCAGATCCATCTCTCCATCTGAAATCCATTTTTTGGACCTAACCATCACCTTACAAGATGGTACCCTCTCTACCCACACCTACATAAAACCGACTGACCGGAACAGCCTATTACAGTATGATAGCCACCACCCCAAAACCCTTAGGGACAACCTTCCCTTCGGTCAGTTCCTACGTCTCCGTAGGAATTGTAATAAGACGAGTGACTACAAAAAGGAGGCGACCACTTTAACTAACCATCTTAAAGCACGAAATTACCCTACAACTGTTATCAACAGATCCAACAAAAGAGCTCTAAACAACAATTGAGAGGCCCTGCTAGAACCTAGAGTTAAGAACACAGATGACACGCTGACTTGCGTTACCACCTACACATCAGAATCCAACAAAATACAAAGAATCATCACAAAAAACTTGAAGATCCTCGCCACCGGCAAGTTGTCATTACCTAAACCAAGATTTGCCAATAAACGTAACAGTAAATTAAGTGACATCTTAGTACACACACGCCCACAGAGTTCCCAAGTTAAAGCCCAAGGTACTCTGTGGGGGTCATCGCCAGTAAGAGGACATTACCCCTGTGGAGAATGCGGAGTATGCAACCTGACAAAAGCCACGAAAGAACTAAACCTAGAAGTAGGCAAAGTCTGGACTCAAAAAAACCATACAAACTGCAACACCAAAAACTGTGTCTACATGATCACATGCCCGTGCAACCTCCGCTACGTAGGCATGACCACACGCCCAGTAAAAACGAGAATCATGGAACATCGGAGCAATGTACGATGTGGGAGAACCACCACAAAAATGAGTACCCACTACCTTGCTACCAGACATGGACCCAACGAACTGCACTGGACGATACTTGAAAGCAATCCTGCCTGGTCCTGCAGCAAACTTTTCGAAACAGAACAGAGGTGGATTTTCCACCTCTCTACACAGAAACAGGGCCTTAAAGATGATATTTTGTGGACAGAAGAAAACAACACATCTACATGATAAATACGGAAATTTCCAAACAGAATACCGTTATTGCCCCTAGTTCACGAATTTTTACATGAACACCTCTGCCCCCCCCCCTTCCCCAACCACCCCGTAGACTACCTTCTCCCTCCCGTCCGCCTTATCCCAATCAAGTCCGGACATGTTCCGGTCTTTTAATGAATCTTTCTGGAAACAATTTTTCCTAACATTGATGGCATTTCTCTAGTTACTGAATTGATATTCCCAGGTCATGTTTATTAACATCTTCTTTAATTATTGTATGTACCTTCTTTAATTATTGTATGTACCTCCCCCCTTTTAATACATTAACGAACTTGTGGCCTATAACCTAATTGCCCCGAGAGACTCGCCGATTCTATCTTCACTAAGTCAGGCATCCTTTCTTGGGGACAACATGGCGCCCAGTAAGGAAGTATCGCGTGATCTCATCTCCTCACCGCAACTTCATGATCCTGGCAACTGACTCCGGCGGTAATATCCAGAAGAGGTGAAGACTAGCAGGATCTATTACGGTCCCGCTTCCCCGAGTGGGTAAGTCTTCTGCCCTACATCTAATTTCCACGACCCACCTATTCACTCCCCTCCTTCACCCCACCCCCGTTCCCCTACGCACAATCCGTCGTCTGAACCGCCCACACCTAGCCACTGCATGTGGGCGATCCTTTGCCCTCTACACTTGTTGTGAGCCCGCGATCTGTTTACTTCAACTTCCCAGTATAACGCGCTAGAGTTAAGCGTTCTTATAGTTTGCCGTTTAAATAACAACTGTTAATACACTAGTCCGCCGGGCGCTACACTTCACACGTATTTAGGCGGACTTTGTGAATTTTGCCGGAACGCCACCGCTGTGTTTCACTCTTAGAGACCATTCACATGTGCATTGACTAGTCACCTACGTGGCACTTCAACTTTGTTTTGCCTCATTTCGGTCTCTTGCCATGTTCGCGTTTCCTGTTGGCGCCTCTGTGATATCTTTTGGAGTTATTAGTCACGTACCATGGAAAGGTGTGTATTCGCTTCTCTCCCTCACCTCGTAATAACCTTCTCCAACACGGGTCTTTACCACCTAGGGCATGCAGTAGAACTTTCCACCACCACTTGGTGTCACTCTTTTCCACGGTCGACATTTTGTTTTAAGTTGGTTCTCTTGGCATTGTCAATTCAATGTTTATCGACATACAAGTTTTTTCTGTTATTTAGCAAACCCGTTCAAGTGGTTGGGTCGCCCTTCCTCTTCTATGAGGTATTCCACCCCTCCTCTAGGAGGTAAGAAATGTGTTTATATCCCTCTTACTTTCTCCTGTTGTTATTGACATATTACTTGACCTTGCACACGAGCCATATTGGAATTGTCGCATTGTTTTTTCATTGTTTTTTAACTGTGACCTAACGTTAGTTCTTTTGAATTTCTTAACCCTTTTCCCTTAACTATTGTTACTAGAAGAGACCGTAAAGTTTTCTGGTTCCTATAGGGTGTTGTACTGATCGGTGATCAGTTTGGATATTTCCTCCCCTATCAACTTCTGATGGTATCTATATTCTCTCCCCTTTTGTTTCCAGACTCCATCTACCAAGGTGGAACGTCAAATCCAATACCCTAAAATTTAGGGTCGTGATTCTAAGAAGGGGAGTCCACATCCCCACACTGACCACTCAGGGTCAGTACACATTGGTCCTGAAGAAGTGTCGCTGTATCTCGGAGCACAAGACACGAAACATGTTGACCCCAATCAATTAAAGGCTATCAGAATACCCTAACTCATCAACGTAGCCTCACTGTTTTTAATTAGCCCCTACCTTGAATGCTTATGAAAGAGAATCAACAAGGTTAGGGCCTATTTTAAATCACTTTCCACATACATTAGAAGACATTGTCCTCTTATTGCCCCACACACCTCACTCACAATACGGCGTTCCCAGATCACAAAGATCTCCGATAAAGATGCCACTAGGCCCGTTGGACATTGCAGCGCCGGTCCGACGAGGAGTGCCCAATGATGAAGCATGACACCCTAACAGGTGTGTGAGGGCATTATGATCTGGATTGTCAGATCCCCCAGATACCACCTACATTTGTGTAGAAAGCCATTGACACTCTCTACTCAGACCCCAAGAGAGGAACTGTTCTCTGCTTCAAGTGTGTCATGAGTTGATTGTTGATGATCATTTCTAGTACCTTTGCTGGGAATGCAACCAGGGAGATTTGCCAGTAGCTTTTGAGTTCACTGGGGACAGCAGAGGGATTTTTGAGTAGTGGTCTGACTTTGGCGTGTTTCTAGGCTTCAGGAAATATTGCAGTGGTGCTAGAGGTGTTGACTAGGGTGGTGATTCCCTGGCCGATCATTTGGTTTCCGAGGTTGAAGATGTGGTGCAGGCATGGGTATGGCAGAGCTCCTGAGTAGATGGATTTCATGGTGGAGGTGGTGTCTTGGGTGGAGAGAATATCCTACGTGGTCAGTTTGTGGTTGGTGTTGGTCACAGTGGTGGTATATCTGTCAATGAAGTCCATAGGTGTGGATTGGGGTTCAAAGTTTCTGTATAAGTTTGCTATCTAGCTTTGGAAGAAGTAGGTGAGGTTATTGAACAGCTCCAGTGAGGGTATGATGTTGTTTTTGCTGGCCGACCGGTTAGAGAATTCCTTAACGATGTTGAAAAGTTTCTTGGTGTTGTTGGCTCTGGTTTCGATGCATGCAGCAAGGGCTGTCTTCTTTGTTTCCCTCAACAGGCAGTGGTAGAGGTTGCTGGAGGTCTTGAAGGCTGCTCTGTACTCTCCAAGAATTTGCTGTCTCATGTCGCTGTTCTGAGTTCTTGGGTGTACCACCTGCCTTTTTTGGAGAATTTTCTCTGGATGTTGCTCTTGATAGGGATGATTCAGTCTGCACAATTGGTGATCCAGGTGTTGAAGCTTTTCACTCTTTGTTCGAGGTTGGTGGTGGGAGCAGGGTTGGAGGTGTTGAAGGCGTTTGCAACGCTGGTATGTGAGATTTTGTTTCACAACAGTGGGAAGCGTCGGTCATCTTGGGGGTGGTGGTACCGGGGTTGGAGAGGCTGAAGTGGACAATGGAGTGATAAGTCCATGTGAGTTCTGTGACATGGCTGTATTTGATGAGGTTGTTGAAGGTGAAAATTGACTTCAGAGTGTGTCCTGTGGTGTGTGTAGGGATGCGGACAATCTGGTTCAATCCAAGGCTGCTCATACTATTGAGGAGGTGTGCAGTGTTTTTGTCATTGGGGTTGTCGATGTAGAAATGTAGGTCACCATGAAAGATGTGGTCCTTGGAGTCTTAGGCTAGGGGCACAATGAAATCTTCAACGGTGTTGCAAGAGCTGGAGCGTGGGACTGGGGGTTGGTATGCGAGGAGTCTTAGGCTAGGGGCGCAATGAAATCTTCAACGGTGTTGCAAAAGCTGGAGTGTGGGACTGGGGGTTGGTATGCGAGGGTACCTCTGAGGGTTGTCTTGTCGTCCATGTGGATCTTGAAGCTGAGATGTTCCATGGGGAGGTGATGTTGTAAGGGGTGGTGGTACACTATATGATCTCTTTGTGGATGAAGGCTGTTCACCTCTCAGCTTGTTGGTGTAGTCCTGGTGAGTGATTTTATATCCATTGAGGATCGCTGTGGCAATGTCAGTAGCAAATGTGGAGCTGAGCCAGGTCTCAGTGAGGAAGATGAAGGTGCTGATGGGGTCCCATACTTCACTGGAATGTTTGCATAGTGAGCGTGTGTTGAGAAGGACACGCAGAGAATAAGGAGTAATGAATAAAGACTTCACAGAAAACACCTTTACACATTTATAAACCTAGATTTCTTGGTCCCCTAGAATACTGAGTAGTAATAAGGCCCATTACTCACTCCTCCAACTAAAGAGCTGCAGGGGGAGACCACTGTGTCTAGTCAAATGTCACTATGGTGAGGAGGGACCCGATGATCAAGCACATCAGTTTGGTGAAACATAGTTCAATCTTGATTCCACTGGAGTAGTATATCACTACCAAGTTACAACATATGACATGGTGGCTGGATGGTATAGGTAACTGGGAAAAACAGTAATTAAATGGGGTTCAGAGACAGGATGACTTAGTATATGGTCGAACACATTCTAAAAGCATGTCTACACATGATCCAATAAATAGGAAAAGAAGGCAAACATGCAGTAATGGTAGCTCTTGAAGAGAATATATATTGAGCTATCCTTGACCTTGTGGTGCC
Source organism: Triturus cristatus (assembly GCF_964204655.1). Classification (NCBI taxonomy): domain Eukaryota; kingdom Metazoa; phylum Chordata; class Amphibia; order Caudata; family Salamandridae; genus Triturus; species Triturus cristatus. Next base: position 406,995,284 of record NC_140581.1, read on the forward strand.
TTACACTCTTCTGAAGAATTTAACAAGATGTGGTGGTAGGCTGATGGTTAGAGGAAGGTTGTGAGAAAATATGAGACCGCCATATGAATTCATAATATTTGAGATGGCCAGTTTCTTCACTGTGCACAACTAAGTAGGATAACATAGAACATCTTTGTGATTTTTCCAGAAGCCCCTTTCAAAACTACAATGCTGATACAAATAGTGGTACTCCTGACCGTGGCATGGCTAGTTATGGGGCTATACAGTACACTTAAAACAGGTAATGATATGGACTGAGAGATGGGACAATGATTGTCTGACCCCACTGATATAAGAAGATTGTTCTAGGGTCTTCCTGCATGTTAAACCTGAAAAACTGTCAAGTGCCATACAGAACTCATGGCCGTTATCTTCGGACCCTGCACCTCCGCCTGGGACAACACCTGGTGGCCCTCCGCCCTCAGGAGCCCACCCACCCCTACAGACCACGCTCGGAACCTCGGCATCATCCTTGACTGCTCCCTCTCCATGAACCGCCAGATCAACGCCGTCGCCTCAACTAGTTTCAACCGCCTTCGCATCCTCTGTAAGACCTTCAAATGGATCCCCCCGAGTGCAGAAGGACCGTCACCCACGCCTTCATAACCAGCAGACTCGACTACGGCAACGCCCTCTACACTGGAATCAACAGAGCTCTCCTACAAAAACTCCAAACCATCCAGAACGCAGCAGGCAGACTCGCCCTCGGAACACCGCTGCACAAACACATGACCCAACACCTGCGAAGCCTCCACTCGCTCCCGGTCGAGAAAAGGGTCACCTTCAAACTCCTCACCCACGTCTACAAATCCCTCAACAACATCAGACCCAAATATCTCAACGAGAGAGTATCCTTCCACGTACCCAGAGGAACCTCCGCTCCACCGACCTTGCCCTGTCAGAGGTCCCCTGCATCCACAGAAACCGAACCGACGGGAGAGCTCTCTCCTACATTGCATCCAGGACCTGGAACAAGCTCCCTGTGAAAATCAGACGCTCCCGAACCTGCACACGTTCAGGAAGGACCTCAATACCTGGCTTTTCGACTGAGCCCGAGCCGCTCCCTCCTCCCCAGCGCCTTGAGACCCTTGCGGGCAAGTAGCACGCTAAATAAATCCCTGATTGATGAATTGATTGTTATTGATTGCCCTGGATATGCAATGTGTACAGTATCTGAAATACATGTATCATGTTATTCCTGCACCAACGTTAGTTCATTCCTTTCTGTATTATTTTGTTTTATCTTTGTAGGACTTTGTGCTGTGAAATTTCAAAATAAAGTTAACAAAAGTACATTTGGGGGAAGGTCACAAATCACCTTTTTTCGAAACTGAGTATTATTTCACCCCTTGATGAGAATATATTTAGACTCTGCAGTCACAGCCTACTGCAGGCCTATTTATTACCTGCACTAACCCAAAAAATATTTGGAGAGATCATTACCACCCAACTACAAGCTTATCTTTAAATGCTCCAGTTTAATGATTCCTATCAATAAGTTTATTTTTCAACCCACAGCACAGTCGAAGTTTGATGGATATCCATGAGCTACAACCGAGAGTAGTAATTGAACGACCACATAGTTTGTTGGTTGTTTTGAGCATTTGGCATATTGTATCACTATGATCTACTGAGCATATGTGTTGGACATGGTCCTCTCTGCAGGGTCTCTCCCAATTGTTTTTGCCTTATCTCCTCCTGTTTTGCTGAATTGTTTTGGTTGGCTTTAGCACATTACCACTGATAACCTTTGTTAAAGGGCTTGCGCTAGCTCCCCCGATCATGGTAACATTGGCCTATACCTGACTGGCATATTTGGTTTGCTTCTCAGACCATAGCAAAGTAGTATACCACATAGCTACGACTGTTAAGTTGACTGCTACTACTGGGCCTTCAGCACTTATTGTGCCACTCACTTACTCAGCACCTTAAAACATGTTCCAGGCCTGCCACTGCAGCCTGTTAGCAGTTTAACACTGCCAATTCGACTTGGCAATATAAACCTTTTTGCCTAACCTAAAACTCCCCATTTAATGTATAGAAGTCACTGCTAGGCTAGGCAAAAAACAGCCAATAGGGCAGGATGCATTTGTTTTAAAAAGGTGAACATATATGCTTAAGTTTTACATGTCGTGCTATTGAAAAACACCTAGTTTTGTTTTTTACTACTGTGATGCCTACTTCTCCTATGGGATAACATTGGGTTTCCTTAATAAATTTAATAAGTGATAACTTTTGTTTGGGAGCAGGTGAAAATATCATGTTTAGTGTCTAAGGAATTACATTTTGAAACCCCCTTTAATGGTAAAATCGGAATGTAATTTTGATTCTGAAAATGCAAATTTTAGAAAGTTGGCATTCTCTTGTCCTACACACAAAGAATGGTGGAGTGCACTCATAATTTCTGTTCAAATGTTCATCATGCTCAACAGCGTAGCTGGCTTGATATCTTCATTCTCGCTCTGACTCTGTGCGCCTTGTATGTATGTCCCAAAAAGGAGGCCCGTCAGGTCCTTCAACAAGGTGCACAGCCAATTGTGTACACTGAATTTCAATCCTTTTATTATATTTTTATCCCACTAATATTCCACATGTAATCCAATAATTTTTCAAGCTTCCTCTTTCCATTTCTATCCATCAATTTTATTCATATTTTCACAAGTTCCTTGTGAGGCTTTCTCTAAGCAGCACTGGAGGGTTCACAGTTCTTCATGACACATCCTTTCAAAAACATCTAGGAATGGGGCAGTAGCTACATGACCGATCCACAGACGGCATTTAAATGGAAACTTTTTTTACATTTCTTTTTTGATTAAATTTTATTTATTCAGTTATCAATAAAGCTGAGATACAAGCATACATAGGCAATGCGATCACATCTCTAAACAATACAACTTGTTTAACACTTGCAGTGCATATCTGTCCATATCATGCCATACATCCAAGACATCGTACATCCCATAACCATCCCCGACAGGTCAATGGAGGTTCCGTCTTTATGAACAAATCCTGACACACCCCACAAAAAATAGCAACAGGTTCAGTCCTTAGTTTGTTAGAAAACATCAGGGTTCCCCAAAAGAGAATTTGTTTTAGGGCTCCAGATGTTTTTCGGCCTAGATGCCATTGGTAACTCCTCAGCATATGTGTCCAACTGATCTTTACAATACACAAGATCCTTAAACCACATTTTCACTGTTGGCACCATCTCCCCCCCCAGTGTTTGCCCCTAGTCTCTTGGCCAGTAATAATGCAATAGCAATCAGTTTGCGAAAGCTAGGTTGAATTGTTTTCAGCAGACCCAGTAGGCACACCTGTGGTGTACACGCTATCCTTTCCATTGTCATCTGTGAGTTGAGTTGCATCACTTTACCCCAATATGCGGACACATGCCTGCATCCCCAGGCCAAATGCAGGAAATCAGCATTCTCCATCCCACAGCGCCCACAGCAAGCATCCTCTCGCAACCTATACCGATGTTTTGGTGTATAGTACATTTGCTGCAAATACTTAAAATGTATTATCCACAAGTTACAATTCGCCGTTAAGCTACCTGTCAACATACAACATGCGACCCAGTCATTCCATACCATTGGCTAATCCAGCACAGCATTCCATTTTTCAAACGCATCCGACATGATCATCGGGTTCTCCATAAGAGAGGTTGTGTATAATCTAGTTATCAAGCCTTTCTTTTCGCCCCTGGATAGAAGTACCTGTAATGCCCTTAGCGATTGTGGCTCATCCGGATACTCTGGGTAAAACGCACGGATTGCAGCCCTCAATACGGACATATGTGTAGCCCAGCATAGCCATATATTATTTGTTTGCAAGGGCAGCTAAGGTTATGAATTTCTCACTCGGATATAAATCGCCTAGTGTAGCGATTCCAGCTTTTTAAAAAAGAGTTCAGTGGTGCCCATTCCTGAGCAGCAGATATGCCAGGATGTGCATCTAACAACATTGCTGGCACATATAGATGGTCCCGTCCCGTCCCGCTCTCACTAGCAACTCCTTCCATGCCCTATTTGTGCAAGTTACCATATTAATAACCATCCTGGAGTTGAGGGGTTGCTAGCAGAGCACTGCCGCCGAAAGCGGGATCGGTTATACATCATCCGATTCCACAGCCAGATGTGGCAAGAATTTTTGTCGCATGTCCGGTGCCCCAAACCGACCCTGCTCGAAAGGTAACCTCAGTGTTCCCCAGCTGCATCTCAAGTTTTTGCCTGCCCATACTAGCGTTGGCAAACACGCCAGAAGTGTTATAAAAAAAGCTTTAGTCAGCACTATAGGGATATTCGTGTACAGATACAAGAATCTAAGTAAGATAGACATTTTAATTACAACTATGCAATCGACAAGAGAAAGCGGTAAGTGCATCCACTGGGACACCTGATCCATTAATACCGCAATCACCTGCCCATAGTTCATCTGTACCACTACTTCCTGCTCCCTGTGTACCCAAATCGCTAGATATTTAACGGCTTCCGTTGCTCACTTCAGCAGGAATTCCAATTCACACTTGATTGTACCCTGCGTAAGCGGCAGTATTGTAGATTTATCCCAATTAATGTGGAGGCCAGAATACCCACCAAATTTCACATATTCACGAAGCAAGAGGTCAAGATGTACCTCTGGTTCTCGCACATACCATAACGTATCGTCTGGCATGCAGAGATATAGCGAGTGATCGCTGTTGGAACCCCAATGCAGCCTGTTTATGTAACTGTCTGATTTTACAGGCCAGGGGCTCAAGCACCAGGGAGAAAAGCATGGGCGACAGCCTCGTCCCTCTACAAATAATAATAGGGTCTGACACAAATTTGTTGACTCTAATTCTCGCCGTCGGCCCTGCATATAGCAGTGGTATCCATTTCACAAATGGAGGGGGGAGTCCTATGCGGCCCAGCACTGTGAGTATGTATCCCCACTATATGGAGTCAAAAGCCTTGGTGGCATCAAGCAGGACCGCCGCGGCATTCAACTCGGGGTCCAAATAGTGTAACATCGCAAACAACGCCCTCAGATTACGCAGTGTGGATCTTTCTTGTACAAAGTCCGACTGGTCAGGTAGCACCAGTGCGGGCTCCAGCAGCTGAAGTTGCATTGTTAATATTTTCACAAGCATCTTCACATCTATATTCATGAGTGAAAGTAGTCGGTATGACTCACAGTGCTTAGCGTCCTTATCAGGCTTTAATAGCATAAATATCAGGGCCTCCCACAATGCAGTCAGCAAAGTCCCCCTCTCACAAGCCTCAGCATACACTTCAACCAGCTGCGGGGCCAGCAGGTACTCATATGCTTTATAAAATTCACCCGGCAGCACATCTGTGCCCGCAGATTTACAATTTGGAAATTTTTGTATGGCTTCCTTAGCGTCCTCCACTGTCAAAAGATGAAGAAGGTACTCCTTTTGCCCTGGTGACAGTCATCCCAATGCCACGTCCTCCAGATAATCTGCAATTTCCAGCTCTGTAGCCCCAGGCCGCCACGCATACAAATCCCCATAGTACTCGGTAAACACTGACAATATGTCCTGTGTCATATATCTCGGTTCCGAATCTGCATTTAATATCTCAACTATGTGACCCTGCTCTTCGTGGTCAGATATTTTAGTAGTGAGCACCCGCCCTGCCACTCTCTCATATGCTCTGGCAATCCAACGCCTGAACATATATTGCACTTCCTGGTCTGCCATATCTGTATGCTCCAGAGTTAGCTCTCTCATCTGCGCGAGGGTATCAGGTGCCGGTCGCCATTCTATTTTGCAGAGATCTCCGGACCCCCGCCTGCACACTCATGCATTTGCCTCGGATCGTCACCTTGAAGGCTTCCCAGAGCTTGGCTGCCTTCTCCACCGAGCCCTTATTATCCTGAAAAAAATTGCAAATGGCTGTCCCTATAGTAGTACAGAACACACTATCCAGCAAGGACATCGGCTGTAAGAGCCACTGAAATGGAGGCCTAGTATAGGTCAGTTCTGCCAGTTCCCCTATAACTGGAGCATATGTTCCACTCCCACCACCCATGCACTCACTCCTGTAGACAGTAACCAATAATCCAAACCGGTCCAAGATAAATGCACAGACGAGACAAATGTACCCTCCTGCACAGTCGGATATAGTAACCTCCATATGTCCACCAGCCCCTCATGCATTATCTCCTGCACCACGCGTGCCACCTTTTTCCCCTGCCAGTCCATGGAGGATGATCTATCCATTCCTGGATACAGGTATATGTTAAAATCACCACCCCAGACAACCCGAGCAGGGGGGAGCAGCTCCAGCCGCCTCCAGACCTCTCTGTAAAATGCAGGGCCGTCAACGTTTGGCCCAAATGTGTTAATCACTGTTAGAATCCGGGGTCTCTGGTTGGCGCAGGTATGCACTTGCGACAAGCAGGGACCCTTTTCATTTAAGTCAGGGCGTAGGATTACCTCTTTAAAAATAACCCCTGCTCACCCTCTAGGTAACGTGGCGCGAGCAGTCAGGCTAGATTTCCAGAGGGCATTAGGTTAAGCATTCAAGATATCCCACACAATAATCACCACCCCACCACACAGAGACACAAGGCTGTATTTAGGAAAATAAAGTTCTTTATATAAACTCTTATGCAGGCTTCAAATACAGTCTTCTCTCTTTAAATAAGGTTCCAGTTACTTTCAATGCTTTCAGGCAGTCCACAGTTCTTAAAATGGCACTTTTCTATTCACAATGAGCTTCCTTAGGGGTCTGTGCGCTTCGTAGCGCCTCCGGTACGCTTCTTACAACGTTTTAAATGTGTCTTGCCGTTTCTCACGCTTCTCGCGTGAGCACGCGTACTCGGGATGTGAACCGTACGGACCGTACCCTCGTAGGTACGTGTCATACACGTTCGGTACGCCTCTTTCCAAACCTCACGCTTCTCGTGTGAGCAAAGTCCTATACTTTCAAGGGAATACAGTTGACACGAAGGTTGCCAAGGTTGATGCTTCACGCGTAAACAGCGTAGCGGGTCGAAAGCGCCAGTACGGCCCAAACAAAGCAACGGACGGGTCGTACTAAAGCGCGCAGCACACAGTACCTTTACTTTTGGGGGAAGAAGGTCGCAGCAGCCTCAGGGGTCCCTAGAGGGGCGTCCCACGTCGCGTTGTCGTCCCTCCTAGTCAGCGGGCGGCGATGCTTTGCGGGGCGCTTCCGGACGTTCCCAGGCACACGACCCAGGTCAGAAGCAGGAGGGGCAGCTCGGGGGCAATTTCTTCAGCGCGTCGCACTGCCGGCATCACGTAGAGGACGAACAGTGCCTCGCAGGTCCTCACAGGGGGCTTCCACGGCCAGGGGGGTCGCAGAGGCTCGGCGCTCGGAGCCTGATCGGTCTTTTCTTTGCTGTGCGAGCTACAGCTCGGGGGCAGTTGCTTGCGGTGCTTGGGCTAGGTAGACAGGCCCTTGCGGTGCTCACAGTAGCCCCGGTGGCAGATGTCGCAGTTCTCAGATGAGGGGCACAAGGTCCTCTGGGGTCAGCGTTACAGGATCGCCTCCAGCAGCTTCTCTTCTTCTTGGGGAAAGGTAGCGCCCACTGTTCCTGGGGCGCAGTTCAGGGGGCAAGTTCACCAGCAAGCCCTTGGAGATTGTTTGATAAGCACAAGTTGAATTTCAAAGTCTTTCAGTCTTTTCCTCCTCTCCTTCAGCAGCAAGGCACCCACCACAGGCTAGTCTCTCAGGCTTAGAGACAGTACTCCTCCATGCAGCTTTCCCAGGTCCTTCTCTTCAGGCAGAGTTTCTTTTTGGTGCAAACAGGATCTGATTTCTTAGGAGCAGGGTTCCTTCTTTTATAGCAAGTTTCTTTTGTTCTTTGTCGCCAGTAGGCCTGGGCGTGGCTCAGTCCAGTTTTGGAGCACTTTTTTGTGGTGACTCTGCTCTTTCCTTTCAGCAGCAGGGCAGAGACATCAGCCGCTCCACAGGGGGCGGAGCCGGCATTGTGGTGGCAGAGCACCGGTCTATTCAGAGTCAAAGGTGTACTCCTCCCACCCATCCTGGTGTAATCTCTCTACCCACCACCTGGCAGCCAGCCTGTCTCCTGGAATTCCCCAGCCCTGCTCCTTTACTGTTACTAGGCAGAACACACACACACAGCAGAGGCGGACTGAAATGGCCAGGTCAGTAAATACTAACTTTCTAAAAGTAGTATTTACAAACACAGGATATTAAAATAAACTTTACTAAAAGAAGTATTTTATTATTCTGAGTTCAGGCATACTAAACTTGACTTTCTCCCATGCTCTATGAGTCCACTTTGATTACAGCGTGTAGTAATTCCAGCAGCCCATTCTGGCCTATGGAGAGCAGGTAGCCTTCAATAGTGAAAAACGAAAATGGCTGTAATTCACTATTAGGACATGCCACACACATCAGGGCATGTCCTACCTTATACCTACAATGCACCCTGCCCTTGGGCCTACCAGAGTGGTGACTAATATGTAGTTAAGTGAAGGTTTGGGGACTGGCAAGTAGGTGCACTTGCGCAATCAGCACGACAGTACCAGACCTAGCGCAGGTTCTGCAGTGGCAGACCCTAGACACATTTTACCAGGCCGCTTCTGTGGGTGGCACAACCAGTGCTGCAATCCCACCAGCAACATTTGTATTTACAAGCCCTGGCACTCCGGGTGCACTTTACGAGGGGCTGATAGTAAACCAAATAAGCCAAATATGGACACCAATCAATGTATACATTTTACAAAAGGGAGCACTTGCACTGTGGCACTGATTAGCAGTGGCACAGTGCCCTGAGCAGCTAACACCAAAAACACAATGAGGCACATCAGCAAAAAGTGGAAGGGAAACTCACGCCAAGGTGCCAGGTCTAACAATCACCACCACCTTAGACCCCCCTCAGGATACACTGTACCAACAATAATCTACCCTATTCATCCAGTTCAGTATTAAGGAGCTTATATGGGGTGCCATTTTTTACTAGGAGCAGTACTCCTCTAGAGTACGAAGAATAAGACAAGGCCACCCTGACAGCTGACCAACGCATCCCCACAGTCTGCTCAGTATGCTTTGTGAGGTGTGTTTCTTGTAACATGCCACTTGGACCATATGTCTGTCCAGGTATGCTTGCATTCGACGAATTTTTGGGTGATTATTTAGACCTCGGACATTCCACATCAGTAGTTTAATCACCTCTCCCATGTGTGCCTTTGACTTTCTCCACTTTCATACATAATTGCCAAATTACCTCCCTCCCCAGGCAGTCTATCAGATGCACATTCATATATTCTGCACTGCAATGCCAACAAAAAACAAACCCCAAACATACCACCCGCACCCACTTCAGCCACCCCAACACGCCAAAGACAGTCCAAGCCCTCAAAACTGTGTGCACACAACAGTCGTGCACCAACAAATAAAGTCGGGGTACTCCCATCGGGGGGTCGCTAGTGCCTGACCCTCCGCTCCCAAATACTTGGGAGATGGCTGAATAGTCTCATTAACTTAGCGACCACTATACCTCATGACATATTCCAAGAGGCCACTCCACCCACCTGCACCCCACATGACTACCCAATAAGTGGAACATATTGAAAAGCCATTAGACCACCCTTTATCAGAGCATCATCATCCTTCCCTCGACCCAAACAGCATATTCATAGAATAAACATTGTCATTGACCTCCCTGGCACCTCACTCCTTATCAGACTGCGTGTTCTCCAGACTTTTCCTGCTGCACTTCAATGATTTCACATTCTGCATAGCACTCGTAGGAGTTGTAAAAATCTTCTGTTTACGTCCCACTTCAATACGCAGCTGGGCTGGATATAATATTGCATATGTAATGTTCTCAGCCTGTAGATTCTTCTTCACTGCAAGGTATTTCTGCCTCATGGTCTGTACTGGGACAGAAAAATCCCGGTAAAATTCGATCACATTCCCATCGCATGTTATCTTTTGTTTCTCTCTTGCAAGGCACAGCAAAGTGTCTCTGTTGCAATAATTTAAAAGCTGTTCAATCACCGGGTGCAGATAGATTTTCTGGCCCGAACACCTCCTTCAACATGGTCTCGACATAGACCTCCATCCTGCCCGTGTTGGTGGACTCAGGCAGACCCAAAATGCAAAGGTTATTACGTCTCAATCACGCCTCCAAGTCTTCGTTTTCGGCCTGGATTACAGCTAACATCTTTTCCATATTCAGACTCTTGGTCGTCACTGCTTGTAGGCCGTCTTCCACTGCAGAGCTGCGCTCCAACGCCTCCCCCAGCAGGGCGCCCTGCTTGTCCAGTCACATTGCTAAATGGTCCATTCGCATATTGAGAGCATCAATCTTGCCATCAATTGATTGCAGGTTACTTTGCATTGCCACTAACGTCACCTCTAGTACGGACGTCCCCATCTCTGGGGGGTCTTGCTCCGAGTCTGACCGGTCCCGCTGCTGCGATCTGGAGAGCTTGCGGGCCTCAAATGTGAGATGTGTTTGCTGCTTATCCATCTTCCCCATCTCTGCCACTCAGCGCTCCAATATAGGCCACGCAAACCCCAGGTCACTTAGTCCCCCTCACCTACTTTTCTTCAGTATGGGCCCCAGCACAGCTGTAGGTAGTTCTCTGCACCAGATTCCAGGCAGGCCCCCACAAAAACGCTGCTCTCCAACTGTCCCTTTATTGTGGCGAAGCACCTCTCTGACCACCTGGCCTACTCCACTTGTCACTGATTAGTCCTGTCGTGTTTAGTGCTTTGGTTTTTATGGGAGGGGGGCTGGGCTACCCGCGCATTCTCAGCTTTTTGCGCGGTAATCATGTGTTGCTCACAATACGTTTTTCCCAGTGCGCCCGGTGCCAATCCTCACTCTGTCCCAGCACAACTGTGTCCCTGCCTGTGAGGCACGCCAGGCAGTGATTCCTCCCAAGCTACCACCGATCCATGCCACAATAAAGTTTGGCATGACCCGATCTCCTGTGCCGCTGCAGGCTCGCAGCTTGAACACAAGTACAGCTCCCCGCAATTGAGGCCCTCAGGCAGCCGAACGCTCCTCTCAACCCTTGAGCCGCATCCTCAGCTCCTGCAGCACCTGCTGCGATCACTTTGCCCACGCCCGAGCCTCTAACCTTGGCATCCAGAAGAGAGGGGGAGTCCGCAGCTCACCTTCGCGCGTGCCGGCTTCTCACAGTTGCGGATACATTCAGGCAGCGGTGGATAACTTCTATCGAGCAAAGGATTGTCAACTTATTCTTGAAGCCATATTCCTGTTTTATTCGGGAGGTTGCCAGTATTAAGAAACCTTTGCAGAGGGTGTGCCCCACCTATTATTAGGGAGGTTGAGCCCCCTGGTCGCTGTAATTTGGATATTGTGGATATTTTTGTATAACTCCTGTCCTGAAGAGGCCTAAGAAGATAAGGCTGAAACGTGGTCATGTTGACACTTTGAAGGAGGAGTCACAGGACTGATAGTGATTCTCAAAATCTTGCTGTGTTACACTAGAGCTAGGCCAACTGGTTTATTAGCCCTGCAGTGTCTCACGTCGGACTACCTCTAAGTGGATCACCCATAATTTTTTAAGGGGGACACTAGTACGAATAACATTTTTAGGGTTATTGTTTTTCTTTTTGTATATGTTTTATGATCTCAATGTGATGTAATTTGTATTGTGAGATATGTCATGTGCTTTCTCTTTGTATAGGCGCCTTGCCCGTGTGTGTTGTAAATCGATTTTGATGTATTCACTTTAAAAATTAATTATTTTTGAGAGGGTAATTCAATGTGCTCAACTCAGTATTGATTCCTTGATACTTTTTTTCCTTTGTATATAACTATGTGTCCATACCCAGGTATTTAAGGGTTATTTGGGTATACCCCTGTTGCTTTTGCTGGCTTCTCACAGTTGAGCACAGACAGCATTTCTTTGTCCGAAAGCCCCCATCACGCCAGTATCGTTCACATTAAGCAGCAGGAAGGAATCCACTGCTCACCTCTGCCCATGCCAACATCCAGGCTCAAGGCCCCAGGCTGCTGGAGCTCTCACACTCCCAGCAGCTATATAAAGCCAGCATGTCGCTGCCCGGAGCCCCTGTCACACCAGGATCAATCATCATGGCACCGGGGGGGGGGAGGACCGCAGCTCCTGCTCAGGCCTCTAGCTCCGGCCCCGTGACACAATCACAGCGCCCACCATCTTACCGCCGTAGTGCGCCCCTGGGCCTCCAGCTGCATGGTCAGTTTTTGGTCTCAGCAGGAACGCTCGCACTCCCCTTCAGGGTACACAGCATGCACACCGGTCATCCCAGTACGATTCCGCGGTAGAGGGCTCTTGATGCTCCGCTATTTACAGGATTATGGGAGGATAAATTTACTCGGCTGGCAGAGCCGCTTCAATAAGCAACCATCTTGCCGCTGGAAACTTAAAGAGCTTGCTATGGCACATAGAAGATCAAAAACTCGGATTTGACAGATGGGTTTCTCCATGAGGCACAGTTACCCCTGAGGATGGGAGTCTTCCGAAATGCATTGGGTTGAAAACAATAAGGACGTGGCTCCTTTTTGGGACATTGTCTTGTCCTAACCATTTGGTGCTTGCAATCTGTTCCTGGGTTACATGCCTAAGTGTAATTGGAAGTTGGGCTTTGTGTATTCCTCTCAGGCAGCCACACAATAGAGGGTCTGTCCATGCTGGCAAGATGAGGAGCGTAGCTGTGCACAGACCCACTGGCACTGCCTCAGAACACACACAAATAACTCTACACTAGCCTATTGTGACTACAGATAGCGTGGGTCTAGGTCAGGGAGGCAGGAAATGCCATTCACTTCTGTGGGGGGGAACTCCATACATTTCATCTTATTCAAATCTGGCACCAGGTATAAAACAAGGGTCCTTAGACCGACTCTTCAGTACAATCCTGAACCTGTGGAAGCCTATAGAAGGACTGCCTTTTACTCCAGAGGACAGTCCTGCTGCTTGAGTGTTACCTTGTTTCTCACAGGACTGACCTGCTTCTGCCAGAGAGCAGCCCTGCTGCTAGAGGCCTATCTTGTTCTTCAGAGGACTGCCTTACTGCTTAAGGCCTAACTTGTTCTTCAGATGACTTCCCTGCTACTTGAGGCCTGCCTTGCTGCATGAAGGGGAGAGGACCATCTCCTTGAACTCAGGACTACCAGTGTGTCTTCAAACCTCATTTGGCTGACCTCCTGTTCTGAACAAAAGGGGCACAGCAAGGTCCAGAGGCCTCCCTGCAACTTCTCAGCTGTCCTGTGGTAACTGACACTGCCTGGACCTGCAACTGCACCTTCCTGGGTGGGCAACTGAACCTGAAACTGGGCCTGACTAAGCCCAGCTGGCTTCTGCTGGAGTGAATTGCTGATCCCCAAGAGGTGCCTACCCAGGTCCTGGACCCTTGGATGACATCAATTGAGCTCCTTTTGTGAAAACCTGATGTTTTGAACTTTGATAACCAGACTTTGAGACAGTAACTTTTTCAGTGGGACTAACCTGGTCCATGTATACAGCCGCTTTCAATCGCTGTCAGCCCAAATTGTGACTTTGTTCCAGTCTAGCAGTACATATACCCCAGTTAGTGATGTATGCTTCTTTACACTATTTTTACTTCAACTTTTAAAATTGCATATGACTGGACTTTTGTCATTTTGGTCTCATTTTATTAATTAAATATTTCTCAATTTTCCCAAATTGTTGTGAACTTTTTTACTATGTTGTGTTTTAACTCTATTACTGTTTATGTGCTACATAAATATTTAACACAGGGCCTCTAAATTAAGCCTGACTTCTCTCGTGCCAAACTACCAGTGGTGTAAACTCAGCTTAATTCAGTGTCTTTTGTGGTTCTGTTGGATTGTGTAATCTTTATTGAGGCAAAAAGGAACTACTGATAATATGGGATTCAAACTAGGTAATGTGGCTAGAGTATATTTATAGTCTTAGATTTCGAGATGTAGCTATTTCTATTGGCAAGTATGTGCAAAAAATCATAAAGACCCTGTTGGTACTATCTTCCCCTTAGAGTCTTAAGAAGTAGGTCAGCATGGGTGTGTTTATACACAGGGCCTAATTACGATGTCAGTCCAACTGAAATCGTATTGGAAATAGACCGCCCGACAAGGAGCCGGTGGTTCCTCTTTCACAACTATGATGCGACCGCCTTCACGGTGGTCGCAAAGTGTATTTTTTGTATTTAGGCTGGTACTTTTTTTAACATCGCTGTACTGTGTGGTAGACACCATGCGGTGCCTGCCACAGAGTGTAGGAATGTTTAGTGGGGCACCACAGGTGACCCCATACCTCATAGCAGAGGCCGCAGGTGGACAGGGGCCCTAAAAATAATTTGCCGACAGCCTTTCCATGTCGTAAAGGCTGACATGGAAAGGCAGTGAGAAATGGACATTGTTGCATGGATTCTGCTCATGCACAGAACTATGCGCAGGAAACCAGGACCTCAGTGAATTGTGGTGTACCAAAAACTCACCTCAGAACCCAGAACCCCTATCCGACCAGCATCAGTGTCCCATTCGTTATCCGTATTTATCTCGGCGGTCCCAATGTATAGACAACCCAGAACAAGCGACTTAGTGTATTCTCAGGAATGGTGGGAATCAGAAATACCTGTTCGTTATTATTCTCATATCAGTCCACAACAAGAGTAAACAGAGACACGGTAAAGTTTAAAGAGTTTATTTTATAAACCTTGTGTCCTAAGATGCAGTACATTGGCTAACATAAGCAGACAAATGATTAAAATAAAAACCATCAGCATAGTTACAATACCATAGAAAATGAAAGGAGAAATCATAATAAAATGACAGTGGAATACAGCCACCTTCCTTTCGATAGTAAACTAATATTATTAGACTAATAGAAAGTCTCTAGGCTTGAATGGGGAACCCCATACCGTAAAGATCAGCTTAGTGGAATCACATCACAGGATCAGGTGTACTCTGCTCCTGGGAAAGCTCTTCTTCCGAATGAATGAATCAAGCAAGCAGCCTGCAATATTAAAAGCACTCGACTCTCAGGTATTTGCAGCTGTGTGCGTGTTATAGCTAAATAGTGGGCCGATCAACCTGAACCCAAAAACATGCACCGTCTAGCGACCCAGACTGTTTCTTTACACAATGTTCAGACCAAGGTCACAGCTCACGGCTAGGAATGTGAACAACAGACAGTTCTCATGTGAAGAAAAGGCGAGCAAGCATTTCTCAAATAATAACATGTAACTGCAGTGTTGTGTGCAAAAGCAGCAAAAGTGGCAAGATGGCTTTCCATGGATGGAAATCCATATAAGGTCAGTGGAAGTTCGAAGAGAAGAAAGAGAAAAAAAAACATTTAAAGGAAAAAAATATATTATCGATGGATGTCGAACGAAAAGGCAAAAGTTCTTCCAAAGGAATGTTGGATGACATCCAAGTTAATCCATCAATGTATAAGCACAGTAAGTAGCAACGGCTTCCAAGAGGAAATCATTGGAACGTCCTGCAAAATTATCTGCCATCCAGTTCAGCAAGGGGAATGAACAGACATGTTCTTCGACAACTGGAGCCACTAGTACCATCAGAGGACAACTGGCGTGTTCTTCAAGATAACTTCTTGCCAGGAAGTCATCTGCAGCCGTACCGATGTCCCAATTCCCTAGGACTCCATGTGCTGCTCCACAGGCCATAATCCTGACACCAGAACAGTCCAACTCATGAGCCACTAAGGGGCTCATTAGTCAATCATAATCCGGGGCGGGAGACACCGAGTTCGACAAGCACAAATCCAGAGCCCATTGGAACGGACACTCTAGGCAATGGAAGACAGGTTGTACGCTTGTAAAGTAGGGAAACTGAAAGGACAATCCAGAGGCTAAGCTCAAGGTTGCCAGCGGTAGTGTTCCATAGTATTCAAGCATCCGGTTACGAAGATGGAGCAGCCGGGACAGGATGTCGTGTGACACAAATTGTGCATCCATTGCGTAGTAAGCAGACCAACAACAGCACCCCAGCCACAAGGGCGAGAATCAACGGGAGACCTCCAAAGACGCTGGAAAAAATAGAATGAAAAAATACTGTGATCACACCAAAAATAGTTTGGAAGGAGGTCACGAGGCCAGAGCCCACAATTTTGAAAAAATATGCCAGGCCACTTGTTGACGAGGCATTAAAGATAGTCTGAATCAGGGCACCAAAATGAAGTGGGAGATCAGTATTCAAAAGCGCTTGCACCTCTGTGCGCGTGTTTCCTACGTGAAGGACAAACGTTTCCCGGGACGAAGTCAACGTGACTTCTTTTTGAGCCAATAGAGCCCTTATTCTGCTCATGTTGTTGAACTCTGCTTTCAAGGTTGGAATGGAAGGCCAGATGGATACATCGAGCCGTCCATGCGGGGGTGGGAAAAGGACGTTGTTACAGCAGACTACTCTCTGTGATACAGTCACTATGTAGGGAATTCCCACTAACATCCCACAGCAAGCTTAATTATTTAATAGCAAATAACTACCGTTAGCCAGCAGCATTAATGACGGTGTTATGACTGGCACTGGAATCTCTTTCAGGACGCAAGCTAAATTAGGAGCATGCACATTACACGCACCATGCAATTGAATGTGCCGACACACCACAGAGTGAACCGGAGTGGAAGTGCATTCTTCACCTTTTAAGTAAACCTCTTTACCGTCCCTCACGCACCTGTACGTGAATGGGAGTGACCAAACTTCATGCAGGAAGGCAGTACCTAGTTGTTCATATCTGCCTAGCGCATAATGTTTCACGCAGGAACTGAACTTAAACAGGGGAAATGGTAATGTGATTAACCCGCGGATAAGCCACACAGCAGAGTTTAATTCGGCAACAGAGAAAGGCAAAGGTTCTAACTTTTCAATGTGCAGCAATGAGTATGTTGCATCTTTCATGGACATGAACTGTTGTTTTGCAGTTAAATTAAAAGGAAGGAACAAAGATGAAGTATTCATGTAGTCCCAAGGGACTTTCCCAGCCTTTAACATTTGCAATGTCCATGCAAACTGCATTATAGAACGCAATTGATTTTGACCATGATATAAAACAGACACATCATCCTGCACAATGTCAACAACAGATGAAACGATAGTATCTAACGTATCAATTCTGGAAGACAGGGTGTTAATTCTATTATCTATAACAGCCAACACCTTCTCCATATTGGCTTGATCAATAGCCCGTAATCTGGATGCAGCTTCAATTTGCGATAGCTTCCAAACCTCGTTATAAACAGCATATACCCATCTTTTGGACCTGCCAACCGCAGGACCCTTAACAAAATCATTCAAATCTATTTTGTCGTGTAATTGTGATAAATGAAGTGTAACAGATGCTAAGGTGGAATGTTGCAGCCAAGATTGGCATAACTTCCCTACTGAGTAGGTAGTTACAGTATGAGAGGATTCAAAACGGGGGTCCACACGAACTTGCGTATACCCCGGATTTAAATCCAGAAACCGATGTTGACAGGAATCTGAGCTCGTTTGCCATATTAACCATCCTTGCAGATTTAATTTGGAAATATTGAAGGATGTGTTAGAAATGTATGACTGCAACTCAGCAAGGGTCAGATCCGTATGATTATCCAAATTAGGATAAGCACCCAGATCCGGAGTAGAGGGAGAATTTAATTTTTTAGAATTAGTCAATCCAAAACAGGTGGTCTGAAAAATCGACGAATTTCAAAATAACATGTGGTTCGGGATGAGGCAGGCACGATGCAAATCTTCTGTTCCCTGTACCTGCCACGGTTTAGAACCCCAAGCCAATTTAAGATCAATAGTTGCTTTCCACAGATCATAACCTCTGATTGCCAAATAATCTATAAAGGATTTGGAATATAACAATTTTGTGTGTGTCAGCCTAACTTTCGAGGCAGACTCAGCTGCCACTTTAAAGTAAAAGGAGGCAGGATTTGACACACTGAAATCAGAAAAATATGTGAATTTGTTCACTAACGTGGTGGAGCTGCCCAGCCTAGGCGCTGGACAGTGTTCCCATTGCGTATAATTTACAAAATTTCTAAACGTATTGGCTTTGTGAAGGAAATGATTGCCATAATGTTGACAGCAAAACTGCTCATCATAATTAGCAGTATCTAAATACAAATCCTCAGCATCAAACGCAGCATAATATTTCAAATCAGAAAACAGTGCTTCTATGGCTTGAACATCCCAATCATCTGAGCGGATGCTTTGCTTAACTACATCACCCATAGAAACACGAAATACATTTGGCACATTGATTACTTCAGTGGGAACATTAATTTGAAATTTAACAGCATCCTGCGCAATCCCATCCAACACAGGCCAGGCAGTAATATTCACAAAAGTCTGGTCCCTTTTCATGATATGTGATGAGGAGTGGGGGGCCAAAGTTCCATCAATTAGTCTAATTGTAGATCTTTCTCTTAGGTAGTGTCCATTCACAAGACGAAAAAACACCACCACAAATCCAATGGACATGAACAAAAAAATAGATATGAGCACCAGCCAAATGTAAGACCAAGGGGGAATTAAAAAATGTCTTTTAAACCAGACAGCAAAGATTGAAACTTTTGATGGGGCATTGGAAGTCATTGAGTTAGTGTCAAAGGAGAAGCGTGACTGGTTAACTGCGGTGGATTTTAAAACAGGCAACGGTACATCTGCAGGATAAGCATACTCAGGGGCAGATTTATGTTTCCTGGCGCATCCCTGCAAATCAGCAAGGATGCGCCAGGAATGATGCGTCACGCAAGTTTACCCTTGCGCCACACATGATGCGCCGCATTTACAATGCGGCGCATCATGGCGCAGGAATAAACAGATGCGTGACGCATCCGATGGCGTAAGGTTGGCGCAGTGCTTCAGTTGCGTCGCATGCGCGACGCAACTCCAGCACTGTTCCAACCTACCCTATCCCTAACATGGTGCGTCAAGCCTTACGCCTGCTTCAAGCAGGCGCAGGGTTTTGGCGCATCAGCGTTGGGAAAGTGACTCAGTCAAATCTTATAGATTTGACTGAGTCACTTTTCAGGGGCGTTCCTGCGATGGAACGCCCCCCCCTCTGTCGACACGCCCACGTGAAACCTGATGCAGGTTTTACGTGGCGCAGGGCTTTACATCGTGACGCATCTCCATAGATGCGTCACGATGTAAATATGGCGCAACGTGGCGCAGGGTTTACACCGCCGCTGCGTCACAAAAGTGACGCAACGGCGGCGTAAAAGTGGCGCATCTCCAATATAGATCTGCCCCTCAGTTTCTTCAGGTAGACCACCAGCTGTTGGTGGCAACAAAGGACCAGTAACTGTATGCATCTCGATGGCAACATCAGGTAAGGTGGTAGAAGCTGGAGCCAAAACAGAATTTCTCAGCATCGCAGGGCAAGAAACCACTGGAGTCATACTAAGAAGAATCGGCTACTCGCTGTAGCTTGACATTGTCAATAGAGATGTACTTGTTATCCTTGCGACCAGGGAGTGGAGGTAAAATGACTGTTCGTGTACCCTGCACGCCAAGCACTGGAACCGGTGCACGATAAGAGGGGCTAAACTCCTTCTTGTTCTCCACCTTCTCACGGACCAGATCACCAACTCGAGGTAGCCAGCCGACTGCCAGAATCTGAAGCGCAGCAACAGATGTGGAGGGCACGTGTTCCTTCGCTAGACTGTCTCTGGCTTCTTGTAGAGTCTGCAATACAGCACAGTGATCATCTACGTCAAAGGGTGCGGCTGACGCCGCCATGTCTAGACCATCAAGGTCCGGGACAAACATTTGTATGCCAAAGAGCATCATGTATGGAGTCCGCCGACCCAGAGACCTTCTAGGGAGATTATTAAGTGCACGTTGGACGTTATACAAATGGGCCAGCCAGTTCCGGCCAGTGCCTAAAACCCTAGCTGTCAAAGATTGCTTTAAGTCACGGTTCATTCGCTCCACCACACTATTACCCTCAGGTCGGTAGGGAGACGAAAATTTGACTTGGACCCCCAAATTTCTCATGGCTTCTTTGTACGCCTTAGAGGCGAACGCAAGGCCTTGATCAGAATGAAAGGTACCACACGCAAAACTTCCCACAAAGACACGCAAATCCCTGATGACAGTACGGGCATCAGCACTCCTTTGTGGCCATACCCACAGAAAACGTGTGCACGAATCCACTGCAACAAATATGTACTTGTACGCAGTATCAGAGGTGAATGGACCGCCGTGATCTAGATAAACACACCCTATTGGTTTATTAGATATGTACAACTGAGTTTGTGGTGGGCGCGCAGCAGTTGAAGGTTTAATCTGCTGGCAAATGTCACAATCAAGAACATAAGCGCGAGTTTGTTTATATAAACCGCACCACCAGTAGTGTTGTTGTAACAGAGATACAGTAGCTGCAACGCCGGCGTGGGCAGAGGCCATACCCTCGTGAGCCGCTAATGTCAAAGATGGTCTGCAGTCCGCGTTGGGAATCAATCTGTCACCAACGTCGTTAATCCTCACTAACGGGACGTTATCAGGACTTAAGTGATAATGGACATGGTAACGAGAAGGGAAACTTCTCGGGTAATTAGTTCCCTTCTCTGTAGCAGCAATAGCTGCCAAGATGTCATCATCGATCTTACTTCTGGATCTTGTAACTGCTGCCACAAAGTATGTCGCCACTGCTGTTTTTGCTGCCTCGTCAGCTAAGCTGTTGCCGACAGCATGGACACCAACTTGTTGGTGACCGAGAGTGTGAATAACATTCACGAGAGGCAGATGTTCTTTAAGTTCTGCCACTTGAACCCAAAGCATTTTATGCTTAATTGTGCTACCTTTGGAATCACGGTATTCATTTTGAGACCACAATTGTAGATTGTCGTTGTAAGATTGAACACATTAAAACAAGTCACTCACTATAAGAGTTGTGACCCGAGAATCAGCAAACTCCAGTGCGAGCACCAGAGCACGGTGCTCTGCCAACTGTGTGGTACAATCACCCAATGACTGCGTATGTACAACATCAGATTGGAATTCACCATTCACCACAATTGCGCAGGCCGCTGAATAGGCATGCTTCGATCTAGTCGCCGGTTGCGCAGAACCGTCAGTGTAAATGACACAATGGTAATCCTCGAGCGGGCGCAAAGACAGAGGAGCCGGATAAACGAATTCATACTATAAGTATTCCTGAGTCTGTAATGAGGCGTCAAAGATAGGTGACGTCGAGCGATGTCAAGGAAGTGGCCTATTGTATCCACCGGGGATGCAAAGCTTTAGAATTTGGTACACTCGCTTTGGTCACTGCCTCAAGGGCAGGATATGGTGTGACCACCAACATGCGTTTTCCTTGCGACAGCGCTCGTTCTTTAAGAATCGTCATCTGTACTGCCGTTGAAACTTTCTCGACAGAGGAAAAGCAAACTTCAGCCGAAGTGTACAGGTGTGATTTGTAGGCAATGGGGACGGTGTCGCCCTCATTGAACATTAAGTATGTGAAACCCACTGCGCCTGGCACAATGCTTATTACCAGGTTAGTGCGGTTATCACGCGTCAGTAAGTATTTTGAAGCAAGAAGATCAGCTTGCAAAGATTGCAAAATAGCTGAATGCTCCGGCAGCCAGCTTGATTTGGAAAAAGTAGGTTGTACCAAGACATAAAGCGGCTTGATACGCTGGGCATAATCAGGAATGTACGTACGACCGAAATTCAGAAAGCCCAGCAAAGACTGTAATTTTTTCAGTGTTGTAGGAGCACGCAGGCATGTACACTTCTCCAGGAAGTGCGGAGCCAATCCTCGACCCTCATTGTTGAGTTTGTATCCCGAAAACAACACTGTATACTCTGCAATGTGAGACTTCGCAAATTTGAATTTGTAACCGAAGTCTGCAAACATAACAATAATGCGATCAACGTGACACAGATGCGGCCACAACTCGTCATCTGTGAGATAAATATCATCCACATACGAGTACGCATCAGGGTCAATGCTCTCTAACAGAGAGACTACACGAGCGGCAAAGACGCCAGGGCTGTTTTTATAGCCCATGGCTAATCCTTTAAAATGTTTTTGTTTGCCGCCTGAAGTAAACGCTGTCCACTGACTACTAAGAGAGGACAGGTTAAGGCTGTAAAAGCCATTGGAAATGTCAAGTGTGGTCTTAAACCGTTTTCTCACGAGACTATCGACAAGAGCAGAACTGTGGGTATTCTGTACTGTGCATGTCCGGCAATGAGAGTTTAAATGCCGGTAATCTAAAACTAGGCGGTACGACCCATCAGGCTTCGTCACAGTGAATAAAGGATTATTCATTGGTGACACACATGTTTCAATAACACCTTGATATTCCAATTGTTCAAGGATTGCCGTGACGTGAGGTCTTGCTTCGCGACGCATGGGATATTGGGGTTGTGGCTGGGGCATAGACCGCAACGGAATCTCATGGCTGGGGGACAATTTATCCCAGCCTACCTGAGTACGATACAAAGCCGGTGCTAGCACCAGAGCCCACTCCTCAGCAAACTTCTTAGCTTGGTCCTTTGGCACTTTGTGCGCAAAGGACGGGAGGATGACCTCCTCCCCTCTAGGAGCATCTAAAATGAAAGCCGGGGGCCAGTCTGCCTCTACCAATAGAATATTGTACGAAGAGGTCAGATTATCCCAAAAAATCCCCTGAATTGTACGTTGTATGTCGCCTCCAGATATGGACGCAGTGCTTGTCGCACTACTGCAACTTCCGCCGCGCTGTCGAGCAGCGTTAGTGCCCTTGTCAGGTTTCGAAGCTGCATCCGCACTATCTGTAGCATACCTCGCTGTTAGCGCAGAAACCTTCTTCTTTTGAAAGGGGGTCGTTGACGTGCAGACTCGTCCTGCTTGCCTTAACCATCAGTCTGATGGGGTTGCTCACGTCCTTGTTGGGCACCCCGTCCTTTCCCACGGTCTCCGCCACCGGACTGTGAAGCCGATGTTTCCTGTGAAGAACGAGGAGAACGTTGTTCAGAAACCTGAAATCTATCAGGTGACTTAATACTAGAGCGATCGCGCAGATCATATGTGTTCACTAGTCGACTGTACGGGTGAGGCAGGACGAGACCCCTGTTTCTGTTGCTACTTTCCCTGTTTCTTTGTCCGCCAATTTTATTTTGGAAAATTTGGGCGTTCGTCTTTACCAGACGAGCTCACCTTAGTTTGCTGTATCAAATCAGGAATTATTACAGTTGGTTTAACACCTAAGGCACTGCGGCAAATGGTTCTAAAGGCTTCCGCAATAATCTTAGCAAACTCCTTAGGCCTGTCGAGTTCGTCCACGCGGTCCAATTAATTAGCCACTTGGAACTGCATAGCATCGCCTTTGAGGTTGCCCATTACCATGGAAGCAACCACATCGAACACCCCGACAAGCCGCATTCCTAATTCTACAGCAGCCTCCGCACCCTGATTATCTTGAACACGTTTAATGACGGAGGGAAGCACAGACATAGACGGAGTGCCGAAGCACTTCGAGTATGTCGCGGCAAAGACCTTGCCCCAGTTGTCACAATTGGCCATTTCTGGGACTAAGTCTTTCGGCAAACTAATGGTGAGCATCCTGTGTTTCTCCACAGGAGTATTATGTGGAAAAACCGCTTCCAGTTGGTCAAATTTCTCAACAAGCCAATAAGGTAAGTCATCCTCATTTTGGGGGCGCTTTCCCATTACCAAATTAACCATAACAGGACTAATAACCACTGCATGGTGTTCAGCTGGTTGTCCCGCAACAGCAGGTGCCCCCACCTGCACGTTGCGTGACACGTACTGCACTAAAGCCCTATGCACTATAATAAGGGCGGTGTGAACTGAAGTACACGCAACTCAGCCACCGCTACCGTCAGATAGCGGGGATGAGGCGTAAATCCGGCCAGCACTGGCCATGTGGCCCCTGGAATTGACAAAGGGCCCATTCTAGCCGGTGTAACTGCATGGGGAAGGGCGCCATTAAACCAAATGCTATGTTGCCAGGCAGAAATAGGAATTTCTTGTGTCCTATATGGCCTATAGTTTGCAAGTAGCTGCGTGGGAGTATAGGAGTGAAACGTATTATTGTCTGCATTCACTGCCGGCAAAGTCACCCAAGAGTAAAACAACTCGTAAGGAAATGATGCATCAGCGCTCACCACAAAAATAACAGCCATCCCATCGTCCGGCACCCCATCCGTCATCAAATGACGTCGCAGAGGTGACGGCTATGTGCAGCAATTTCAACCGCCATAAGGACACACAAAAGATCAACAACGAGTTTAATCAGTAGCACTAGGCTTCAGATTTAGAAGAAACCTTTTTAATGATCAAGCTTGAAAGAACCTATTAGGCGAGTAACAGGTAGGTCTAAATCCGTCACTCCCGTTATCCGGAAACAAGAGTGAGGGAGTCGTGGACTAATATAAGCACTACTAAGGCGTTTCAGATCAATAGACCAAACATTAGGTGCACCATGTTGCAGGGATTCTGCTCATGCACAGAACTATGCGCAGGAAACCAGGACCTCAGTGAATTGTGGTGTACCAAAAACTCACCTCAGAACCCAGAACCCCTATCCGACCAGCATCAGTGTCCCATTCGTTATCCGTATTTATCTCGGCGGTCCCAATGTATAGACAACCCAGAACAAGCGACTTAGGTGCCGATCACGATCCTGTAAAAACCGGGTACGAACCGTCGGATGGGGCATATTCTCCGTCCGACGCGTACCCGGTCGTCAAAATATACAAACACGGAATTACGCTTCGCACGGAAACACCATTTCCGTACAAATCGTACAAAACCCCGACCGACGAAAATAAACATACAAATGCGATCCGGGAAAGCGCCGACGTGACGTCGGGACGCACGCAGCCTGCCATTCACGAACCAGGAATTACGATTCGCACAGACGTCATCCTGCACGGACAATATTTTCCGGCTGCCAAAAACTGCCGGGAAATCAGGACGACGCGAACTAGGAGTACCTGTACGCGACGGACAGACATGGACCCGAACCTACGTGTCATCCCAGCCCTCATAGCAGTCGACCTCCTCTACAGGTTCGGATGCAGACGCTGCAGAAGGTCAGAACAACTAAGGGAGGGTGGAAAGAGGGGGGGGGGCAGGACCAGGGGCAGGCCAGGCCACAAAACCCCCACCAAAGTCACACAGCACACATGCCCTGGACATACCTGACCCCCAGGCCCTGGTCACTACGAGGGGGTGGGGGCGTGTCCAGCAAAGCCAGCGTCCGCCACAACGGAAGTGCCTGACGACGCGAACCGGCAACACAACAATACAGGTACGTCCCGTACCCACGCCTTAAGAGCGTGGGTACGAGTCGTACCACGCCCACACCTACGTCACCCCAACAATGGCGGGACGGCTGTACCCACTTGGCAAAGGCCTGAGTACGGCCCGCACAAGCATTCCACAGCGTGGGTACGGATATGTACGGACCGTACCCCCACCCGCGTATGCATGGAGCGTACCCCCCAACCCAACCGTGTATGTACGACCTGTACCCCCTCCCCCGTATGCATGGAGCGTACCCCCACCCCAACCGTGTATGTACGTACCGTACCCCCACCCCAACAGTGTAAGTACGACCCGTACCCCACCCGCGTACGTATGGAGCGTACTCCCACCCCAACAGTGTAAGTACGACCCGTACCCCCACCCCCGTATGCATGGAGCGTAACCCCCACCCCAACCGTGTATGTACGACCCGTACCCTCACCCGCGTACGTATGGAGCGTACCCCCACCCCAACAGTGTAAGTACGACCCATACCCCACCCACGTACGTATGGAGCGTACACCCACCCCAACAGTGTAAGTACGACCCATACCCCCACCCGCGTACATATGGAGCGTACTCCCACCCCAACAGTGTAAGTACGACCCGTACCCCCACCCGCGTATGCATGGAGCGTACCCCCCACCCCAACCGTGTATGTACGACCCATACCCTCACCCGCGTTCGTATGGAGCGTACCCCCACCCCAACAGTGTAAGTACGACCCGTACCCTCACCCGCGGACGTATGGAGCGTACCCCCCACCCCAACAGTGTAAGTACGACCCGTACCCCACCCGCGTATGCATGGAGCGTACCCCCACCCCAACTGTGTATGTACGACACGTACCCCCACCTCGTATGCATGGAGCGTACACCAAACCCAACAGTGTAAATACGACCCGTACCCCCACCTCGTATGCATGGAGCGTACCCCAACCCCAACAGTGTAAGTACGACCCGTACCCCCACCTCGTATGCATGGAGCGTACCCCAACCCCAACAGTGTAAGTACGACCCGTACCCCACCCGCGTACGTATGGAGCGTACTCCCACCCCAACAGTGTAAGTATGACCCATACCCCCATGGAGCGAACCCACACACGTGTATGTTCTAAGCGTACATATTGTTAAATAGGAGGGGTGTGTGCAGAGTCCTCCCAGCAGTGCCCAGAGACAGGAGGCGTGGGTGCAGAGTCCTCCCAGCAGTGCCCAGAGACAGGAGGGGTGGGTGCAGAGTCCTCCCAGCAGTGCCCAGAGACAGAAGGGGTGTGTGCCTATCACTCCCAGCAGTGCCCAGACAGAGGAGGGGTGTGTGCAGAGTCCTCCCAGCAGTGCCCAGAGACAGGAGGGGTGGGTGCAGAATCCTCCCAGCAGTGCCCAGAGACAGGAGGGGTGGGTGCAGAGTCCTCCCAGCAGTGCCCAGACGCAGAAGGGGTGGGTGCAGAGTCCTCCCAGCAGTGCCCAGAGACAGGAGGGGTGGGTGCAGAGTCCTCCCAGCAGTGCCCAGAGACAGAAGGGGTGTGTGCCTATCACTCCCAGCAGTGCCCAGACAGAGGAGGGGTGTGTGCAGAGTCCTCCCAGCAGTGACCAGAGACAGGAGGGGTGGGTGCAGAGTCCTCCCAGCAGTGCCCAGACACAGGAGGGGTGGGTGCAGAGTCCTCCCAGCAGTGCCCAGAGACAGGAGGGGTGGGTGCAGAGTCCTCCCAGCAGTGCCCAGACGCAGGAGGGGTGGGTGCAGAGTCCTCCCAGCAGTGCCCAGAGACAGGAGGGGTGGGTGCAGAGTCCTCCCAGCAGTGCCCAGAGACAGGAGGGGTGTGTGCCTATCACTCCCAGCAGTGCCCAGACACAGGAGGGGTGTGTGCCTATCACTCCCAGCAGTGCCCAGAGACAGGAGGGGTGGGTGCAGAGTCCTCCCAGCAGTGCCCAGACGCAGGAGGGGTGTGTGCCTAACACACCCAGCAGTGCCCAGAGACAGGAGGGGTGGGTGCAGAGTCCTCCCACCGGCGCCCAGAGACAGGAGGGGTGGGTGCAGAGTCCTCCCAGCAGTGCCCAGAGACAGGAGGGGTGTGTGCCTATCACTCCCAGCAGTGCCCAGACACAGGAGGGGTGTGTGCCTATCACTCCCAGCAGTGCCCAGAGACAGGAGGGGTGGGTGCAGAGTCCTCCCAGCAGTGCCCAGACGCAGGAGGGGTGTGTGCCTAACACACCCAGCAGTGCCCAGAGACAGGAGGGGTGTGTGCAGAGTCCTCCCAGCAGTGCCCAGACACAGGAGGGGTGTGTGCCTATCACTCCCAGCAGTGCCCAGACAGAGGAGGGGTGGGTGCAGAGTCCTCCCAGCAGTGCCCAGAGACAGGAGGGGTGTGTGCCTATCACTCCCAGCAGTGCCCAGACACAGGAGGGGTGTGTGCAGAGTCCTCCCAGCAGTGCCCAGACGCAGGAGGGGTGTGTGCCTAACACACCCAGCAGTGCCCAGAGACAGGAGGGGTGTGTGCAGAGTCCTCCCAGCAGTGCCCAGACACAGGAGGGGTGTGTGCCTATCACTCCCAGCAGTGCCCAGACAGAGGAGGGGTGGGTGCAGAGTCCTCCCAGCAGTGCCCAGAGACAGGAGGGGTGTGTGCCTATCACTCCCAGCAGTGCCCAGACACAGGAGGGGTGTGTGCAGAGTCCTCCCAGCAGTGCCCAGAGACAGGAGGGGTGGGTACAGAGTCCTCCCAGCAGTGCCCAGAGACAGGAGGGGTGTGTGCCTATTACTCCCAGCAGTGCCCAGACACAGGAGGGGTGTGTGCCTATCACTCCCAGCAGTGCCCAGAGACAGGAGGGGTGGGTGCAGAGTCCTCCCAGCAGTGCCCAGACGCAGGAGGGGTGTGTGCCTAACACACCCAGCAGTGCCCAGAGACAGGAGGGGTGTGTGCCTATCACTCCCAGCAGTGCCCAGACAGAGGAGGGGTGGGTGCAGAGTCCTCCCAGCAGTGCCCAGACACAGGAGGGGTGTGTGCCTAACACTCACAGCAGTGCCCATGGAACGCAAAGGGTGGAGTAGCCACAGATACCATGCCCACAAATTTCAGTCAGGTGCACAAAGACCCTGCAGTACATGTACCACATGTGTGCGAGGCTGGGAGTATACGCATGCATAGCGCAGAAAAGAAAACATGTCCACATGAAGTCATGTCAATAGTCCACATACACAAGTACAATGACTACCAAGGATGCCACGAATGATGCAGGTGGAGACATTGCTCAGCATGCATGTGCAAAGTTGAAGGAGTCCGTCACACACCCAGCTAATGTACACACAGCTCAGCGCTAAATATTGGGAACACCCTGCAGGGAAGATGTCAGGGTACACAGAGCAAGGAATACACCTTTGGACAATTTCACCATGCAGCAACTGCTTATATGAACAGAGAAACCTAGCTAACACCGTGTGATGGCACACAGATCCCAGGGTCCCCCCTATGACCAGCACACTACTACATTTCCCACACACCCAACACATGAACACCACCCAAAACCATGTAGCAGCCCCACCAACAGCAATACCAGCAAAGCAGTAGTGTTCCAAGGGGAAAAAAATAAATTGCTTTATTCAGCATGAACCAAAAAAGTCTTGTTTGTAGGAAGTTCAATATTTACAAAGCCCATAGGGCAGTCCAGAAGTCACAGCTGGATGGGGGACACAGTGGGATGCGTGTCCCCTAGCTTGCCTGCACAGTTAGATTCCGTCGTCTTCCACAGGGGTGAGGGCATCATGTGGGGGGGAAGAACCAGGCACCGCAGGGACAGGAGGGCAAAGGGTAGGCGCCGTGGGTGCAGGGATGGAGGACTCCACCACAGGGGGTGGGGCAGGGCCAAAGGCGGAGGCCAGGATCTCGCTGCACACCTTAGCAAGGTCCTCCAGGGAATCCCCTGCACCCGAAGGAACCACCGGCCCCAAGGAGGGGGGGGGGTCAGAGGGATGGGTCGCAGCGCCACTGGGGGAGTGTGTAGACAGGGGGGGATTCAACCACCCTGACTGGGGACTCCCTTGACCGCTTGCGGGGTGGTGTCACTGTGGGGCTCAGGGACAGAGCGGCCATGAAGGAGTCTTTGTGTGATATGTGGCCAGGAGAGCTGAGGGGAGGGGATTTGGAGGGAGTGGATTTGGTGGAATGCGGACTCCCACTCTGGCTGCGTGTCTTACGTTTGCCCCCCGACCCAGTGGGTGTGCCTACTTCACCCTGTGTGTGCGTGCCAGGAGGTGTGCGGGTGTCCTTCCCTGCTGGTTTGGTGCCTGTGTCCGTCGTGGTGGGTTTATGCTGACGTCTGGGTGTACGTGGGACAGGCATGGGAGTGGGAGGTGTGGATGGGGCAGGGGTAGGGGGTTGGACGTAGCGCTGCAGGAGACCCACTGCTGCAGTCAGTGTCGAGTCTATCGACCTCAGCAAGCTGCGTTGGTCAGCGTGCGATGAGTGAATGCCCTCCAAGTATGCCTCCATGTTGTTGAGGACCTGGCTGTGGCCATGGAGGACATTAAGGATCGCAGCCTGACCAATCTGCAACTGCCGCTGGATGTCCACCGACTCGGCATTGGCGGCAGCAGTGGAGACAAGGGCAGGGGGTGCGGTGCCTGGCAGGAAGGAGACATGTGGTGACCGGGCACGTTGGGAAGGGACAAGAGCAAGTGGGAGGCGGCTGATGGCAATGGAGGGGGCGGGGTGAGATGTTGTGCCGCTGTCAGCTGCTGGTGCAGCCTCCGCCCACTCGGAGAGATCATCCTCGGACCCATCGGCTTCATATTCGGTGGTGCCAGTGGACAGGTCCTCGGCCTCACTCTCCTCCGCCTCTGTACCACTCAATGTGCCAGCCACGATGTCAACGCTGGCACTGGTGCTCGGTCCCTCCGCTCCGTCTGTGCTCATGTCTCCCTCCGTGTCCCCCGACGATGCTGTGGGCAAGGTGAAGAGACAGCATTTAATCACACACCTGTATACATATGTCACATGAGTCTAATCAACGTAGGTTACAGTGCATAGCCTGAAAAGAAAGATCAGTAACATCTACAAAACAAGGTACAGATGTAGGGCATGCAACACACAGTTGGTTGACCCACCATGCCAATGAAAATCCATGGAGAGCATGACACAATAGCAAATGACATGAAATGGAGTTTGACACAGGAGCCAGGCCCTGGGGGCAATCCAGCACTGCATCTGCACCACACAGCGTTGCCGACAATAGGGATGAGGAGGGACAAAATCCATGAGCTTGAGGCACATGCTGCATAGGTAATACTGAAAACATGCCCAACATGACTGGCTCACTGCACCTTGAGTGTATGTCCAGACAAACATCACACACTGGCCAGAACTAGCAAGGAGATTTCAGGTTTTGACATGTAGGCTTGCCCCGCACCAACCACCCCCTACATGAGACAATTTGTTGAGACACAGGTGGCACGTACACCTCTTAGTCTGGGTGAAATACACAGGGTATGCATAAATGCAAGATTGGACGCCAAATACCCGAGGTGCGCCTGTCCAAATAATCATATACAAATGGCCAGCATCAGATGATTGTAACAAGACACACAGGCACTGGCCACTGTGACTATGAACAAGGAAAATCAGGTCAGGCTGTACAGTGGACACTTGTACTACATTTCACGTCAATATACATGGTGCCAGGGGACAATGGCACAGAGCACAACCTATGCTGTAGACACTGAGAGTGTCCACGTTTTGTGATGACACACATGACACCTAGGAAAATATGACCCAGGGGACAGTAGTGGCAACACAGCTCCATGGTCCTGAATGAGAATGACTGCAACACACGCCACCATCCCTGCACTATGCGTATCGCACACTCATGCACATCATGTCACAGGCCACAACATAGGATATGCGCACTGTAAGGCATGACACTTGTGAGACTAACTCCCATGTCAGTGCCAACTGACATGGAACCCACAAGTACTGAACTGGACAGGGCACAGGCAAGGTCCCAAAACCTGTTACACACCACCCCCACACATGATGCTACAGGCATAGTTCACGTGGAGAAAGTGCCAGCCTACATAACCTTGTGAAGGAGTGACTACACACAGACCAGGGAACACATTGCAAGGAGGGGAAGGGAGGCAGGAGAGCACCGCTATACTGTGGGTAACAGGATCTGCACAGCACCTTTAAACCCTGGCAGTGTATCCATGCAACTGTGCACTTACAAATGCTGGTGAAACACAACAAACACACATGTACCTACCCCCTTCCTGCTGCTGCATCTCCTGTAAGCGCCTCTCCAAGTCTGGAAAGACCACCGGCAGCACACGCTTGTGGATGTGGCTCAGTCGGCGGCGCCCGCGGTTCTTATGGCTCTCAGGTGAGTCCCCCAGCAGGAACCGTGCGATCCTCCGCGTCCAGCACCGGATATCCTGCCAGCGTTTCCTCACCTGGGACAGGAGCCGCTTACGACCATCCGCACTCCTCACTGCGCTGACGGCGGTCAGCCATATCTGCTCCTTGGCAGAGGCGCCTACCTGTGAGGATGAACAAGTGACACAACATCAATACACCTGGCACATGTCACAGAGACACATATTAGAACACATTTGCTGTTTACAACAAGGCATAGTATGCATCCAACGCATTGCACCTTTGTCATAGGGACATGATCCTCTGGGGAAGGGCAAAAGCAGTACGTGCCATTGAAAGGACACAGGTGGAATGAGGGCAACTACACAATCAATGATCCAGGCTCACACTGTGCATCACAAGCTACACCAGGATAATGTGAAGCACCTCTAAGCAGTCACATGCCACAGGCCACTGACGCTACCGCAGCAGAGTACACAGACACACACAGGCACAGGACATTCACCTGCCATTGCCAAATGCAGCGACAAACCTCACTCTGCACATGTGCCACTAGACTGGGTGGGGGGCTCACAGGTGTGGGGCTGGCTCTGCACGTCAGAAACACAGCACTGCTCCCTGCTCACATCACATGGCCAGGGTATATCCATCCCTCATGCAGCTGGGGTGCTACACTCCACATATGCACCCACCAACATGACAGGGGACTTACACACACACCCATGTCCAGGGTACGAACACATCATGTGGATACTCTCAGCACAGGTACACAGAACTAACACACATCTGTGGGTACAGTCACCTGTCACACTGGGCTGACCACATAATCACATGAGGACTGTAGAGGCAACATTCCCAGGAGGATAAGACAGGCAGAATGTGGCATGCACCATGCAGTGATTGTTACAGTAAACACGATGCAAGTGAGGACGGCAGACATGCACCACTGCATGCTCTGGCTGTGAGACATCAGGCATTCCCCCTCCCTGGCACCCCCCCTACAGTACATAGCATGTGTGAGACACCTGGACACAATGCCAGAAGTCACAGTCACAAAAAAGGGACACAGTCTGTGCTAGTGGACTCTGCACTCATCTGATACCCTGATCGCCCATACAGCATGGGGTACTGTGGGAGGATCACATCCAGCAAAGCCAGGTTCTCCTCCAGGGTGAAGGGCTGTGACCTCTCCACAGACCTTGACATGGTTCCAGGGAATCAGTAGCAGCAGCTGGGTTGTGGAATCTAGAGATGTGCAGGCAAGTGCTCCCTCATGGGACCTGGCTGCCTTATATCTGCCTTGCTGGCCTGTTTCATGCACAGGAGTACAGAGTGATTGGTCACTCACATTTGCATCCTATGTTTCCTCCAATCCCTTCAAACCTAGCACAGTCAGTGGGTTCTTATTGTGTTTTTTTCTTCAGCATGATGTCAACCCCACAAACACATTGCAACAAAGTAGATTCATTCCAACTGACTTCTGCTGTGCACCTTCCAGAACAAATTCAAACTTTAAACTTGGTCTCCATGACAACCAGCATGCAGGTAGGCCTTAATACTTGTCCCTCATGTGTCCCCTATGTAATTTTGCACTTCACACACAGGTACGGTGCGTTCCGGGGCCCTAGGGCACCCCAAATGCATAGCAACAACCCGTACAGGCGTGTGTACGGGCCGTACCACTATGAGTACGCATACGCAAGAACACCCATAGTGGTGCGGCCTGTACACGCGTGCGTACGTTCACTATCACTATGGGTGTCCTCGCGTATGCGTACTCGTAGTGGTACGGCCCGTACACACGCCTGTACGTTCACTATCACTATGGGTGTCCTCGCGTATGCGTACTCGTAGTGGTAAAGCCTGTACACACGCCTGTACGTTCACTATCACTATGGGTGTCCTCGCGTATGCGTACTCGTAGTGGTACGGCCCGTACACACGCCTGTACGTTCACTATCACTATGGGTGTCCTCGCGTATGCGTACTCGTAGTGGTACGGCCCGTACACACGCCTGTACGCTCACTATCACTATGGGTGTCCTTGCGTATGCGTACTCGTAGTGGTACGGCCCGTACACACGCCTGTACGTTCACTATCACTATGGTTGTCCTCGCGTATGCGTACTCGTAGTGGTACGGCCCGTACACTCGCCTGCACGCTCACTATCACTATGGGTGTCCTCGCGTATGCGTACTCGTAGTGGTACGGCCCGTACACACGCCTGTACGCTCACTATCACTACGAGTACGCATACGCGAGGGCACCCATAGTGATAGTGAACGTACAGGCGTGTGTACGGGCCGTACCACTACGAGTACGCATACGCGAGGACACCCATAGTGATAGTGAACGTACGCACCCGTGTACGGGCCGTACCACTACGAGTACGCATACGCGAGGACACCCATAGTGATAGTGAACGTACGCACGCGTGTCCGGGCCGTACCACTACGAGTACGCATACGCGAGGACACCCATAGTGATAGTGAACGTACGCACGCGTGTACGGGCCGTACCACTACGAGTACGCATACGCGAGGACACCCATAGTGATAGTGAACGTACGCACGTGTGTACGGGCCGTACCACTATGGGTGTTCTCGCGTATGCGTACTCATGGTGGTACGGACCGTACACACGCCTGTACGCTCACCATCACTATGGGTACACATACGGCAGCACTCCCATAGTGATACGGGAACGTACACAGGCCCTCTTAGCAAAAGTATGGTGCTTTTCACACATCACAGTGGTGACAGGCAGCACACAGGAAGGAATAGGGCTGACATACTTGTCCATGGATGGACATCAAGGCATTGTCTGGGCAGTACTACATGTGTGGGGCACAGGTGTGAAAGGCTGTGATGTGGCACATTACTCCTGAGTCGAGAAGGCACCAGATGTATGATGAGATGTGTACACATGTAATGTGTGACGGTGCAATGTGTGCCAGCCATGCCCTTGACTCCTTTGACATGTGTGCATGTCGTACTGCACACTTGGGATGAGCGTCACTGGCATGGCACGGACACCAACACACGGAAGTGTCCCCTGAGGCCCGGTACAGGGGTTACCACACCTGACATGTCACTAGCCACGGTGCACGATGTGACTATGTCATGTATGTGGGGGGGATTCGCATTAGCTTGATGTTGGAGCTCCCTCAAAATCTGCAGCTGTTGCAGCAACCAACATGTGTCTGTGTGTAGATTGACATTGCACACTGTCCCGCACACCATGCCACATGTGGTATCGGATGTGAGGTGCGTATGTATGCATGGGACACGGAGTAGCGTAACAAGGACATGTCTGCATCCTCTCTATGAATGTGTGGTGAGTCATCACATGTACACCTTAATGGCAAGGTGTGTGGGCTGTCCTAGTGTAATGTCATGTGACCTGTGGCTCTAGTGTTCTGCTACCAGTCTCTGAAATTGACATCCTACTTCTGCTGATGTGTGGATGTATGTCACTCCTGTCTTGCGTCTGGCTGTTCACTTACACTGGGACACAGCTAATCCCATGCATGTGGAGGTTCACAATCTCCGTGTGTAGCTGGGTCTTGGTAGGAGTGTCACCTGGCAGCCATGCGTATCCAGGGCATGTGGCACATACCTGACTCCGTATGTAGCATATGTGTATAGACAGATTAACATGTGCTCAGTACAAATAAATTGTTGTTGTGGTGCACTCACTCTTCCTTGTCACTTCCAAATTACTGCAGAGCACCGCCTCTTCCCCGACCAATTCCGGACTTGGCTGCCATGCGGGAGAATGACTGTATCCGGTGCTACCACTTCCCCCAACGGTTGATTCTGGAGTTGACGGCGAGACTGGCACCACACCTGCAACCACTGCACAGGTATCCTACGGCACTGACACCCAAGCTGAAGGTAATGGCAGCCCTACATTTTCTTGCCACGGGTACCTTTCAAAATACCATAGCTCATGTTGGTGGCATGTCCCAGAGCATGTTCTGCCATGTGCTGCATGATTTCTTAAAGGCCATGTTGATTCACCTGGATGACTTCATCCATTTCCCAACCCCTGAAATGTTGACTGGGGTCAAGCGTGGATTCTATGCCCTGGGAGGGATGCCCCATGTCATTGGGTCCATAGATGGGACACATGTGGCTTTGGTACCACCACAGGCACAGGAGGTAGCGTACAGGAATCGCAAACACTACCACTCCATCAATGCCCTTGTGGTGTGTCTGTCCAACATGGTGATTTCACATGACTGTGCTCGTTTTCCAGGATCAGCACACGATGCCTACATCATGAGGCGTAGCAGGGTGCCTGAAATGATGATGCAGATGCGCAATGAACGAGCATGTGTT
The DNA here is from genome assembly GCF_964204655.1 of Triturus cristatus. Classification (NCBI taxonomy): domain Eukaryota; kingdom Metazoa; phylum Chordata; class Amphibia; order Caudata; family Salamandridae; genus Triturus; species Triturus cristatus. Next base: position 407,031,250 of record NC_140581.1, read on the forward strand.
GTTGGTGGGTACAGTCTGTCTGTCCTGTATTTTGCGTAGACTTCCAGCACGACCGCTTCTCCTGTCCTACTTATGTCCATGTGGTTTCCATGTAGGGGACGCTGGTTATCCCAACATGCCATGGCTGATCACACCTCTACGCAACCCCATCACGCCGGCCCAGCTCCGCTACAACACCGCCCATGGCCGGACAAGGCGAGTGATAGAGAGGACGTTTGGCCTCCTGAAGAGCCGATTCCGATGCCTCCACAAGACCGGCGGCGCCCTCCCATATGCCCCGGCGAAGGTCTGCAAAATCTTCATGGTCTGCTGCATGTGCACAACATGGCAGTTGAGAAAGCTGTGCCACTCATCCTGGATCAAGATGACCAGGACCATCCACCCGTGGAGGACGAAGGGCTTGGCAATGGGGCTAGTGATGTGGAGGATGTGGAGCCGCAAGAGGACATCCGGACTCGGCTTATACGCGACTTCTTTGCTTAGTGGTGATTACCAGTGTCTGAGTGTGCACGCATTGGTCCCCGTGTGGCATGTGTTGCGATGTGTGTCTCCATCTGCATGTATGGCACGTGAGTCAGAGGTGTGTGTGGATGTGTCACTGGAGTGATGGTGCCAGTGATGAGTGTATTTCCCCAGTCATAATTGTGACCTAGCATGTTGTCATCCATACATGTGTCGAGTACATGCACATGCAAGTGGCTGTGCTTTTTGTGGCTGACTTCTTGTGTGTCTCTCTTCCACAGGTACTTGCGCATGCCGTCTGCTGCTTGCATTGTTGTGGCACTGCTATTCCTCATGGACATCGTGTGCTGCCTCAGAGTTACACGCACGGACAAGTTTGGAAGTTTCCTTAGGGTAAGGGATGCATCAGGGGTGTATTGGGTGCGGCAGTAGTTCACGATGTATGCACACTGCCCCTGTCGATGTTTGTTTCCTCTGCAGACATGTTGCATCACCATGGTACACATGACATGCATATGGGTACACCTGAATAGATGGGCAGACTTGTTGACAGTCACCAGTGATGGGATTGTGGAATGTGATGATGGCATCAATGTGTGTAACACTGCCCTCGGACACATACGGTTTGCATTGGCTTGACATGGTGTGGGACTTCCACATCAGCGGATCAATGGTGTATGGCAGTCTCTCCGTGAGCAGCAGGGGGTGTTTAGCTGTTAGCCGACACTTGTGTGCCAGTTCCATGGATATCACGCATTTGTGCTGCAGAAGGGGGGTGCCAGTGTTGGACCCACATGTTACTCCACATGACCTGTTCATGTGCACTCCGACTTGCCTCTGCAATCCCAAATACATGACTAATAAAGGTGTCCCTATGCCTCCAAGGTGCCTCTTCTCTGTCAATGCTGGTGTGTTGCCACGGTGCATCCGGCAAGTCTGGCATGGTTTTCCGTGATAGTGGCTATGTGTCTATGTGTAGAGTAGCAAGATGCAAGCTGTTTGTGTGGGATTAGACCGTGTATTGTGCATGATGTCCATGACTGTGTGGGTATTGTGACATGTGCCATCCCCATGCATCCAACGTTGGCCAGGCCACCATTCTCTGCATCCACCTGACTCAAGCTTGCAGGACATGGTTCTGCCACCTGTCTACACATACCTGGGTGCCCCCCAGGACACTCGACATGATCCCTGACCTCTGCGCATGACTGTTGCTGTACTCAATATGTCTGTCGGCACGGTTGTGCGGCCACCCCCTCAGCTGGTTGGGCCCATCACGGGTGTGTATGGTGCTCCATGTCTGTCTTGCCTAATACACTGTGACCCGTGTGTCCTGTGCCAGACTCAGGCCCCAGGGTGTGGATGGTTGAAGTCAAATGAGAACTCAGGCATGGTTAGACTTTACAAGACACATGTAAGGTAATAATGCAACCAGCAGGCATCTTCTCTTCATGGTGTGACTTTTTATTTTAGTGGGGGGGGGTTTGACATGAGGGGCTTTCCGGGTGTGTGGAATCCAAAGTTCACTAGGGGAGTTGGTGTCCTTGCCATTAGAAATCCTCAGAGTCCATGCCACAGTCTTTGTCAACATTGGTCAGACAGTGACCAGCAAGGCCATGTGGCCGAGAATGTCTTTTGATGCTGTGCTGCTGTTGCTCCAGTGGGCCAGGTGTCCTGGGAGATGGTGCTGTTGCGCCGACCCTCACGGTCTTTTACGTGGACGACCCGCCCTCCTGCAGAGACCCTCAGAAGCAGGCCGTGACGATGTTTGGGATGCTGCATCGGATGTTTCCTCCTCCTCCTCCTCCTGATCCCTCCCTGTGGGTGGTAATGTTCTACGCCTTCTGGCACAGGAAGGGTTGCCCATGTTGTCAGCCATCCGACGGAGTGTAGTGTGAATTCCCGTGAACACCGTCACGAGCTCAGCCTGTCTGTCCTCCATCCTCCGTTGGTGTTGCAGTAGACAGGCATGTTGCTCCACATGTTGCTGGGCCTGCTGGGTCTTGATCCCCTTGAGGATGGACACAACCTGGGCCATGCCCGTGGTGTTCTGCCGGTATGTGTCCAGGATGTTTCGGACATGGGAATATACTGGTTCCCCAGCCAACTGGTCAGGCTGGCGCCTCCGCCATCCTCCACTCCCACCACCCCTGCCCACTTGCACCTGGCCTGCCCTTGTGGGCACATCGGGTCTCCGGGACCCCTGAGGGGTGGCATTGGCATTGTCGCCTGCCTCCTCCTGGGTGCCCGGGACACCGTGTCCCTCCTGGCCAGCCTGGCTGCTTTGTGGTGGTGGGGCAGGGATCCTGGGTGTCTCCTGGGATGTGGCAGGAGTGGGGGTGGTGGTTGGCCCCGTTGTACCTGATGCAGGTGCTGCAGGTCGTTGGACACCAGAGGGGCCAGGTTGGTCGGGGTCGGGTTGGTCCACAGAGTGGTGAGAGTCGTCGCTGCCGGTGGCTCCTTCATCCCGCTGAGCCGGGTCCTGTGAGTCTTCCCCCCCAGTGTTGGGGGGTGATCCACGACGTTGACCTGTGTGTGAGAGAGACAATGTTAATTTTGTTCCATGCAACATCCATGTTTCATTAGTTTCAAAGTTGGAACATTTCCTCTGGGAATTTGGATATGTCTTGCATTCCAATCACAGTGCACTTGTGCATGGGTATGTCCCTTGGGCACAGCTTTGGCGACTTTACCTATGTGTGGCACAGTCTTACTTGCTGCGTCAAGTGTGACTGCAGTCAGCAGTGGAGTGGGCAGGTGTGGAGAGCCGTGCATTGGCGCCTTCCGTGTAGCACTGTACGTGGGCACATGAAGTTGTTCCACACACTTATATGATGCAGGTAGCTGTCGTTGTGCTCGTGCACAGGTTGTGACATGGCCCTGTGTTTTGCCATGGAGGAGAGGGGGGGTGCTGGCACTGGCCACCCTTGTCTACATGCACGCAGTCCACCTGCTGACGAGCAGACATTCCCACACACCACAAGGCTGATTTGCTCTCCCTGTGTCTCCCTCCCTCTCTGTCCCCCTCTCCCTCCCTCTGTGTGTCGGCCTCCTCCCTCTGTCCGTCTCCCTGTGTCTCCCTCCCTCTCTGTCCCCCTCTCCCTCCCTCTGTGTGTCGGCCTCTTCCCTCTGTCCGTATTCATGTGTCTCCCTCCCTCTCTGTCCCCCTCTCCCTCCCTCTGTGTGTTAGCCTCCTCCCTCTGTCCGTCTCCCTGTGTCTCCCTCCCTCTCTGTCCCCCTCTCCCTCCCTCTGTGTGTCACCCTCTGTCACCTCAGCCCAGCTTACTGTGCACAGACTGTTAGCAGATCTTTGAATGGCCCTTGGATTGTTGATGTGAGTTTGTTTCTGATCTCCAGGTGTAGTGTGTGTGTCTGCACTGCTGCTGTGGTGGTGTGTGCTGCCACTCTTTCACAGTGTTGGCTGTTCATTAGCTGCTGTCATGTGCAAGAACGTGCCGTCACCCCGATGTGTTGATGCAAGGCGTCCGCCATTTGCTGGCAAGTCTTTCCTGTGTGCGGACACACTGTTTGTCTGGCTGTGACCTAGGCCATATGGGCAGGGGGCATTGTTGTCTGCTTCTGAGTTGCACTATGTGATTTTTGGGACCCACCCTCCCGCCATCCGGCTTACCGCGTCATGTGTTGGTGTCTTCTGTGGCCTGTGACTTGATATTGTCCAGCTGGGTGCATGGGGCATGGTGGCGCCAGTGGCATGTGCGTGTTCATGGAGTGTGGTTGAGTCATGCGATAGCTTGGGGTGGTTGCGTGCCTGTTTGTGAGTTTGGTTGTGGATGACGTTCCCCCATGTGAGGTGAGTTGTTTGTGTACTCACCCGGGTCTCGGAGTCCTTCTAATCCGTCCACTGCCTCCACCGGCAGTATGGCCATCACCCTCTCCTCCCAGGGATGGTAGTGTACGGGTCTGCGGGACGGCCCTCCTCCAGTGACGTTGGCCTGGTTGTGTTCATCCGTCATCTTGGCTCGGACCCTCCTCCGCAGATCGTACCACCTGGCTTGACATTCCTGCTTGTTCCTTCTGGTGTCCGCAACAGCATTCACAGCATCGACGATGGTCTGCCACATGGCTGTTTTTGCTGAAGGGCTGGTCTGTCTGACCAATCTTCCAAAGAGGTGTGGCTCAACTCTGAGGATTTCATCGACAAGGACCTCCAACTCTCGGCTAGTGAACTTTGGATTCTTGTTAGTGGGCATGGTGAGGGGTGTGGGTGTGGATGGTGAGGGGGGGTGTGTGTGGATGGTTGTGGGTGTGTGGGTGTGGTTGTGCAGGTGTGTGTGTGAATGTGATGAGGGGGTGTTTGTGAAGGTGTGTGTGTGAAGGTGTGCAAGTGTAAGGTGTGATAAAGCTTCTAGTATGGTGCTGTAGGTTGTCTGTGGGGTCTGGCAGCAGTGAGTCTGTTGCAAAGGCTCATGGTTTGTGTGTGTGGGCCCTTTTTATTGGTCCATTGGTGGGTGTGGCTGTGTTTGAACTTTGGGTGGGTGTGTTATAAGGAGTGGTGGTGTTTTGGGCCTCTGTTTGTTTTTGGCAGTTGCAGGTCAGTGAATGTGTTGTTTTAGTGGTTGTTGGACATGTTTTGTGGCTTTGTGCCATTCGAATGGTGTATTCTTGTGTCGTTTTGGTTTGCCCTGGTTGTGTACGTGCGTTTTTTGCGTGTGTACGGTGTGTACATGGGCCATTTTGTTGTACAGTGCTGTCCTTGTGTGTGGCTTGGAATGACTCGTACATGCGGTTGTGATGTTGGGGCCTGGGGTGCGCTCCGTACTTAGAATGTTGTGGTGGGGGTATGCTCCATGCATACGCGGGTGGGGGTACGACTCTAACGTACACGGGTGTAGATACACGGGGGTACGACACGAACGTAGAGGGGGGGTACGATACGTACACGGGTGTACATACACGGGGGTACGACACGTACACGGGTGTACATACACGGGGGGGTACGACACGTACAGGGGTGTACATACACGGGGGTACGACACGTACACGGGTGTACATACACAGGGGGTACGACACGTACACGGGTGTACATACACGGGGGGTACGACACGTACAGGGGTGTACATACACGGGGGTACGACACGTACACGGGTGTACATACACGGGGGTACGACACGTACACGGGTGTACATACACGGGGGGTACGACACGTACAAGGGTGTACATACACGGGGGGTACGACACGTACACGGGTGTACATACACGGGGGGTACGACACGTACATGGGTGTACATACACGGGGGTACGACACGTACATGGGTGTACATACAGGGGGGGTACGACACGTACACGGGTGTACATACACGGGGGTACGACACGTACAGGGGTGTACATACACGGGGGTATGACACGTACACGGGTGTACATACATGGGGGTACGACACGTACACGGGTGTACATACACGGGGGGTATGACACGTACACGGGTGTACATACACAGGGGGTACGACACGTACACGGGTGTACATACACGGGGGGTACGACACGTACAGGGGTGTACATACACGGGGGGTACGACACGTACATGGGTGTACATACACGGGGGTACAACACGTACATGGGTGTACATACAGGGGGGGTACGACACGTACACGGGTGTACATACACGGGGGAGTACGACACGTACAGGGGTGTACATACACCGGGGGTACGACACGTACACGGGTGTACATACACGGGGGGTACGACACGTACATGGGTGTACATACACGGGGGTATGACACGTACACGGGTGTACATACACGGGGGTACGACACGTACACGGGTGTACATACACGGGGGGTACGACACGTACAGGGGTGTACATACACGGGGGTACGACACGTACACGGGTGTACATACATGGGGGTACGACACGTACACGGGTGTACATACACGGGGGGTATGACACGTACACGGGTGTACATACACAGGGGGTACGACACGTACACGGGTGTACATACACGGGGGGGTACGACACATACAGGGGTGTACATACACGGGGGTACGACACGTACACGGGTGTACATACATGGGTACGACACGTACAGGGGTGTATATACACGGGGGGGTACGACACGTACACGGGTGTACATATACGGGGGGAGTACGACACGTACAGGGGTGTACATACACGGGGGTACGACATGTACACGGGTGTACATACACGGGGGGTACGACACGTACACGGGTGGGGGTGTACATACACGGGGGTACGACTCGAACGTACGGGGGCTGGGGGGAGTGTTGGGCGCGTATGCGGGCACATGTCTCCATGGTTGCTATGGGAGTTCGGTGCGGACGGTGTTTTTTCCATACGGTTGTAACATCGGACGCACGGGATGGATCGTGATTCCGCGGTCGGACTTCACTTTTCACATTTGTACGGTAAATCGTCCGTGGACGTGTCGGACACATTTTCCGACCCGAGGACGTGTGGGGAATACTTCCCAATGCGATTCGTATGGACTTGTTACCATGCGAATCGTAATTTGCAGTTTGTACGGCACTTGTACGATTCGTACGGTAAAAAGACCGGATACGAGTCGTACGGGCTATTTTTTTACCGGATCGTAATCGGCACCTCAGTGTATTCTCAGGAACGGTGGGAATCAGAAATACCTGTTCGTTATTATTCTCATATCAGTCCACAACAAGAGTAAACAGAGACACGGTAAAGTTTAAAGAGTTTATTTTATAAACCTTGTGTCCTAAGATGCAGTACTTTGGCTAACATAAGCAGACAAATGATTAAAATAAAAACCATCAGCATAGTTACAATACCATAGAAAATGAAAGGGGAAATCATAATAAAATGACAGTGGAATACAGGCACCTTCCTTTCGCTAGTAAACTAATATTATTAGACTAATAGAAAGTCTCTAGGCTTGAATGGGGAACCCCATACCGTAAAGATCAGCTTAGTGGAATCACATCACAGGATCAGGTGTACTCTGCTCCTGGGAAAGCTCTTCTTCTGAATGAATGAATCAAGCAAGCAGCCTGCAATATTAAAAGCACTCGACTCTCAGGTATTTGCAGCTGTGTGCGTGTTATAGCTAAATAGTGGGCTGATCAACCTGAACCCAAAAACATGCACCGTCTAGCGACCCAGACTGTTTCTTTACACAATGTTCAGACCAAGGTCACAGCTCACGGCTAGGAATGTGAACAACAGACAGTTCTCATGTGAAGAAAAGGCGAGCACGCATTTCTCAAATAATAACATGTAACTGCAGTGTCGAGTGCAAAAGTGGCAAGATGACTTTCTAACATCTAACGCGGTTATGCTAACTTAGCAATGTACGTATATAAATTGCAGCCCTCACTACAACATCATAATCCCGATAGAGGTGCCTGAGCAGGCACCTCTGCCATTTGGGGAATATCAGTCCTTGCAACTCTCTGACAGGCTCCTTGAACATAAACGCAGCAGAATGCAGAATCCCCCAGTGGGATTCCCTCTTACCGCTGTATTACATTACCTGCGGTCGGAGGGGAATCATCTTATTGGGCGAAAAGCCTTCGACCAGCTGTCGGACGGCTTTCCGCCTGACATCGAAATTGGGCCTTAAATAAGGTGACGTCAAGTAAAGGAGAGAATCTCCTAATAGAAAGATTGTGAAAAGCTGTTATGAATGTTGGACTTTGGAATCCTGATTGGGGTAAAAGGTATTGTTTCCTATTAGTCAAACACACACTGTAATTTAAAATGCTGATTTGGGGCATAATGAACTATTTTTGTATTGGTAAAATTCTTACTATTTTTAGCTACATGTTTTAAACATATGTGAGACTCTGGGCTGTGGATTGTATTGGGTCTGGACAGGGAACAATACTAATGTTTATATGGTTGTATTGGTATAATTATAGGTAGTCGTGGATGAATGATGCAACCATGCACTGTTGTTTTAGGTCACTAAAATGTTCTATTGTTATGTTCTATTGGAAGTGTGTGTAATATTTCTATAAGAATATATTTCTTGGAAATAAAGTATTTCTGATATTATTGCTAGTGTCTTTTGTGATTCACCATGACATGGATTCTGGTTGTTGCTTGAGAAGGGTTTTCACTTCCTCAGTAAAAAAACCAATTTCTCACAATAAAGATAAGTGGCTGGGCTAATTATGTTTAGCTCCTGTCTGGAGATGCTACAAAGTAAAGTGTGGGGAATGTTGGTCTCCCAAAAATAATCTAATCTACTACATTCGGTGGGTAAATATGGTTTCTTTTCTCCTATTTTAGAGTTATATATCCTTCAAAGGGAGTATAAATCTAAACATTACCGATAACTTGACATGTCACATGATGGTAAAGGAACCGTACAATATTTTCAAATGCTCTGATTTAAAGCTTTATTAATGCTTCTTGTTTTGATTTCTATCTTGCAATAGACACTGGACTGTAGCAGATGGACAAACATAAACCGAGGCTGTCTAAAAGAGGACGACCCTTCTGATTTTGGGCTTCAATCCAGAAAACATGCCTTCCTAATAATGAAGCAGATGCAGTATCTTCCAAAGTCATCCACATTATGTTTTAAAGTTTTATGCTTAAAGGGCCCTCACTGGCTCTCGGAACAGGATTCTACATTTGCCTATCTCAGCTTCAGACAATGGCTATTAAGGTTAACAGCCTTAAGCACAGTGCCTAAAGTACGCGTGGCTAAACAACGCAGGCGGAACCATGCATGTCTAAATCATGCATATACCTTTATCACACATGTGCATGGTTCAGACGTTAGTGGTAGTTAGCGCTCTAGACTCGGAGTGAATGGGCAGAGGTGTTGCAGATTGGGCGGAGGGTCAGTGGTTACTTCCTGCGTGGATGAGGAAGTGCATGTTGAGTAAGGTTTTTCTATTTGGGAATTTCGGGGTCTGAGAATTTTGTAGGGTTTTAGGGCTCAGGGCAGGTGTTCAGGGTACTCTATAGGGTGGGGAGGCTGGTTTAAGGGCTCTGGGTGGGGGGCTGGTTAGTTTGCAGTGCCATGTTTTAGGTCTTCAGGTGGGGGATAGGGTACTTTTTATGACTCGGGGACAGTTTTAGGGCTCAAGGCTCTAGAGTCAAGGTTTTAGGGCTCAGGGCAGGGGGGTCTAGTCAATTTCAAGGCTTGGGGCCGGGTTTTAGGGCTCAGGGAGTTTTTGGGGCTATAGTGGGGTTTGTTTTTAGGGCTGGGGTCCGGGTCGTACTCAAGACAGGTGGCTGGGTTTTAGGACTCAGGGCGGAGGCTAGGACAGAACGTTAACCACGCTTATGCCTTTACCAATTATGCCATTACAACTAAGTTCATTGTAAAGGCATGTGTGGTAAAGGCATGCGTGGTTAAGATGTGGTCATTGTTAAGACTGCGTTGTTCAGACATGCGTGGTTGCGACATACAACCACTATCGAATGTGACCTGCTGCCTTTAGGTTTTTCATGACAATGTGTTGGAGAGAAATCATTATCAATTAATGCTCCTCTCCTATGTTAGAACTGCACCATTTCTGTCAAGAACATTTAGAAGCACACCATTGATTATACAGTTATGAAGACCTGCTTACATTTTGCCTTTTGTAGGTCCACTGATCCCACTCACAGATCCACACAAATGAACAAAGCAATTCAACAGAATTCACCTAAAACCTAAACCTATAATTCACCTAAAAGTGATCATTTAAAAGCATGCTACGTGAAACATAACTTTGTAGAAAACAACAAAAGCAGTGGCTGCTCCTCCGCTAAGGCGGAGAAACGTTGCCCCACAAGAAAAACAAAATGATAATAACACCAGGTTATTATAATTTTATTTTTCCCCGAGTGGGTCTCCAGGTGTGGGCGGGGCTGGGATTTGCAAAGAGTAGGAGAGGAGTTGTAGGTACTCCCCAAGTGCGCATGAAGGTTTGGCGGGCCATCTCAGGCCGTCCAATGAGTCATGGGTACTGTGCATGTTCCACACCAGACTGAAATGCACAGCCTGGTGAGGAACATGTCCAGGCTTCCATACCTAATCTGAACTCTGAGCCAAAGTTCTCAGACCAATCACGACGCTGCTTAGCTACATGAGTCTGGAAGCCTGGGTGCTTCCTGTTGAAGCCTTGTGGAATAAGGCTGGAGGAGAGGCAGCCACAGGTATGGTAAGTTTATTTTCTTTAAAATGTTTCCGTTTTTTTATCGTTTACAAAAATATCGCTCAATTGGACTTAATGATAGGAATTCTAAACACAATAGAGAGACATTTTTGCAAACAGATATTTAGGTCACTCTATTTATGTTTCTTAATGGTAGCCTGGCACAAAACCCACTTGACCAACACTTATTTGAAACTTAATGTATTATGAAGTCAGCATTAAGAGTTTATTTACAGTTGTAGCTCAGCCATTTCCATTGCCCTTGCCTCTGTTATGCTATGTTATGTTATAGTGATTTATAAAGTGCGCGATTACCAAGTAGGTGTCCTGGCGCTGTCCACAATTCCTAGATTCTTAAGCTGACTTAATTACTGAAACAACCAGGTTTTTAGAGCTTTCCTAAAATGAAGTAAATTCTCCATACGTCTCAGGTGGAGAGGCAGTTTGTTCCAGAGCTTGGCAGCCCCATAGGAGAAACTACGTCCTCCCCAACGGACTTTCTTTATGGCTGGAATCGTGACAAGCCCGGCCTCCGCTGAACGAAGATGCCGGGCAGGGACATACCTAGTGAGATGCTTAGTCAAGTATTCTGCGCCTTCTCCCTTCAAGGCCTTAAACACCAAGCACAAGGATTTGAACTGAACTCTGTTATGGATAGGCAACCAATGCAGGTCACGGATGGCCTTGGATATCGGGGAGAACTTTGGGATACCCGTAAGTAATCTAGCAGCCACATTCTGCAATAACTGCAGTCTGTGCAACAGATTTTCCTGTATATTCAGATACAGACTGTTGCAATAGTCGAGTCTGGAGGTCACAAGGGCGGTGACCACCGTTTGTCGACTATCAGGAGGAAGCAAAAACAGGATCTTTTTTAACATTCTTAAAATAAAGCCCGTTTTGGAAGCTACTGCCTTGACCTGTAGTGTCATGGTGAGTTTGTCATCCAGCACCATCCCGAGGTTTTTTACAGTGTTAACCGGGCTGGGACAAGCTCCTAATTCCTGCGGCCACCAAGTAGGGGCCCAGAAGCTAGGGTTGTTACCAAACAGCATTACCTCAGTTTTAGTAGAGTTTAGCCTAAGGCAGTTGCTAGCCATCCAACGGGCCACCTCCAACATGCAGGCCTGGAAATTGAGGTCCAGTCCCATTTCACGTCCGGGGTATAGAGACACGACGATCTGCGTGTCATCAGCATATGACGTGACACTAAATCCATGACTTCTAATGATGGGAGCAAGGGAGGCTACGTAGACGTTAAAAAGTGTTGAACTTAGTGAGGACCCTTGCGGGACCCCACAAGGCAGAGAGAAAGGACGAGATGTAAAATTCCCCATGGCCACTGTTTGACTCCGCTCGGAGAGAAAGGAGATCAGCAATTTCCATGCTCTTTGCCGAATACCTCCTTTCCTCAGCCGGTCCATCAGCAATCCGTGATGGACCGTGTCAAACGCGGCAGATAGATCCAAAAGGATCAAGGCTGCTCTGCCGCCTTGGTCTACTGCTAACCTGATCTGATCTGTGGCCGCAATCAAAGCGGATTCAGTGCTGTGCCCCTCCCTAAACCCATGCTGGGATACATCCAGCACTGAGGATTTCTTTACGAATGCTGTAAGCTGTATATTCATTGCCTTTTCCACTAGTTTAGCCGGAAGAGGAAGCCGGGAAATAGGGCGGAAATTGTTAGGATCCGCCGGGTCTAAACTCGGTTTCTTCAGCACAGGGAGAATAGAAGCCGTCTTCCAAATATTAGGAAAGATTCCTTCTTGGAACATACCATTAAAGATAGGTGTGAGAAGGTTGGCTGCTAATTTAGTAATCCTTAGTGGGCAGGGGTCAAGAGGGGATCCTGAGTTAGCTTTGGCTAGCAGATCCAAGGTATTTTGTACAGTGAGAGGACCAGATTCCTCCAGGGTAACTGATGACGTGGCCACTTCAATGGACCCTTCCTCTGACTTCTGCTCCCACCTAATTGAATTGCTGAGGCTAGTGAAAATATTATTAACTTTAGTGGAAAAAAACAAGGCAATTGTTTCGCAGAGCTCTGTGCTAGACGAGATGGGGGCTGGTGCAAGAGAGGATATCTTGGTAATAGTGGAGAACAGCTCCTTAGAGGAGTTTTTGGCTGCTAAGAACTGGGTCGCATAATATTTCTGTTTTGCTTCTCGCAACATACATTTGTAGGTTGCTAAGCTTGCCAGATATAGTCTTTTTTCCGTAGTGGTATAATTCTTCCTCCAGTTACGCTCCAATGTCTTACAAATACATTTTTGTAATTTGAGGTCACTCGAGTACCAGGGGGCTGAAGGTACAGTCCTTTTGAAAAGAACTTGTTTAGGAGGAGCGAGGTCAGCACAGGCCTGCGTAAGCCATTTGGTATAGGCCAGTGCCGCCTCATTCGTATTCCTTGGAATGGGTGTGGAAATGTTAGTCAGAGCTTTGGAAATGTTCTCTGAATCCACCCTATTCCAGGCTCTGACTTCTTTCTTGTCAGTCTGATGCTGACCATTAGCTATATGAGGTATAAGATTAAGATTAAAGCGAACTCCCGCATGGCCTGACCAGGCCAAGGGTAGCAATGCTATGAAGGATAGCCTACGGGGTATTAGAAAAAACCCCGTCGAGAGTATGTCCAGCAGTGTGCGAGGGGCCAATTACTTGCTGTACCAACTCCGCTGTTTCCATGATATTAAGGAGGCGGGCCGTATCAGGCTCGTCTACCAGCTCGAGATAAAAGTTGAAGTCCCCTAATATGGTTTGCGAGTTTCCCAAAAGTGCATTTTCTACAAGAGTTCCTAGCGAGGGAAAAAACATATGTTTGGCCCCAGGGGGTCTGTATATAAGAGTTCCTTTAAAAGAAAAATGACTAGTTAGTCTAATGTTAAATGCGAGTGCTTCGCAGGCTGGGAAGGAAAGTGCGTTAAAAGTTCCGGAGTAAGTGCTATGATAAATAGTAGCCAGGCCTCCGCGCCTCTTGTTAGGACGGTTGAGGATTTTGCAATAAAAACCTGGTGGAGTGGCTTTGACTAGATCCGGGCCGGATGCTTCGTCCGTCCAGGTTTCAGTGATAGACGCAATTTTTATGTCCAGATCCATCAGCAAGTTGGCACATTCGATGCTGTGCATTACAAGGGATCTTGCGTTTATCAGGATGCAGGCAACAGGTTTTCCCGCTTTGCACATAGCGGTTACTGTCTCTGTGCAAGCCTTATTAATTCCTACATTGGTAGGGGGAAACAGAAATAAACAGTTAGGGCAAGTGCCTAGAGGTTGAAAGAGACCTAATTCATCCGGTTGCTGGTTACAATTGCCCATGGCCTTCTCAGGATTTAATTGTAGCAATGTAGTTCTAGAGTACGTAAATCTGTGTCGTATGTTCATACTGCGGACATCCACTGAGTGTACAACAAGATAAAGATAGAGAATAGAATAAAATATGGATGAAGAAGAGGATGAGAGAGTTCCCTTTGACTGCAGTCCATGGAAGTCCACTTACTTTGACGAAAGGTTTTCACAGCAAAGAACTGCATCCAGGACCACCTGTTTCTCGAGTAGTGTGAGCCTACTCCATAACACCCCCACAATTTCTTATTAAGTGGTGCTGTCCCAGAGACTACCATATTATCCTGAAGGAGACAGGACAGACTCTGTCTGTGTCTTTTGCTGGGAAGGTCAGCCTGGTACTGTTAGAGGAAAAGGATTGTAAGACAGTGAGCAGAAGAAGTAAGAGATATGAAGTTAGAAAGAGGGCAAATACAAAGAATAGACGTAAAGTGGTGGGGATTGGTAATAAAGGGCCTGGAGGGCAGAGAGAAAAGCTGTAGGTAATGCACAAACATAACAGTAGGGGCAGGATGAGGCTTGCACCGCGCAACTATGACCAAAGAATCCTAGAGACGGGTTTTGAAGGAAATGAGCAACATTCCTTACAGTATTTTCCTCTTAGTCATGGCAATAGTATAACATCCCTAAGGCAACTTAGGCCGTAGAACTTGAAACTGTGGTTTGCACAAATGGAAGATAAAGAGGGCAACCATTTTCTCAGCCATTCAATGGTTTTTTCAGTCTTCTTAAATTACCGACAATGTTTGCTGCTGGGGTGTATAACATCCATGGTACCAAGACGTTCTTCCTCTCCATACACCTGCTCACATTAGTAACGATCTTTTGATTTTATCGAAATAATATACATGTGATATACTTACTGATATGAGCTTTCATCTAGCCCACTTCCTTCATTGGTCTGTTGTGGTATTCATATTTTTCATCTGCCCGCTTCAGCATACAGCAGGGAGCAATAGGTCAGCCCACTTCAGCTAATGACAGTAAATGAAGGCAATCTACCATTTCACAATGCCCACATCTACACACAAATTAGTTCCCTTCAGTGTAATGGACTACTATAGCAACAGGTGCATTTTTTCTATTGCTAACAAATCATTTTGTCCACATCCGTTCCTAGCTGTGTGTTTCTCACCAAAACTATTATGCACAAATCTAACCACTGGTGCCAATTACAATTTTTTTTTGTTTTGCAAGACCCCACCTACCTGAAGGCAACCTGAAGGCAACCGCAAATTGTTGGTATGCACAGCCCCTCCAACTTGTGCAAATATTACTAAAAATGGTAATAACGTGTAACCAAAAATTCTCCCACCCATGCCTGTCTCTTTAATAACTGTGATTGTGCAAGTTCCCTCCCATCTGTCTGTGTGTCACTAAAAATTGTTGAATATGTGTGTGTGAGCCATTCCCTGTGTTAGTATTGATAGAAATTGTTCTTTTGCACGAGCCATCCTATCACTGCTAGTGACATCAAACATATTTGTTGTGTGCATCTTCTCTCAGCTATGTTAGTGATAAAGCCGGATTCTTATCTGTCTTACCATCACCAAGAATCCTCTCAGGTTGCCAGGATCTTTCTATCTGTTAAATAGTGCAAAGGGGAGACAATCCAATTTTAGCACATAATCAAATGAATCAATTTTGAAACTCTAAATGATCACTGAATCTTAAATTTTAGGGGTTTATTACAAAGCCAAAAACCATTGCACATACAAGCACCACATCACGAGGTTAAGAAAATAAATGGGCACTAATATAAAAAATATCCTACGCAGGAGTCTCATCCGACTCAGAATAAGAAGAATAGTTAGCTCCAGAAGCATTGGGCAACCAATAACTGCTCCAATCTCTATATTAGAAGTCATCAACCTACAAGGAAAAATCAGTTAGTCTATCCCTACTCTATCTCTAAGGTGACATCCCTACTTAGCATTTTCCCTAGGCAAGAAAGTAAAAAGGTGTCAGAAGCGAAGACTTCCTAAGAAGTACACTCGCTTTGCTCAGTACAGAGCTCGTTCTAAGATGCTCCTTCTAGCTTCCCATCTAATCTTCAACTGCTCAACCCACGGGGCACTGTCACTAATTCAAAATCCCCAAATCGTAGAACACGCCCTCCATCACACCTCTTCATCCAGGTCTTCCTCCAGTACTTTTCCAGTGAAACTTGTTCTTCATCCAAAGACGGTTAACTTGACCTTGGGTCCCAGGCACCTTCTCCGCTGAAAGTATCATCTCTGCATTCCCGTAAACTCCCATATTGGCTTCTCATACCATCCTAACTCCTAAAACAAAGGGTTAGTCTTCCTAATAAGCTAGGTGTCCTTGTACCTGCAACAGAAAAATGGGAACGAGAAACTTTCCATTTTCGGAGATTTGCTGAGTCCCACAAACCCCAGAGCCTTTTCAAGGGAAACTATTTTCGTCCTACAGTATTCAGCTAACATAATAAACTAATAGGCCTTCCTCTTAAACGTGTATGTGATCAGGCCTTTACACATTTTAAACGTACATTTCTAGAATCATACTATAAGCATTGATATTCATTAAATTGGATACACGAATACGCAAATCTACACGTGCAGACTTTAATATGGTGCACGTTTGAATCCTAACACATCACATTATATGTGAACTAATTCGTTATGCATCATCCAACATACATTTTCGACTAAACATCACATTAGGCTTCATAAATGACTTGGTTACATTTCTATTCACACTAATAAATGCTGCTTTTAGTACTACTTTTCTAAGCCAACGTTAGTAAAATCCCACTAAATATATGGGTGCTGACTACCAGTGATTATAATGCACCCCTACAAATTCAGAATAACATGGCGCTCTATCAGTTCCCCCCTTTGATGACTAGTGCAATCACACCATTTCAAAATTCCCTTGGAGAAAGAACCGACCTAAACAGAACTTATTGCCATTCTCCCCCGTCGGAGTCTCTCCATATTCTTAAGATTCTGATATTGACTGTCCTGCAGTCTGGCCATTCTCATTTCACTGGCTCTAAGAGCTCTCTCAACTCTGTTTCCTTTATACCACTTATAGGCTCTGACAAACCCCCACAAGCAAATGACACAAACCACAACGATGATGAGAGGTCTCAATACAAAGCCAAGGAACCCTTTCCCCAGATTGGCAAACCAAATTCCCACCTGACTAAATCCTCTACCAACATTTTCCCAAACACCCTCTTCAGTCAAATCCTCTATCTCATGATGGATCATAGTAATGTTACTTATGTATTTCTCCAGATCCTTGCTGTTATCTGGAATATACGTGGAACATTCCTGAACCTTCAATAATTTACAGACTACACCCTCTTTTGCCAATAAAACATCTAAAGTAAGGCGGTTCTGCAAAACCATCGTCCTTATCGACAACATCTTCCCATCCACAAGTAGCAGTGACTTTGCTATATTCATTGACAACTCATCAACCACAGTAGCCAATTGTCGGATCTTCACATCATTCAGAATTGCTCCCAAGCTTGGTATTATTTCTCAAAAACATCTCCGATCACCGCTCCTGCGCTCTCAGCTCTTTTCACTCTAGAATGCTGTCCACCCTCTAGAAGCTCCAAATACTCTACAAGGTAAATCTCGGGAAAATAATCCCCAAATGACGCGTACCTTACCAATTTGCAGGTAACCTGACATAGACATTCTTTCCACACACATAATAAACAGATGGAATCACTTGTACTGAGCCTTGCAAAATTTCTTAGCAGACTCTTCCATCGTGAAAATATGATCACACGTACTCTGTCCCACAGGGACCTTTTCATGATAGGTCTGATAACGTCTCACACACAGCTTTCCCCTCTGCTCCTTGTCCAATGCTATAGGACCATAACTCCCTCTAGCTCTGTGAGATCTTTCCTCTTCGGCCCAATCTACTGGACTATCTCCTGTGTCTCATGTCTGTGCTAATTTTCTATATCTATCTTCTACCTGATCTACAAACATCTTCTCTACAGCTGACAATGAGCACGTCAAGTTATGTCGGTGAGCATATGCTGTATCTAATTCCAAAGACGGTATGAAATACTTCCTAAGCCTATTTTCTGACTTATAATAGTCGTATTTATTCAAATGTTTGTAAGCTGGAACTTCAGGAAGCACTGCATCTTAATTGGAAAAGAAATACTCAAACTGACCTCTTTCATAAAATATACTAAGCAACAGACTACATGAAATCCCATACGTCAGTGGAAGATGGTGATATCTAATACCCTCATCTACTGAAGCTGGTAACTGCAGACACACATAGCAGTCTTTTGCATCCATCGCATCCACATACTCATATATAACCCTGGGCGTAGTTTGCGAAGTAGCGCTACGCGTAGCTACGCGAAGGGCAATTCGCGGTACGCGAGCTACGTGTAGCTTCGCAAACTGCGTAGTGCACTGGGCAAGATGCTGTTCGCACTGATTGCACAGCGCCGGATGCTTGTCCGCACTGTGAAATCAGTGCAAACTGCATCTTGCACAGTGCAAGCGGTCATTTTCTGCCGCTCAAGTAGATTTCTACTCGAGCAGCAGCTTTCTCAACGCGGACTGGTAGTTTCTCATCGTGAGCTGTCGCGAGCATATGCGTCCACTCGCAATGAGAAACCTGACCTCCCCGCGTTGAGAAGCTCGCCGGGAGGTTTTTTTTCCACGCTTGTGATCGGCAACTTGATGTTGCTGATCGCGTACGAGGAAAAATTCTCGCCAGGATGTCATTATGCTTGCTCGCGGTCGCCAACTTGACATTGAGGACCGCGAGCAAGCAAAAAATTACAGCTGCACTACGCTACACGCGTTAGTACTGTGCTACGTGAAATTCGCGTAGTGCAAAGTAGCGCAAACTTCGCAAACTACGCGAGCGTATTGTAGTGCTTTGCCCAGGCTTACTCATATACCAGCCTGGCATACGCATTCAGCTTTAAATCACCTTTAGAAAAATCTATGTGAAATGTATGATTCTCTTTGATTAGTAAAGCTCTTTCAGCTCCTATGGTGACCTCCTTTTGGCTAGGAGTGGTAGGTGTAGGTGTTCCCTGTACTTCCGCTGCCTGCTCGTGTGGGACGATATGCAATATCACAACTAGTATGATTATAGAAACTATCACTCCACCTACAAGTTTACCTACTACTAATTTGGATCTACGATGGGTAGCATCCATGATCTCGTAAAATTCTCAAAAGTTCTTGATTTTAGCAGCAACCACTTAAGAGTCTTTTTTCTCCTCCAGACGTTGCTTGCTAACCAGTTCAAATAATACTCCGAGAAGCTGGAAATCCCCTCTCCAATTTAAGTTCCTTTTTTACACAGTCCACATAAAGGCTTCCCTAGCCCTCTTTCGTCCTCTCTGCGGAAAGTCCCTAAATTTATTCTTCTTCCACTCGGGCTTAGGTTATCTTCTTTATAGACTTTTATTTACAACAAAGTTCACCTTCAATCCAAAATAAGATCAGCTCCAAGAATCTCTAGAACATGTTGCAAAAGTTTAAGACGAAGAATTATCATTTCATGAGTTGGTGCCACAAACCCAAATGTTGGAAAGGTCAATCTTTGTAATATTAGTTCATGGACTTTACTCAGAAGTGGGGGATTCGGAACCGTTAGAGTCAGCACTCCTTCTATTTCAAGTCCTGGGACCACCAATCCCATGTCGATTTTCACATTCTTGATCTTCCTGACTACAGTCATGAACCTCAACCTCCCCGAACTCACCACTCCTGGCATCAGTCACAACGTACGTCCACTCCGGTGTGGCGCATCTCTGACATGGCACTCTTACTCTCCTGGACCTTCTCAGGTCTCCTTGAGCTTGTTCTCTGTCACTCGGTTCTGATTCAGACATTTCAGAAACTGGAGCAAGGTCTCTTTCGGGTGCCAATCTCAGGTTCAGTCGCCTCTGACTCGTGGGCCAAACCTCTTCTGCTCTGATCGCACTTCTGCTCTCTCCCTGGATACCCTATGCACTACTTCCTTCTTCGGCTGAATTTGACTCTACTCCACCCACAGCAACACCTTCTCCATCTGAGTCAAAGTTGGGGTTCTGATTGACGCAACCCCCCTCAGCCGGCTAGTGCACAACCAGCTGCGTCAGCGACCCCTACAGCTTGACTTGCCCTCTCATGTGGCCCTGCCACATCAGCTGGATTTTCATTCACAAGAGGGGCTGCTTCTTCCAAGGGTGCTGGAACTCTGTGGGTATGGGAGGCATGCACCCAGTTTGGCAACCCTCCACACTTCACTGCTGTGTTCGTGACCAGTATCACCTGATATGGGCCGTGCCATCGAACATCCAGGCAACTCTTCCTCACGTGCTTATGAGCACGCACAGGTTGTGGCACAGGTCACTTGAGACTTGAACAGTTGCTGCTTGCACCTGCTGAGACACAGAGCAAACTACATAAGCCAGTCCCTTGCAGTAATCGAGATTCAAATAATCAGTGATGTTAATTAAAGTGGTAGCTGGTACTGCTGGTAATCGCATCGCCCTCCCCATCAGGATCTCCTGCGAGGACAACCCAGTTCTCCTATCTGGAACACTGCGAATACTCATGAGAACTAGCGGCAATGCATCAGGCTACTTAAGTGACATTGATGTGCACACTTTTGCCATTCGTGCTTTCAAAGTTCTATTAACCTGCTCCACAATCCCAGAAGCCTCTGGTCAGTAGCTGCAATGTAACCTCTGATCCACATTAAATGCAGCACTAAGCAACTTCATGATTTTGCTGTGGAAGTGCCTCCCCCTATCTGATTCCAAAGAGGTCGGAAAACCGAACCTAGGGTTAAGCTCCCTCAACAACAGCTTAGCTACAGTAAGAGTGTCACATCTGCGTGTTGGGTAAGCCTCCACCCATCGTGAGAAAACACACACCACAACTAGAATATACCTCAACCCATTACACTTTGGCATTTCAATGAAATCCAACTGCATCCTATTTAAAGGTCCTCCTGACCTCCCAATGTGACTCAAGGTAATCACAGTCTTCTTTCCTGCATTCATCTGTTGGCAAGTAACACACCTCTAACACACAGCTTCAGCAACCACACAAAACTTCGGATTGTACCATGTCTGTCTAAACACTTGCACCATTGCATCTCTGCCAAGATGTATCGTACCATGTATCAGTCTTGTCATTGGGCTCAATACGTTTTCTGTTATCACAGCTCGACCATCACTCGAGACCCAAACGTCCACATCTCCCTTTTCACATCCTGACCTTATCCAGCCATCCTTTTTTCTGCTCTGTCATCCTGTAATCGTTTTAGTTCATCCCAAGTGTCTGCCATGGCTAACATCATGCTGAGCTCAGTTCTTTCTTGGCTCTCCCCTGTGTAATCTCCTGTAAATATACATCCTTGTTCTGCACAGAAACGGGCAACTTCACCCGCACAATTATTACCCAAAGAGACAAAATCAGTTCCCCTCCCATGAGCTGCACACTTGACGACAACAATTTCCTTGGGACACTGTAATGCATCTAACAACTGTCTCACATACTCCACATTCCTGATGGGTGAACATGATGATGTCATGAATCCCCTCTGTGACCATAACTGTCTGAAGTCATGAACCACACCAATCCCATACTGACTGTCAGTGTAGATGGTTATACGAATCTGATCAGCAGCCAAACAGGCACGAGTCAGGGCAATGATTTCAGCTACCTGTGCAGAGTGTACTCCCTCTAGACAAGCAGCTTCAATGACTCCTGTGATGGTACATACAGCAAACGCTGCTCTCATTCGACCAACACTGTCTCTTAAGCATGAACCATCCACAAAGAAAATTTCATCATGGTCAGGAAGTGGTTCATCGACAATGTCAGGTCTCGGTTTGGTGCACAGTTCAGTCACATTGAGACAATCATGGTCCTCACAATTTTCATCATCTGCATTTGGGATAGGCATCAATGTAGCAGGATTCAAAACAGAATACCTTTTCAAAGTCACATTCTCTACAGCAAGTGTAACTTGCTCATAGCGTGTCAATCTGTTGTTCGTCAGGTGTTGTGTTTTGGTCCTTGTCTTTAACAACTCAACAGAATGTGGTACTTAGACCGCCAAGGGGTGGCCCATCACAATACCCACATCTTTCAATGCTGACACCTGTTGCAGCAACGGATTTGAGACATCCGGGCAATGCAAAAGCTACTGGATCTAAAGTAGCTGAGAAGTAGGCAACTGGTCTACGGACACCTCAATGACTTTGAGTCAGAACTGACAATGCGTAACCTTCTCTCTCACAACAGAACAATGAGAAAGCCTTGTTGTAATCAGGCATTGCCAAAGCAGGGGCACAACACATGGCCTCTCTCAGCTTTGAGAACGACATCAGACAGTCGTTGACCCATGGTACCGGATCACTCACATCCTTGTGCATCAGCCGCAGTAAGGGCTTCGCCTCAAAAGAGAAGTTGGGACAGTAGCCAACTATCCCCAAGAACATTCTGACCTCCCGCTGAGTGCCTAAAACTGTGTCGGTCTAGGCAGAGGTCGTAAGGAGGACAACAGATTTCAACTGGTACAGCACATCTAACCTGAAAGTACCATACCGTGGGAAAGTCAATTCTCCCTCTCCTTGAGTCATTTTATGCCAATTTTCAAGCCAAATTATAGTATGCAATCCCACATTCTTTGCCATATGATGTTCCGGGGTATCCTCGGGAGGGGCTTCTTCTCCTCCCCGGGTAACCACATGTCTATCACCTCTACTCAATTTTCTGAAAACTTTAAAACATTTTATGATGAACTAATTTTTGTTTGAGCACAATATTTTCATTCACTTCCTGATATCAATCAGCCAATACCTGCGTGACTCACACCAACCAACCTATCGCAGCGCGGTACCTTCTGACATCACTCTTCCTCTGCTCGCAGCCGTTCCCCTCCTTCACATTTCGCTTCTGACTCTCGCATTCGTCTCATTCACACTCTGAGGTAATTATCTGTCCACGAAACGACTGGACAATCACTTCTCTGACTGTCTGTCCATGAAACTACCGGACAGTCTCTCGAAATTGTTGACCTCAATTGGCAACTGTCTGTCCACGGAAATGACCGGACAATCGCCTCAACTGATAGGTTTCAAAAGCCCAATGTTCCACATACAGCAACCCACGACCAGCGTTGATTACTCACGCACACACACATTCGCTCCCCCTATCTCGGTCTGGGTAATCAATGACGTCTCACGACTCTCCTCTCAATGGTCAAAAAATTCTACCCTGGGTGTCTTCTACACCACAACTTCTCAGACTACTCATCGAGCCTAAGAATTCCCAGGCTGTGCGGACTCACAGCCTGATCTCTCAATCACTCAACTCTCGTTCCAACTCCGCAAGACATCACACAATCAAATCAATATCGCAATCTACAAAACACATCGCCCTGTTCATACTCACTCTACCACGAACTGCTGCTTTTGCCGCACCACTACGCTCCGTCGGTTTGCATCAGCTGCCATCGTCTGCTGCTTACAATCCAATAGATCACCATCGCTCGAATTCTATGGGCCTCAGTAATCTCCTATCTTGATCTAGATCTCCCCTTACTATCAGAGATAACCATCTTACTCTGCTACCAACTGATAAAGCCAGGTTCTTATCTGCCTTACCGTCACCAAGAATCCTCTCAGGTCGCCAGGATCTTTCTATCTCTTAAATAGTGTAAAGGGGAGAACATCCAATTTTAGCACATAATCAAATGAATCAATTTTGAAACTCTAAAGGATCACTGCCTCCAATTCTCTAATTTTAGGGGTTTATTACAAAGCCAAAAACAATTGCACATACAAGCACCTCATCACGAGGGTAAGAAAATAAATGGCCACTAATTCAAAGAATATCCTACGCAGGAGTCTCATCCGACTCAGAATAAGAAGAATAGTTAGCTCCAGAAGCATTAGGCAACCAATAACTGCTCCAATCTCTATATTAGAAGTCATCAACCTAAAAGGAAAAATCAGTTAGTCTATCCCTACTCTATCTCTAAGGTGACATCCCTACTTAGTATTTTCCCCAGGCAAGAGGTTAAAAAGGTCTCATTCAAAGGTGATTCTTCTAGCTTCCCATCTAATCTTCAACTGCTCAACCCACGGGGCACTGTCCCTAATTCAAAATCCCAAAATCGTAGAACACGCCCTCCATCACACCTTTTCATCCAGGTCTTCCTCCAGTACTTTTCCACTGAAACTTGTACTTCATCCAAAGACTGTTAACTTGACCTTGGGTCCCAGGCACCTTCTCCACAGAAAGTATCATCCCTGCTTTCCAGTAAACTCCCATATTGGCTTCTCATACCATCCTAACTCCTAAAACAAAGGGTTAGTCTTCCTAATAAGCTAGGTGTCCTTGCACCTGCAACAGAAACATGGGAACGAGTAGCTTTACACTTTCGGAGATCTGCTGAGTCCAACAAACCCCAGAGCCTTTTCAAGGGAAACAATTTTCGGCCTACAATATTCAGCTAACATAAGAAACAAGTAGACCTTTCTCTTAAACGTGTATGCGATCAGGACTTTAACACATTTTAAACGCACATTTCTAGAATCATACTATAAGCATTGATATTCATTAAATTGCATACATGAATAAGCAAATCTACACGTGCAGACTTTAATATGGTGCACGTTTGAATCCTAACACATCACATTATACGTGAACTAATTCGTTATGTATCATCTAACATACATTTTCGACTAAACATTACATTAGGCTTCATAAATGACTTGGTTACATTTCTATTCACACTAATATATGCTGCTTTTAGTACTACATTTCTAAGCCACACATTAGTAAAATCGCACTAAATATATTGGTGCGGACTACCAGTGATTATAATGCACCCCTACAAATTCAGAATAACATGGCCCTCTATCAGTTGTGTTGCGAAAACATTGTTGTTGTGTATAATAATAACCTCCTTTGCCAGGGTTACCAAAATTGATGTTATGAAAGAACATTTCCACTTCTACTGGTCCACAGTTCACAACAAATTGTTGATGTGACTCATGTCATCGGAGTGTATATCATCGAAAAAAGTGTTCTGTGCACAACTGCGCCTGTGTGTGTTGTCAAAGATGCCATTTTTCATGACTATTATGTTTAAATGTACAGCTAACTCAATAAGTCGATAGAAACTGTTAGAAATGGGGTTCCTGATGGGCTAGGGTATGCACCTAAGACAGGCACAATCCACCACTCTCACCAGGTAAGGGAATCACACACACAAGATAACCCTTGCTCACCCCCTTGGTAACTTGGCACAGGATTCTTTAATTGTAGAAAATAAAATGCTGCCAAAGGTTTGTGTGAGAAAGTGGTTTATTAGTAGGAGTGGCTGGTAGTCCACCATAAGTCATTCCTGTTAGATCCAGTAAAGGTTTTAGTAATTTAAAGGTGAGCTGAACCCCTGGCAGCTATGGGAAAGAGCAGGCAGACTTACCTTAAAAATGTGTAAAGCATTTAGAAGTACCAAAACAGTTCAAAAGTAAAAAACAACACAATAAAAAAATCTCACTCCAAGTTATAAAAATATAGAATATTTTAAAGAACAAAATTATACTAAAATGACAAAAATGCAAGAAGGGGAACTGGAGATATGAATTTTTAAATAAAAATTGTGACAAAAAGCACAAAGTGGCAGCCAAGCTCAACTGGTAGCTCTTGATCGGAAAAAGCAGAAGGGTAAAGCTCACCACGATGGAGTGTGAGTTGGATGTGCAGTTCAAATTGGTCCTGCTCAGAATGTGACATTCACACTTAGAAAACTTCCAAGAAGTGGTGAAGCAGTCAAAAAAGATGTGAAAACCTCCAAGCAGGGAAAAGTCCACAGTTCCCGCACAGGAAGCCAAAAATGTTAATCGGGTGCTGTTCGGCATTGGACTTGATGAAGATTTCTTCCTTCAAACTCTTTTTTGGAAGTCGGATTCTTCAGCAGGGCAAGGCTTCAAGGCTCTAGACAAAAAGTGTTCAATGTTGTTGGATGCTGGTTTGTGTCGGCTGCCCTGAACTGAATTTGCTGCGGCGGAGAAGAACATAGTTGGAGCTGCAGTGAAGTCAGGCTTACCAGAGATGCACCCTCAGCTGATCAGCTGACAGATTGGTTCTCCAGGCAGACATTTGGAAAAACTTTTCTAAGTCCCAAATTTTTAGAATAAGGTACACACTGTCACTAGCCGACAGCTCCAGGAACTCAGGAACAACACTTGGGGGTTATAATTCACTTCAACAGAAGCCACGAGCATGGCAGGTCCAGATGAAGCTGGTCATCTGAGCTCTTTCAGGAAACTAGGCTTGTTGTAGCTTTTGAATACCTGTAGCTTAAAAGGAGATCAGTCAACTGATCTAGGAGTCCACTTCTTTGTGCTGGGTATAAGTTGCAGCAGGTCCAACCTTTAGGGCTCTCCTCACAGGTCTCAGCACTAGGTGCAGTCCCTCGTCTGTCATCCATAGGTCCAGTAGTGTTCTGAATAAGGTATCCATGGGTGCCGTTACTATGCCTCGCCCTGGCTTGTGGGTGACTTCTGGCCTCTTCCTAAACAATTGAGAAAAAGTTCCCATGGACAACCCTACCCACCTTTTCTTCAGTTTCAGTTTACCCGTGAGCAATCAATTGCACATTGCACTTCTAAACTGAAAGCCACCTTTCTCCCACTGTTCAGAGCTCCAGTGCCCACCATAGAGGTGTGGCCAGGAAAATGATCAACCACTCCTCCTGAGTATGAGTATGAGTATGAGTATGCTCTTATATAGCGCATGGCTATCCAGAGGCATCCCAGCGCTGCAGACTAAAACTAGGAGGACCATTGCCCTGCAAATTTTTATGTGCGATGCACAGAGCTTTAAAGTATATTCGCTCTTGCATCGGGAGCCAGTGGAGTGTTTTTAAGGGCGGCTTAGCTGAACAGCGGTTGTTTGTGCCTGTAAGGAGTCTTGCTGCTGAGTTCTGGACCACCTGAAGTTTGTGGATAACTGAGGTGGGTGCTCCTAAATAAAGGTCATTCCCATAATCTAGCCTCGATAGAATAAGCGCCTGGATTAGGATATTTTTTAACTCTCAGGTTGAAGGGGCAGTATTTTGCATGTTGACCGGAGCAGGCCGAAGCAGATGGCAGCGGTTTTTCTGGCTTGGGCTCTAAAAGTGAGCTCGTGGTCGAGCCAGAAACCCAGGCTCTTTATTTCCTTTTTTGGAATTCGGGCGGGTCCCATACACGACGGCCACAGAGTATGTGGATTGAAAATTCCTTGGTTACCCAGCAACATGAGCTCCGTCTTGTCGCCATTGAGTTTGAGATGGGACAGACTCATCCAGCTGGCGACTTCTTTAAGACAAGAGCTCAGGTTCCTGGGAGCCTGCTCTGCCTGGTTCAGTGCCACAATAAGCTGAGTGTCGTCCGCATAGCTGATAAGTTGAATTCCAAAAGGTGCAACTATCTCAGCCAATGGGGACATATACATGTTAAAAAGCGTGGGGCTCAGGGAAGACCCCTGAGGAACCCCGCACTGCAGTGGAAGTGGTTGTGGATGGGTATTACCTTCAAACACCTGGAAGTATCTTCCTTCAAGGAACGATTCCAGCCAGGAAAGGGCCCTGCCTGTCACTCCCAGTTTTTTGAGCCGTGTACCAGGGTGCGGTGGTTCACTGTATCGAAGGCTGCAATAAGGTCTAGGAGGATGATGGCTATAGACCCTCCGGAGTTCAAGATCTTTCTATACTCATCCACCACTGCCATTAGTGCAGTCGTCGTGCTCTGGCCAGGACGAAAGCCCGTCTGGGAGCAATGGAGTAGTTTGAAGGTTTCAAGATATGCAGAGAGTTGGCAGTCACTCAAATCAGTTCTGAGGGCAACTCCTCTCCCACTGGGATTGGTGGCTGGCTGAATAACAGGACAAAAGACCAGGCAGGCCCAGGTGTTTACTACACCTACCTGTGATAGGTAGATCACTTTAAAAATACTTAAGTTCCTTGGCCCAGATAGTTATCCTGTCAGAGGAGCAAAACACCTCGGCAAACCCAAGTCCTTTCTCACAGCTCTGGTACCAAGATCACACCTCATCAAGGAGCTATTCAGCTCCTTTTGACCATAAGAAGCTAATGCAATTAGAATTCTGGAGGTTTAGGCAGGAAACTGTGACTTTTTAAAAGTACTTTTTGCAACATATTTAGCGCAAATCTCACTTTATCAATGAATTGGATTTGTAATAAGTATTTTAAAAAGTCTAAGCGTTAACTTTTTAGCTGCTTCCTAGGGAGAAATAAGAATATTTAATTTTAATATCCTATGGAACAGCTAGGTTTGCCACAATGGAAATATCTTTTGGGACCACTGTAAGACTTGTTTTACATTCAATGTTTATATGTTCTACTTTCAAATATCAACCACCCTGCCTTATTGGACATTGAGGGTGACTTATTAATATTTAAAAGGAGGGTTTAGGCAAATCAAAAGTGGCTATTTTGACATGTCAAATCTCCAGTCTGCAGTCTAATGCTGCAAAGCCAGGTTACTGGTGGTGGACCTACTGTCATGCTATGCAGTGTCAATTTAATGGTTGCACAATATGTGCTTAAATCTAATAGTGACATTTACCTTACAGGCCTTTGGTAGACTTTGTACCATATTCTTGGGACTTATAGGTAAGTTAGATATGCCACGTAGGAGTATAGTCAATTTTGACATGTTTATGGCTCAGAGCACATGAACTGTAGTCTGGTTAGCAGGGTCCCAGTGCACAAAGTCAATGAAACCAGCAGCATCAATCAAAAGAATGGGGGTGATCATGCAAAAAGAGGCATTTCTGATAGGTTGTCAATAGAGAATTCTATGAAACAACTGATGAAAGAAACGAAATTTGCCACAGAAGCACATGGAAATCATATTATATCATTTATGTATTCGAATTCCTTATCATTAACAGTGTGTGGTTAATATCAAAAAGTGGTTTATTTATAAGGGAATGGATGATCCTACTAATGTAATACTAATGTAATCAAACACAATATGTCAAGGATACAGCATAGTTCAATTAGAAATCTCTGGTCAACTCCATGTAACAAACAGTGTGCTGTTCCCAATATAAGTGCAAACTTATAGGTAAGCCCACAACAAAGTTTAATTGCGACATCAATAAAAAAAAACTACAACAATTTAATAAGTAAACAACATTGCCATAGCAACACTGGTGTATAAAAATTAGACATTAGTCTATCTGCATTATCAAAATAGACCACGGAGGCCACTGTTTCACCAAAAAAGAAAACAAAAAAAATGTATCTGGTTATTGTTTTGTCTCATACAGGTAAGAGTAGAGACAGTTATCTTCCACAATCTACTGCTTTCACCAGTGTCTTCTGCTTCTCTGGCGGACTCCAGTCACAGCTCTAAATGCGAGACAGACATCTTTGCACGTTTTTTGGTTTGATGTAAGTGAGATGTGACATAAAAGTAACTTACCTCTTAGTTCACTATTGCTATTGATGTCAGTGTGGAGGGAAGGGTGCATGAATGTGAATGTCTTTAAATTCAAGTTTAAAAAATATTACTTTAAAATAAAACACTTCTCAATGCACTGATATAATCTGATATACTAAGGTGAGCTTAAAGAAATACACTTTTTGAATTCTGAAGAAGCTTAATCATATTTTCATAGGTTTGTTGCAAGATGTCTTCAAGAGTTAAAGTGTTCCTCAAGTTAATTGGTGCAGGAAACCTTAGTTACTTCCTTTCTATGACTTCAACTAAACCGAAAACACATTCTTGTGTGTTTATTTAACATCTTTTTAATGTTAGATCTGGTTTGAGTAAACAGCAGCCCAGTGCTGCTGTTGACCATGGGGCCATATCTAAAGGTCAGGAGGGCTGCATGTGGCCCCCGGGCCGTAATTTGAGTATCACTGCTATAGTGGGTGGTAGAATGAGTGCTGAAGGCCCACTAGTGACATGTAATTTACAGGACTAGGGTATATGTAGTACATGTAGTACCATTTTCTAGGCACAAACAAGTAAATTAAATGTGCCTATTAAATGTTTGCCCATTTGACGTGTTTGTCAAAGAGATTTTGTTTAGGAGCAGTAAACCTAGATTCACACTGTTATTCCTCATTCCATTGCATTTAACTTGCAATTACACAGTACTGGTTAACTGTGGCCACACAGGAATGTAAATCTGCATGCAGAGTTTGCACACCACCAGAACCGTGCAACCAAATCACGCCCTAAATGTGCAGAAATTTGCAAACAAAAACTTCTTTATTACAAAGTTTAAAAACGGTAATTTTGGCGAAAAGTTGAAAAACAAATCAAATTCCATTGGAAAACAAGGTAAAAAAAACTTGAAAGACAGAGAAAATAATGTTATCTTTAGAACACAGCTTTTTATCTTTTAGGAATGAATAATATTTAAATTCATTTGCCAGAGTTCAGCATTCATGCTTCTACATATAAAAATATAGTTAGGAGAATAAATGTACTTATACCTGTCCGCAGAGCTCATCCAGAGGGGCAAAAACTGCTTTGGCACCTCTTTGGCAAGAGCTAGAGAAAGAAACTTTCTAATTATCCACAACCAAGACATTTGTGACATGTTGCTAGCCTGACAGAGTGTAGAGGAGATAGTAAGTCTTGCTATTTCTGCCCATCAGAGTTTTAAATGAGCTGCATCTCGTGATCACTTCACCCTGGCTGGAAACCTGCACGTTTTGAATCAGATGTGAATGATACTGTGAATTTTCATCCAAATGAACTTATATCAATATGTCAAGGCTGGTAAAAAGGATGTTGGTTTGCTCAAGCCCTTGTTTTATAAAGTTGCATTGGTGATAAAAAATTGAATTTGTAGTTTCACATTGAAGCCTAAAGCACTCCTCATTAAACTGCAAGTCATAAAATCTTCCTGAGGTTCTGTTACATCACATATAACACACACAGCCAATTTTTCTTAATTAAATAAAAACTTTTTGCAATTAATTATTTATGGAGCTCTCACGTGTTGAAGGTGCATGCGTGAGTTGCTCAACCAGTCCTGGTATTGTATTTCAATACCAGATAATGAAGCCTTGATTTTGTACTTGAATGAACAGGATGGAGAAAAGCTTGAACGTAGCACCCATCACAAGTCAGAAGGTTTAGCTAGAGTTAAACAATATTAGTCAATAACTCATTGTCCAGTAAGTGCTTTTTCGTTTGACAGACTACTAAATACTAAGCATTACATTACAAATATATACAGTCAGGTAAATGGAAATAACTTTACTGACACCCTCAAATCTATTACAACCCTAGTGTGTCCTAAACCCTACAATCACAATATGCTCCATCTATATTAGATGCAACATCATATTATAAGGGGGTGTTAATAACGAATGTCTCCATATCAGTATAAGCATACACATGTTAGAATTCATCAACGTAACTCCACTAAAGTCAATGGGGACAGTACCAATATACAGTACATGTTATGACCCACAATTGAAGTGAATGGAAGTAGTAAAAACGTTCACTAGCATTCATTGTACTGTTAAGCCTTGTATTGCCATATTTTATCATTGTGAATAAAGCACTGCATTCAATACATGTGTCTTAAAGTAAGAAGCATCTCAGGGAAACTATGAAGTGAAGCAAAAATATAACACCCTGGTAGACTTACTTAGGGGAAGGATGCACTTACTGAAGCTCCTCCCTCAAACATGCTGGAAAACTGTTGGTAGTCTCCCTCTCCTTGGGGCATCACACAGATTATATGCACATTTTAACACTTTTGCATAAGATTATAGGTTACTACATTTATTTGGGGCTTGAATATTGTAGCAGCAGCTCTGCCACTATTCTCCTATGTTCAGGCAGACTCGTGTTGCACTTTTTTTCATCTGTTTTGATGCTGGGAGCCCATTCCTAATCAGGCACCTAGCTCATGGTGTTTATTAGGGGCTGTGAGGGAAGCCACAAGGCCCCCAGTGCTTGCCCGGTTACATTGTGCACAGAGAAAACCTGTGCAACTTTGTTCTGCTCCCCTGTCTCAGAAGCAGTTTCTCTTCTGCTCCTGCTTTCAGGCAGGAGCAGTGCACTTCCCTTGCCCACAAGGATCACGGGCAGGGAGAAAAGAGGTCATCACTCTCTGCCCCTCTGACATGTTGCTGTGGGGCAGGCAATGCGCTTGTCCCTGGAATTCCTTTGATGTCAGACAAGGGGATCCCCAAGTCTCTTTATTTATTCACTGAGGCAGTTGGGAAGTACTTGCCTCCCCAGGTGAAAAAAGTGGTAGTGGGATTCATGCATATTCCCTCTGATGAAGTATTAAATGGGGAGGCTCCACCATCTCCTGGCCCTGTTGTGGATATTTTGAGGAAGGAGCAGTAAAACTCCACATTTCTAATTTTCCTTCAGAAGATCAGATTTCACAGGCCTATTCCTCAGGCCCTTAGGGCAGATTTTAATGATCTTGGACTAATTTTACTCCTAGCCACCCAGCCCTGGCTGCCAAAGAGGAACTTTCCATAGGCTTACTGATCCATGCACCAGGCCTGTCCTCTGCATTGGGTCGTGGTGCTCTATCCTACTTGGGTGGCTTCTTCCTCAAACCTTACACAGCCAGCAAGCATAACGCCCTACTAAGTCCCAGAGCCTACTGGCTACTTGAAGGGCACCTGTGTGTCAGCTTTGTCAAGGGACAGTCCATAAAAGTCCCAGGGAAGCCCTCAAAGGTGCCAACGGATGTCCATTACCCCAACTGTTCTACAGGGGACATAAGGGGGCCAGTGCCAGTGGCCAATTTTGGTCCTGTGAATTAGCTGGAGTCATAGTCAGAAAGTTCATCCTTGCATGACATCAGTTGTCTTTTCCTTCTAGCTGGACATTCTTTCACTACTGTCACTCCCAGGTACAGTGCCTCCTCCGCTGTCTCTTCCTTCTGCAGGAGTTTCTAAGTGGAAATGAAAAGTTATAGGTGCAAGGCACCCTTTTCCAGTCCCAGGATGCAACATCATTACTTCATCCTTGTCCCAACCCTCCTGTACAGGCTTTTAGGACAACCTAATATAGAGTACTCAACTTGTCTGTGGAAAGAGTTTCCTGAGAGCCTCAGCTCTGCCCATAGATGACACAGCTGCCTGATCCCTTCAAACCAAACCATCAAAGGTGACCTCCACCTGTGTTGGCTCAAGATTTCTGGCTCTCCTCCTTTGTTTTTGTGAGCCTGGGCTGTCCCAGCCCAAGTAAAGTATGACAAGCTAAATAACAGATGCAGGTTCCTCCCCACCCCTTCCTTCCCCAAGAATTAGGTCAAGCATTCTTAATTGCCCTATTGTGTGGGGAGACCTTTGAATCTCCTGCTGGCGAGCAGAGTAATTAGCTTGACCTACTAGGGAGGATAAAGCTCTGAAATCTGACAATCCTTAAAGTGTCAAAAACGGCTGTATGTATTATGTTAGGGGCTTTAAATCTACACTTGGGCTTCGTTTTTATCCTGGATTTATACCTTACTGATCCTGTGGGTTAGTGCAGATTTTGCCTATAGTCCGTAATACATTATGAGCACCACAGACCTTAGGTAAACACTGCACACATAGACTATTAATGCCGACTCACATTGTAATGCCTACCCCAGATAATTAGCAATCCTTCACTTGTCCCTTCTGCGACAGGCTAGCTGTGCACAGATACCAGGCTGTGCAAGCCAATAGTCTCACATGTGAATCCCACACATATGGTCACATGTGTTTGCATTTGTGTTCATGTTTAACCAGCCTAGAGCATCCTCGAATAGTTGCATAGCAGCAACCTTAATTTAAAAGGCAGACACTGGCACTAAGCAGGTTCTGTCCACTTACTGTGAATTCTCAGTGAGTTAGACTCAGATAATGAGACTCACTCACAGCAAAATCCTCAAACCATGTAGTCATTTGCAAAAATGCAAGGGTGACTAAATGAGTGGAATCCATTTGCTAGAGGGTCATAGTTTTATTACATCCTCTAAGATATCTGTCATTCCTATCTACCCACATTTTATTAATGTTCCCCTTGTATAGTACATGTGATATAGGATCTTGAATTGTACAAGTTTAAATCCTGGTTTCTGCGCAGACTCTCTTGAGTGTCTACAGGCTTTGCTCCAATCCTCATCATCAAGTGCACCTATGTCCTGCTCCTATTTAGTTTTTAGGAAGGTAAATTCTGCTTGTGTGCTGTTGATCAGTGTTCCATATATATGACAAAGTAATCATTAAAAAATGGGTCACTCTGCCCATTAGGGAGATTGGCAATTCTTGCCAATGTGTTACATCTGTATCAAATTTATCCATTAGGGGCATCAAATTCCTTTTGAAGAAACTATCCCTCTATTTGGTTATGTATATATTCCCAATTATTTGAAACTCACCTTAGTCAATGGTAGTGGGGCGGGCGCTCCGACTGAGGTGTCTATTAGCATAGCTGGTACAGTATCAAAGTAGCCCAGTTAATGCAAAACCTAGAGTAGTCCCCATTTCTGTCATGCATCATCAAGAGACTCGATTGGACTGTTCAGGATCTGTCAATTATTACAGTACTAAGTCTTTTCAATTGGGGGGGGTCGCCCAAGTCCCTAAACAAGGCATCTCCTGTATCAAACTCACTAGTGCTTCTAGCACCAGGGTAAATAGAAGCAGGGATAGATGGCATCCCTACCTATTACCCTCAACAGTTCCAACATCCTGCCATTCCCCTTATTTATGGCCATCAATGTTGCATACTTCGGAAATATCTAGGATGTAAACTCAGGGCCAAAGCCCATATGCCGTTATACTATCAATAGGAAGGATCATTCTACTGAGTCAAATGTCTTTTCAGCATCCAGCGGTACAATTGTTGATAGTTCTTGTATTCCTCCTGCTCTAAATAAGCACCCAGAAGGGTATTATTTCTGATTACTAATGCTACTTTGCTGGCTAATTGTTTAAACATTTTTATGGAGAAGCTGTTTTGTCCGGGAGTTTTCCCACTCTTTAATTGTTCTATTGCTTCCATTATTTCAGCAACAATTACCTGCCTATCCATTTTCAAAGTTTACTCCTCTGACATATGATGAATCAGAAGGTCTCTCGCAAAGCCCTTTAGTTTCTCCTCACTACAGCTCATTGGAGAGTCATACACCTTCCTCAAGTAAGCTGCAATGGTAGTGCTATCTCCTCTGTTGTCTCCGTCTCACTCCCAATTCCTGTGTAGATAGTCGACGGACCCATCACCGGCTTTATTCTTGTCTAGATAGCCATACCTGGAGTTTACCTGCTTTGTTACCTACATCAAATAATTAATGCAATAGTGTGTTCTAATTTTGTGTTCTGTCAGCTGTCTATATTTCTCTTTCAATATCTGCATCTGATGTGTGAGCAATCTATGGCAGTGTTGTACCTTTCGCCTGCTTCAAATGCACCAGTTGTTGCTCTATCTTTCCAACCCTCGCCTCTCTCTGTCTGTGTTTCCCCATGATCTCTATGCACTGGTTATAGGCTTCGCATATCTGTGCCTTTTTAGGCCCTTATTCTCTATAAAGTACTTTACCATGCTTCGCATATCTGTGCCTCTGATGTTTTTTTAGGCCCTTATTCTCTATAAAGTACCTTACCATGGTATCGTATCTACAAAGATTTTTATTACCTATGAGTCTTTAAACTTCCTGGGCCTGCCTTTGGAGAGGGGAATTCAAGGGAAATGCCCTTTCAACGATCTCTGTCCTCTCATATCTCCATCTTTGTGTCATGAAGACCATTATAGATTCGAATTTAGAGTAAGAACCCAGTGCACTAGAATAGTAGGAATATTGTTGTTCCTCAAAAATATGCTTTCCTCCAAAGGTCTGTGGGTACTAGCACATTTGTAAAATTTCATAGGGTAGGCTTGTCTTTGACATGTTTTGAGATACTTGTTAGTCTGTCCGCAGTGGCCTGCGTAACTTAATTGAAGTCTCCCCAGATAGTCATCAATAGGTTTACCAGGTGTTTACACAGTCAATGTCCCTAACTGTTCCAACGTTGCCGTTAGGAAACCTGGAGGTATATTTACTCCTAATATTATTTGTTTTCCCCATTCTATTTCTCCTCCAACACCAATAGTAGCCCAGTAGATCAGGGTGTATTTGCAGGACCTTAAGGGAGAGCGATATCCGTGCTAAAATTATAATCCCCGATCACATGGTGAAACTTGAATGCACCAGAAATTTGTATTTGCCTCAACCAATAAATGTACATTTGGTCCACACCAGTTGGTTTTCCTAGAGAAGGACCGAGTCTGGACTATGTTCCCAGAAATTGTGCACTACTCCCATTTTTTGCTTTATTTTAGAGGCCATTTACGATCACAGTTATGATCTTATATGATTCTAATGTACTGGCCTTAGGCTATTGTGTGTATTACAACCTGAATCATTCTGTGTAGTCTCATGCCTTTTGATGTAACAGTATAACATTCAGTTGTATGACATTTTGTATGTTGCCTTCCCATGCATTTAGACGTAACATTATAAGAACCCTCTCAGCTCTCTTCCCACCTTACTGCCTCCCAGTCCCAGACTCACTGTGCCACTGGATTCAAGCTATCCAGGCTGATGAGGGGTGAAACCCGGAAACTAGTCCTAGGATACTTGTTTCCAGTCCAGGGAGGAACTGGCTTTGCAGTCCAGTCTGGAGTGTCCCAATGAGGCACAGGGTCAAGACTGATTTGCATATAGCCAGATCTCAACTGGGGTAGAATGGTGAGTAAAAGGATGATGGATTGTACCCAGATCTCTTGACTGTGGGTGAATGGTTTGATTTGTTCTGCATTCCGTCCATCAATTTGCATCTTTTGCTTTCTCTCCCTAAGTGCACCGGGTATGCCCAGACGTGGGTCCCAGGCTCACTGCCCCTGGATTCAAGCTATCCTGGCTGATGAGGGGTGATGCCCCGAAATCGGTCCAAAGATGCTTGTTTCCGGTTTAAGGAGGACCTGGCTTGGCTGTTCAGGCTGGGCTGTTCCCATGAGGCACAGGGTCAAGACTGATTTGCATATGGCCAGGCACAAACTGGGTGGCATGGTGAGCAAAAAAATTATTAATTTAATCCAGATCTCTTGACTGGAGGTGAATGTTTTGATTTGTTCCTCATTCCCTCCATCAATTGTGTGTCTTTTACCTCTTTCTCCATGTTGGATATCAAAACAAAATTGATATTTGTAGAAGAATCATTACTTGAATGAAAATTTGTAAAGCTTGTAATGTATTGACTGTTTGATTGTGCACACTGAGTACAAATGTAGTTACTTGATTATAAAGTTAAAAGGCAGGAGTGTCCCATATTGTGATAAAAGTGGCACATTCTTGCCCTTTCCCTGTAACACAGTGCAGCAAGGTGACTGACTGCACTGTCTTGTATTACAATTTAATAAATATGGTACTTATGGCCATATTTATCAAGTGTTGCATCACTTTTGCACCATGTTGCATGGTGCAAAAGTGGCGAACCCTAAAATGAAATGTATCAATCAATGCTAGTTGCATGGTCCTGAGTGGCTTGAAATCCAGAGTAGCTCAACGTAGCGCAAATCACTGCATTGCATTACTTTGGCCCAAGGAGATGTTCCATGGGTGGGGTCTGGGTGTTCCCATGCAAAACTTACGGATTTTGATACACTACCAGATATCCCATTATTGGTAGACCTGGGAATGTTCTAAAATGCTATGCCTTCCCGGGGGAAGCAAAACGAGGAGAAATATTGGTTTTCTCCTCATTTTTTCCTCTTCCTATGTGTGCTGCAACCTGCAGCACACATGGAAAGAGGAAAATGCCTCAGGGGATTGTTTTGTGCAGGACAAAAATGGTGTAAGAATGACTGCATTAGCGCTAGGAAGCGCATTGTGTGCCAGCACTGGGAAAAAGCAAAAATGCGCTGTATTATGATAAATATGGCACATTCCTGCCCTTTCCCTGATCTGTATCTACAACTCTACCCGAGGGAGCCTTGACTGATAAACCACAGCTACCATCGAGAGTTAAGTGCAGAAGGGGCACTTGGCCTGTTGTCCCCGGGTCGATGGTAGGTTGTGCCCCAGGACATAAGGAATAAAATGCCTTAACTACCATGGTTGGGTCCAATGGCCACAGCGTGCCCCATGGCATGCTGTAAGGGATTTTGATACTGGCTTGTCTGCTGTTTCAGTTTCTCCCACAATGACTCCTCACTAACTGCATCCTGTCATTCCTGCAATGTGTTCAATGTTAGCGTTCATAACTGCCTCGTTAGC
The DNA here is from genome assembly GCF_964204655.1 of Triturus cristatus. Classification (NCBI taxonomy): domain Eukaryota; kingdom Metazoa; phylum Chordata; class Amphibia; order Caudata; family Salamandridae; genus Triturus; species Triturus cristatus. Next base: position 407,069,427 of record NC_140581.1, read on the forward strand.
CAAGATTCTTGTAGAATTGTGCCGTCAAGTGCTGAAACACGGGATTAAACTGCCATCTTGCCTCAATACTAGGCACCACCCTCTCCTCGACTGCCTTCTCATGTCACCTTTTAATGCACATTTTCCTATCTAGAAGAGTGAAGGAAAGTCCTGATTTTACTAAAGACACTGAAGTAAATATTATGTTTTCTTAGCTTGCTACTTTTATTATAATAGCCACAGAAAACTGCACTTCCCAGCAAAGCTCAGCTCAGAACTACAGGTTAAAGGAAAGGGAAATAACCGATGAGTTATGAGCCTTATGTTTTCATAGAAGTCATCACTATGTGAAAGCCTCTTTTCATGGAACAAATTAAAATCAATGACTAAAATGGAACAAAATTAGAAGAAACATAAAAGTTAATGTTGAACTTCTTTGACAGTCACATACCATTAATCAGGAATATTTAGATGCCTGGACACTTGAAGTTCACATGTGCGCTGTTGAGATGACGTGATCTTGAACGACTGAAGCTCTCTCCGGGATACTCCTGTCCAGGGATAGGGGAAGTGGATCGCTTTTGTCTTTTTGCAAGGTCTGGGCCAACCTAGAATGTGATAGATTCACTCCTGCTGTCACTGTCCGAATCAATGGTATTATAATAACCATTATCATCCTTCTCTGAATTCTCCAAAGCAACATAAGGTTAGTTCATAAGGGTTGAAAAACTGACTGAATGTAAATATCTTCGGACATTTGAGAACCATTAATCACAACATTGGTGTTCAAAAATGGTGTTGACGGCACCGGGACATTATTCAAATGCATGTATTTCTATTTAAATAATATTTATCTCTTTTGGATAATGTCTGAATTTCTCTGGTTTCAGAGACAGACTGACCAAATGAGCATGTTTCATGAGATTGAGATGTGCATGGCCTGCCGCTACCAGCAGGTGAGATTAGTTATTCAGTAATTCCACTGGCACCCGAGGTGCCAGCATTGAAATCCATGGCCTTTGAAACAGAAACATTGAGGCAAGAAAGCTGGTTATGTTTTATCTATTCTTTTTTTTAAAATAAGAGTCGGGAGAAAGAATCTCAGACTCTGTGATATTATTGTTTACCTCATAATCTTAAATGCACATTAAAAAGAACTGTAAGAGTATGAACACACACAAACACACACACACACAAACACAGATATATATATATATATCCAAACAATTACCATTGCGTGCTTCCTTCGATCCAAGGGTACAAAGAACACTGGAGCCGCAGCCTCTATTCAAAGTGCAATTTATTTCGTCGACACTACGTCCTACGCGTTTCGGAGTTAACAACACTCCTTCATCATGGGCAATAGACCGTGTTTGTTTACTTGATTATAAAGTGATCACGTGACATAGACATAGAAGAAATATTTACTGTCAGCAAACATCTCAATAATGTTCACCATAATACATAAACTTTAACTTCATGAAAATCAATAGAACCATTGCTAAAATTCATTACTATTGTGTGCAGGGAAACATAATTGTGTCTGAAACATATTATGAACCAAGTGGCTATGAGTTCCTATATAGAAACAACCTCGCCATAATAAAGCGCAATCAATTCCTGCAATTTTTAGAATGCGCACACATTTTACAGTGTATCAAAACAATATCATAATGCATTAATGAAATGTAGTAATAAATGTTTAGACTAAAAAACGTCATGAGCTCAATGGCAATATCTGCTGGCACAACGTAGACCCTTCTGGGATCTACTATAGCTTATTAGCGTGCATGTTTTCAAAACCTATCGCCTGCATTTATATTAACCCAGAAAGGTTATATTTATGTTAACAAATGATGGGACAGAGTATTACATAAAAAAGCTAGCGATAACTGAAAGAAAATCATATCTTCAAGTATCAATATAACAGATTAGTTTATCAAATCAAAGTCCCAATGGACTAACATTAATCGCGCTTATTCATTATGTACGTTGTTGTTCCCATCCAATGGCAATTTATACATTACGGTAGGCGAATCATCGAAGTAACAGTTTGATTCCTAAAATTACTTCATTATCACTATATAGTATTTACATAATATTCAATGTCCTATATTCAGCCCAAGTGGGCAAACGTGTATATCAAGTAAAGTACACCAGATGTTTCACGGTCTCCAAGTCATCAGGCACAGAACAGACACCCAACTTTTTCATTGTTCCCTGTACAGATATCTGTAAAGAAGTGAGAAGTAGAGATGTTGTGATTAAAACCAAAAAGGTGCACCAAATAAAATGTAATCAAATAAAACACAAAATCTAAAAAATAGCAAAACGAATACATTTTTCTTGGGAAATGTAATAGCAGCAATTAACATTAAAACCAATTCACAGATGTATGGACATTTCTTCGTCAAGATTTAACCCATTGGGGGCCGTTGTATTGAATCAGATAATTCATTTAGATTCAAGTCTGCTTAGTTAAGCTGTTCTATTGCCACCCCTAACTTTAAATGGAATACAGTCAATGACTGCAAATCTCACTAGGTTAAGGTTACTCTTATGGAATTCATGAAATTGTCTCACAACAGGATACGTCTTATCATTTTTGTTATATTAGGAAAGATTCCTAGTTGGGCAAGGGGCCGAGAGGAACTCTATGAGGGAGTAAGCCGTGGGTAAACACTGAATCACTATAAGTACTCCCGTGATGGACCAGTCATCAATAAATATCTATGGCTAACTCAGATGATGGTATGCCCTATGCATATATATGTGTGTGTGTATTACCTACTGGCAGTCGCCAGTAGGTAGTTATAGTTAGGACCTATTTTCCATAGGAAATCCGCAACATTCTATTTGGAATAACGTTGGCGTCGATTGATGAATCTTCGCAAAATTTTCCAAACTTTTGGCCATCTCCGGTCTGCTCCTATCCTGAAAATTTCACGGTGATTCGTCAAGCGGGGGCCGAGAAAAAAGGGGGTCCCTAAACGCGTTTGCCCCATGCATTTTCCCATAGGACTTGTTGACGCAGCTACAGCCCGAAGTGCTGAACGGAATTACACCAAATTTGGCAAAGATGTAGTCCTCAGTTCAGACTAGTGCCTTTTGCTTAAATGGTGTAAATCCCTTTAGTAGTTCCTGAGAAAATCAAAAGTAAAATCACATATATATCTGGGCGGAGCCTAACCACACATCTCATCATGAGATCTGATTGGCTGCCAGCACTTCATCCAAGAAGTGTTGGCAGCCATCTTGGGACCAATATACATGATAGCACCTCATTAAAAAGCATTTCAGTTAATAGAAGGTTTTAAGACTTTAGCTACATTATAAATCATTTGTTGATGGTACCATACTCATTTTAGGAATTGTGGTGTGTTCTAAGGTGATTTAACCATGTGAAAAAGCCTTCTGCTGTGATATCATGAATCATGTTTGAGAGAAAACTAATTTATTATGCTTTTCCCACAGAGGTTTCGAAGGTGATCTATAAGCTAAACTGAGAGCAGATTTTCTGTAAATTCACATTATCTTTCTCAGTCATGTGAGAATGAAGTCTGACATTCTCAGTAAAACATGTACATCCAACAAGGGCAGAGATTGTCAGTTGATTCCTTTGTGTTCTGCTGCAGCTTCCCAGAGTGTTCTAAAGAACAACTAGAGCGCTAACAGTCCTACTTATGTCAAACGTATGGCACACCTGAAGCCATCTTGGTTGGAATAAAGTGGTAACTCTTAAACCATTTAATTTAAAAAGGAACAAAATGAGGGGGTTCATTTTGTCATAGAAAGTATGATTAGTGCTGCAGAAAGAAAAAATAGGGCACATTTTGAGCGACTTCTCAAATCCTCTTCTATTTCATTAAAAAATTCTGACATGCAGACTGAAACATGCACTTTCAATACCAGTAGCAGACTTCCCTGGTGAGCAGTAGCTTTACTACAGTGATCTAATAAGCAACCAGAGTGCTAACATTCTGAATTTATGGCAAATGTGTGACACATCTGAATGCCTTCTTGATGGAATCAAAGTAAAAAACTGAAAGTATTTCCTACTGAGGAGCCTGTAGAAATGAGGAAATTAGGAAACATCATAACAAATAAGTCTCCCAAAATGGCCACCAGAGACAAAAGAGCCCAAACGTGGCCCAAATATCACCCAGATGCAGCCCAAGTATAGCCCAATGACAGAATGTCCCAGAGTGTACTAACAAACAACTAGAGCGCTAACAGTCTTACTTATGAAAAACGTATGGCACACCTGAAGCCATCTTGATTGGAATAAAGTGGTAGCACTTAAAACATTTAATTTACAAAGGAACAAAATGAGGGGGTTCATTTTGCCATAGTAATTATGATTAGTTCTGCAGAAAGAAAAATTAGGGCACATTTTGACTTCTCAAATCCTCTTCTATTTCATAAACAAATTCTGACATGCAGACTGAAACATGCACTTTGAATACCAGCAGCAGACTACCCTGGTGAGCAGTAGTTTTACTACAGTGATCTAATGAGCAACTAGAGTGCTAACATTCAGAATTTATGGCAAATGTGTTACACATCTGAATGCCTTCTTGATGGAACCAAAATAAAAAACTGAAAGTATTCCCACTGAGGAGACTGCAGTAAATTAGGAAATTAGGAAACTTCATAACAAATAAATCTCCCAAGATGGCCACCAGAGACAAAAGAGCCCAAATGTAGCCCAAATATCACCCAGATGTAGCCCAAGTATAGCCCAATGACAGAATGTCCCAGAGTGTTCTTAAGAACAACTATAGCACTTACTGTCTTACTTATGACAACAGTATGGCACACCTGAAGCCATCTTGATTGGAATAAACTGGTAACACTTAAAACATTTAATTTAAAAAGTAACACAATGAGGGGGTTCATTTTGCCAGAGAAATTTTGATTAGTGCTGAAGAAAGAAAAATTAGGGCACATTTTGAGTGACTTCTCAAATCCTCTTCTATTTCATTAAAAAATTCTGATATGCAGACTGAAACATGCACTTTTAATACCAGCAGCAGACTTCCGTGGTGAGCAGTAGCTTTACTACAGTGATCTAATGAGCAACTAGAGTGCTAACATTCAGAATTTATGGAAAATGTGTGACATATCTGAATACCTTCTGATGGAATCAAAGTAAAACACTGATAGCATTTCCTACTGAGGAGACTGCAGTAAATGAGGAAATTAGGAAACTTCATAACAAATAAATCTCCCAAGATGGCCACCAGAGACAAAAGAGCCCAAATGCAGCACAAATATCACCCAGATGTAGCCCACATGTAGCCCAATGACAGAAGTGTGCTACACACTTATTTATTGTGTATTTGCAGTTTTATATAGTGCAGACTTGTCAGGTATTGGAGTGCTTTACATGAGCATTGGTTACATCACACAAGATCAAATTCATTTTGGTTGTAGACATGGGGAGATTAAGTGATTTGACCAGAATCACAGAATGTTGAGCTGAAGCAGAAACTCCAACCTGGTTCCCCAGTTGCAAAGTCTGCAGCTCTGGAAGTAACACCACATTCTCTCCCCTAGGTGCAACATTTAATCAAGTGGTCAACTGGATAAAAAAACATAAAGATTACAAATAATTTAAAAGTTCTTTGTCGCTATTTGAAAACTCAGAAAATATGTCCTTGTTTTAGTTTTTTAGAGCACTAACCATAATTTTGATGCAAATAAGACCCTCTCATATATGTAATTTCTAAAGGAAATACTCTAGGTATTACAGTTTTTATTACATCAAGATGACGTCAGGCGTTCCACACTTTTGTAATAAATATAGAATGTTAGCAATCTAGTTGTTCATTGGGATACTGTTGAGAGGCAGAGGCCAGGGGCACGGACTCTGAAAATTGAAGGCAGGTAGGAGAGTGCAGAGGCAACAATTAGACCACACTGGGCAGGCAGGAAGGGCAGTGGCAGCACAACAGACTATGGAGGGCAGTGGACAGGGGGGCAGGGGCAACAAACCAACATTACAGGACTGGCAAGAGAGGCTGTGGCAATATAATAGACCATTGTGGGCAGAAGGAAGAGGCAGTGGTAGTACAACCATACATGCCAACAGACCCGTTTCAGCCAGGAAACGTCCAACGTTTTTAAGCTCAAATGGGCTTTATTTGATCTGTCTCCTGTCTACAATCTCCTCTTTTTCAATGTAACTCAAAGGGGAAAATCAATACCCCAGTTTTTTTTCAAAATCTCCCTCTTACCAAGTTCAAAATGTTCGCAAGTATGGTACATTGGATCATGGTAGGCAGGAGGAATTTGGTAGGGACATGGACTCGGATAACAGAGGACAGGAGGGACATGGAGAGGTGCACCAAACCGACCCTACAGGGCAGGCATCAGGGTTTGCAGCAGCACAATACACCACACAGCGCATGCGGGACGGGAGTGCAGCACAACACTCCATAGAAAGCAATAGGGAGGGGACAGGACCATGCACATGGACAACAGAGAACAGAGGGGAAAGAGGCAATGGTAGCTAGCTGACCATAATGGACAGACAGGAGAGAAAGCTGCAGCATAACAGACCGTAAAGGGCAGGAGGGACGGATCAGGGGCATTACAATGGAACAGACAAGCCAGGAGGGAGGGAATAGGGGTCTGCACATGGAAACAGAGGGCTGGGGGCAAGGGGGCAGGGCAGGAGCAGCAAGATGACCATGGAGGTCAGGCAGGATGGGCACTAGAAACAAGACACACCATGGAGAGCAACAATGAGACTATGATGGCATACACACAGACCATGGAGGGAAGGTGGGAGGGGGTCAGGGGCAGCTAGCTGACCACACAGGGAAGGTGGGAGGGGCCATGGCAGCACAGAAGACCATGCATGGCAAGGGGGAGGGTTAGTGGCAGCACAATGGCTATGATTGGCAAGAAGGAGGGTGCAGGGGCATGCACAAAGGACCATGGGGGATAGAAGGGAGGGTCAGGACCTGGGCACAGACAAGAGAGTTCAGGGAAAGGGTCCTCACAACAGACTGCGCGGGGCAGGCGGTAGGAGCAGTTGCAGCACAACAGACCAGGGAGGGCAGAAGGGTGTGACAGTAAAATGGACCATGGAGGACAGGAGGAAGGGGATAGGGGCATGGCATGTGGACAGGCAGGGTGGAGGTGGCAGGGACAGGTTACAGTCATCTGACAATGCTAGGCAGGTGGGAGGGGAGTGGCAGCTCAACAGAACACTCAGAGTAGATAGGAGTGGCAGGTCCATGGATCATGGTGGGCAAAAAGGATGGAGCAGGGGCATGCACAAAGACATCGGAGGGTAGGGAGAAGGAGAATAGGGGCAGCAAGCTAAGCACAGAGGCTAAGCAGGAGGTCAATGATGGGCCATAGAATTAGGCAATGGAGGGCAGGAGGAGTGGACTGGTACATCATGCTAAATGGAGGGCAGTGGCAGCACATCAGACCATGCATGGCAGGAGGGAGGAGGCTAGTCCATGGATTCAGACAACAGAGGATAGGGAGGAGGTGGATGGGGCAGCAAGCTAACTGTTCAGAGAAGGTGGGTATTAGGAACTTTATTGTTTTTAAAATGTGTGTCTGTGCGAACTACTTAAAATATGAACAAGTATGCAGCATAATCTTACTTTTATTCAGGAAGAAGAGGACGTTTGTGACTGTGACTCCAGGCTCACTTGGCAGAAACACCCCCTGACTAGGCCTGGGCGGTAAATTCCGTTCCGTTCGCGGAATTTGCGGAATTTGGGTAATTTCGCGTTCCGCGGAGAACGCGAAATTGCCCAAAAATCTGCGTTCCGCGATTTCGCGAAATTTTTTGCTTGTTCGCGTTCTCAATATGCGTGTTCGCGAGATATTTCACCCCGAGCACGCAAACAGCGATCGCGAAAAGGAAAAAAGTATCGCGAACAAGCAATTCCGCGTCTTCGCGTAATTTCTGCGTGTTCGCGGAGATTTTTTACCGTTTCGCGGAGATTTGCGTACCGCAATTCCGCAAATTCCGCCCACCCCTACCCCTGACCCTCCACCCCCATCGCAAAATGTAATGTCCGTGAAAAGGGTAGGTGGACGCAGTGTTACATAGAACATAGTCCTGAGAGCACGATTGAAAATGAAAACTAGATATAGTATATGGTATAAACTATACACCAAAAAGTGTGATATAAGATGAACCGGGGCGTGAAATATAATATGCAATACATTGTGCGCAATGACAGATTCATTGGAGAGCGCGAGATAGCACAGGCACTAGCGCGTGCTATGCGATATGCGCCTTGGAGTGTAATATGCACAGGGCAGTGTTGTGTAACCTAACTAGTCTCTAAAGTTGTAATATAAAATATGTGCTGGGGAGTGTAACGTTGCATATGCACTGTGACAAAGATATGGATCCCAGATTGTAATATGTATGGCATAGCGCTGTGCGTTATAACATAGGCATCGAGGAAGGCACGTTAAAAGGGGCAATATAACCCGTGCGAAGGCAAGTGTGGCATGATATATTCACGGGGTGGTGTTACAGTGCACATGGGCTAGAGAGTGTCATAGCATACGCACTAGCTGGTTACATCACTGAATACAACACAGAGGTGTGAGGCACTCGGCGGGCACTGGTGGGTGTAACACAGCATTGGGCTCAGCCAGGAGGACGCTGTGACTCTCAAGTGTGGTTAGTCTCCTTTCCAGAGTAAAATCAAAAGTATTGCACATCCGGCAGTGGATGTGTGTTTTCTTAACCGTGAGGGGGGTTTCTTGCATAGTTTGGTCGAATTTGTGTCGAATCCCCTTTGAATGGCTTGGTGTACGTGTATATTAAATGTGCCCGTCAATAGCTACCCATGTTTGTATAAATAAACGACAAGGGTGTCTACTTGGAGAGTACCCACAGACGGGGGTGCCGGGATTAGGCATGGTAGGGCGTCAGACACGTCAGAGCTTCACTAGCGGTGTAAATACATTCCATGTGGATTCATTCTATGCATAGTCGCCTTTTAATAAATATCACGCAAATTGTCATGGTGATAGGTACATACGGTTTGTCCAGCATGTCCTAGGTGTTTCTATAAATAGATTTTTTTTTTAAATAATAAAAAACAAAGGCCATCCCCGGGGGATGGGGGTCCCCGGGGCCATAAGTGGCCTGAGGAGGGGGGCAATGCAGCACCCTCCTAAAGAATAAAAAAAAAAAAGGCCATGACCCGGGGATTGGGGTCCCCGGGGTCGATTAAGGCCTTGGGAGGGCCAAATTAATTTTTTTCAACAAAAAAAATTAGGGTGCAGGCCCTGGGGGATGGGGTCCCCAGGGCCAGTAAATTAGAAAAAGAAGGGGGGCCACACAGCCCTCCTTCTTAAAAAAATAAAATAAATAAAAGACCGGCATCACGCTGGAGGCCATGCCCCCTCCTTGCAGCACTCTGCAAACGCGCCCCCTGGCCAGTTGTAAGTTGGGGAATTAATTCGCCTTCAATACTGAGGGTCCCTGAGGGCCAACTAGCCCAACAGGTATCTCCAGTATGCGCCAGGGAGCTGCGTTGCAGAAAGGTGTTCTGAGGCCACGCCCCTTTTAACACAGCTCTGTGGCACTTACTGGAGGTACCTAGTGGGCTAGTTTGACCCTAGGGACCCTTAGGATTCAAGGGGACTTAACCTCTCAACTTAGAACGGCCACAGGGCGTGTTTACACAGTGGTGAAGGGAGGGAACTGGGCCTGAGGTGACGTGTGCAAACAGGCCCTGTGGCGCGTTTTAAGTTGGGGAAATAATTCCCTTTCAATCCTGAGGGACCCTGGAGGCCAACTAGCCCACCAGGTGCTTCCAGTAAGCGCCACTGCTCTGCGTTGCAGAGAGGTGGTGCAGGCCGTGCCCCTTTTTACACCTCTCTGCAATGGCGCTTACTGGACGTACCTAGTGGGCTATTTTGCCCTTAGGGATCCTCAGAATTCAAGGGGACTTAATCTCCCAACTTAAAAAACAGCCACAGGGCGTGTTTACACTGTGGGGAAGGGAGGGGACGGGGCCTGAGGTGATGTGTGCAAACACGCCCTATGGTGCGTTTTAAGTTGGGGAAATAATTCCCCATCAATCCTGAGGGCCCCTGGGGGCTAACTAGCCCACCAGGTGCTTCCAGTAAGCGCAACTGAGCTGCGTTGCAGAGAGGTGGTCCAGGCCGTGCCACTTTTTACACCTCTCTGCAACGCAGCTCTGTGGCGCTTACTTGAGGTACCTAGTGGGCTAGTTGGACCCTAGGGACCCTCAGGATTCAAATGAACTTAATCTCCCAACTAAAAACGGCCACAGGGCGTGTTTATACAGTGGTGAAGAGAGGGGAAGGGGCCTGAGTTAACGTGTGCAATTAAGCCCTGTGGCGCGTTTTATGTTGGGGAAATAATTCCCCTTCAATCCTGAGGGACCCTGGGGGCCAACTAACCCACCAGATGCTTCCAGTAAGCGCCACTGCGCTGCATTGCAGAGAGGCGGTCTAGGCCGTGCCCCTTTTTACATCTCTCTGCAACGCAGCTCTGTGGCGCTTACTGGAGGTACCTAGTGGTCTAGTTGGACCCCAGGGACCCTCAGGATTCAAGAGGACTTAATCTCCCAACTTAAAACGGCCACAGGGCGCGTTTACACAGTGGGGAAGTGAGGGGACGGGGCCTGAGGTGACGTGTGCAAACACGCCCTGTGGCGCGTTTTAAGTTGGGGAAATAATTCCCTTTCAATCCTGAGGGACCCTGGGGGAGGTAGTTTTAATCCCCTGCCCTATTATATACTAGGTGGTCATGCTGATCACAGGGGGACCCCAACGCATAGTGTTCCCTAGTGTATGTAGGTGTTTTCACTGTATTCTGAGTGTCTTTTAACATAGCACTGGCTCTAGGACTGGTTAGTCAGACTCAGTTACCACCAGTATCCGTCTGAAAAAGTTGAGGGTACAGGATGATTTTGCAACAAGGTTTCTTTCTGCTCTTCGTTTTGTTCTTTCTGCACGTTATCCTTCTTCCTGCACTTTTCTTCGTCTTTGAGGACTTCTGTTGCTTCTTTCTGCATTTCTTTTTTTTCTTTCTATGGGTTTTTTCTTCTTTCTTCACATGTTCTATCTCTGTAGGCATAGTTAGAAATTAGCATGTAAAAAATCTTTGAAATTCACTGAAAAAACCATAGGTTTCAGGCATGTTATAGTTAGGAATTAGCATTTAAAAAAAAACCTTAAAAATTCATCAGTGATGTCATGAGTGATGTCACTGACCATGTCATGAGTGATGTAATATGTGACATCATCAGCAGTGCATTGCGGGCGCGCGAGTTATAGTTAGCTGAACTAACTATAACGGGGGAATTTCAATGGTTTTGTTTGAGTGAAAAGTCCATCTAACTATAACGCCCCTGAAACCTATGGTTTTTTCAGTGAATATATATATGGATATATATATATATATATATATATATATATATATATATATATATATAGATAGATAGATAGATATATATTCATACACATTAAACTGTTGTTGGTTGAAACATGTCAGCATGCTGAATGCTGATCAAACATTCGGAGGAGCATCAGCCTGTAGGAGTGCTGTTAAATTAGGCTCATGTTGCTAAATTTACCAGTGGTGTTGCTCGAATGTTACTGGTCTGCTCACTGTGCTGGGAATGCTCAAGGTGTGAAGTTTAGCAATGGTTACACAAAAACCTTATGTTTTTAGATTATTGGATCTGACACCATAGTTTATATTTCAGATTTAAGACACTATCCTGACACTGGTTTGCAAGTAAGGAGTGAGTTGGAGCTAAGTGTCTGCCTGGTATACTTAGTTTTGACTTCTGATATGCTCTTTATGCAGGTTAAAGTACTGTGGTCTAGGTTTCCTTGGAGGCGCGAGTTATAATTACTTTAGAGCACAAGTGTACTTTTTGTGATTTGGTGTAATTTTGTTTAGTATTTTCAGAAAAAATTAAAGTTGAAAAAATATAGATATTTCATGCTGCGAAGGATTTGCAGAGCTAACAGATCTCAAGAGATATATATATATACAAATAAATAAACAACAAGTACTGCCAAAGTAAAAGCTTCTAGCATTTTAAATGGCAAGTGCTTATTAATTGATTGGTGATTGCGTCTGAGCGAATTAATGAGTTCATGAACTTCAGAAAGAGTGAAAGGGTCGATGAATGAATGGATGAATTATTGTATGAGGGACAGTGCAAATATGAATGAATGAATCAGTGACTGCATGAATGAATAAATAAGTGAGCCAGTAGGCAAATGCCGAATGGATGCATGTTTGAATGACCGCATGCATGGATAAGTAAGGGCATGGATAGATAAGTTGATGATTTAATACACACATGATTGACCGGATAAAGTGATACGTGCAAGTATTGAAGAATTGCCATAAAAGTATATGGATGGATAAAAATATGATGAATGCTATTGCATGGCTGGTTGACTGTCCAAGGAGATGGGATTAATGAATTTATGATTAAGGCTAGGGTGCAGAAGATGGGTGGGGGCTGCTCTGCCCTCCCAAAGCTTTTGATCAATCAACTCACTCATCCATTTATCCCTGCACGTACAGTGCAACTCATAGATGCATGCACATGATCACTTATTCACCCATCTAGTCAGTCACACACACATCGATTCAGTCTCACATTTACTAACAGATGCAATGACACAACCTTTCACACAAACTCATCAATCACGGACATTAAAATATAAAAATCAAAGCCACACCTTTTGCAGTGCTTTCTTTTCTTGCTCAGCGGTGGCCCGTGCAGGTAGGAGTGGCGAGGCAGTGGGGCCGGGTGAGGGGGATTTCAACAGACGACGACAAGCGAAATGTAATTATTTATTGAATTTTCCCTCCTGGTTGTCTGTCGAATCCCCCCCCAACCCGGCCCCAACGCTCTTGCCTGCACGGTCCGTGGCTGGTCTTTTTTTCTAAGCCATAAAAATTTGGTTTTGCACTTGAAAATGGATTTACTCCCAAAAGATTTTCATGTGAGTACATTTATGAACAGGTGTGTGAAGTGGTCATTGAAGGGCTGGAATGACCGTGAATTTGGTAACACCCACACATATACACATTTGTGAATAATCCTACACCGATTTGAGTCTTGCACTGTTCAGTTCTAATGATAGTGGCTCAAAAGAAGCTTTAATGTTGGATACACTACTATGAAGACCTCCTGCAAATGAATGGATGCAGAAATTAAAAACATCTTCCCATAATTGAAACATCGGTCAGCGATCTGCACAAGGATCTCTATTTGGCATCTAACATGATTATCCACACCTGATTTAAAAACGTATCCTAATAAGTATCCTGCACTTCACGAATCTTCGTACCAGTAGTAAATAATTTAGCCCAGATTTACCAAGGTTTTGCGTCATAGTTGCATCACTTTTTAAACACAGCCCCAATACAAAATCTATTTTGAGGGTTACAAAGCTGCACAAAGCCTGATATATCTGGCTCTGCATGGTGTTGTAAAAACATGTTTTAACGCAAAGCAGTACATAGCGCTGCCTTGCATTACTGTCACAGAATCCCACCACAGGAATATCATGGACTGCCAGAGAATATTCGCACCTTGACCCTCTGAATCTCAACCTCCAATAACTTAGGGGCATATCAACAAGGGCTTTATCTCTGCTTTTTTGGCTTTAAAAGCCAAAAAAGCAGAGATAAAACTAGCACCCTATCAACAACAGGGTGCTAACATGCAAATTGGCATGTTAGCACCCTTTTACTCTACGCTTCCCCTTGCATCTCTAATGAGATGCAAAGGGGGCGTTCCAGAGTAAAATAATAGGAGAAATGTCGCTAAGCGACTTTTCTCCTATTATCAAGAATATCGCTAACCCTGTTAGAGACAAAAAAAGCAGCGCTAACCGCGGTTAACGCTGCTTTTTTACGTCTGGTATTTTTCTGACTTAGCCATGATATCCTATGGAAGGAGGATATCATGGCTAAGTTTGCCTGTACCTATCAACAAGGTAACGTGAGATTATCGCTGGCTTTCCAGCGATAATCTCACGTTAGCCTGTTAGCGTGAGGATTTTTATCGCTAATGAGATAAGCGTTGCTAATAGCACGCTATCTCAGCGATTTAAATCAACGCTAGCCGGCGATAATTATCCTAGTGCTAAGTGCGCTTAGTGATAATTATCGCCGGTTGTTGTTGATGTGCCCCTATGTTAGAACGTAGAGACCCTCGGGGGACAGGGTAATGGGTAGAGAAGACAGCAGCCAGTAATGGTTCAATGGTCAATACCTATTGGTCAACACATTATTTCTTGGCTGACTGCCTCTCTCTAGAGATTTGTATATACAGATTTATATCTGTTTTCCTTCAAACAAGCAGTTAAGAATCCTTGAAGCAGAATATCAGAAAAGGCATAGATTATGGCATCCTCTTTCAGCATCTGGCATAGCAACAACAGAAGGGAAGCACAGGTCATCGTAGTTACAACTCTGTTGAAATAGTCACCACAATGGAACACGTGAGTGCATACTGAACCACTAGACCGCAGAGTCAAAAGGACGCTCACTATGTCTGCTATGGATATATAGCGGTGCAGTTATACTTAATCCTTTCTTGTTTTCTCAATGTGCACAGCAGTAATTGGAGGAATCGAATGCTGAGAAACATATGTTAAGGAAAGAGCCATCTGCGATTCTACTCTTTCTTGTCCTGTCTCTGATTGTAAATAAGGGTGTATTTCACATATTACTTCTGAGTCCTGACAATCACTTTGCATTAGGGAGGCATTACATGGGTAGAGCATGGACGTCCCCATGCATCCACCCACGTATTGTGACCGAAACACATATTAACTAAAGTAAACAAAATATGGGTTTGCACCAAAATGGTTGCCTACCAGAGGTTGGTGAAACAAAGAGGAATCTCTTTATTTCTTCTTGTTTCTTCCTCTCTACATGTGTGCTGCATTCTGCCGAATGCTTTTTCCTCTTTACATTCTGCATCAAACATGCACAGAGGAATAAGCTAATCAATTACTTGCCTTTTTATGGCAGGCAGCACATTCGCCAGCTAGAGGCACTGTTCTGTGGTTCTGAGAATGCCTTGACAACATATTATCATCCAATACAATATGATAAAGTCTGGGCTGAATTCAGACTTTTATGAGAGCAGATACAAAAATACACTTGACAATCAAGAATCATTAGATTAACACAGAGGCTATACAACATTGGATGCTAGTCTAGACAATTGTGAAGTAGCATCAAAATAACTTTAAATGCTTGGTGATTCCTTTTCAGTCCTTTACATAAAAACAAGATACAAAACAAAGTAAGAGGTTTAAAACATTAGGAACCCCTATATAAGTCCCTAACAAATTTCTTACACACATTTCGAGCAGAGCGTTATTTTATGACACAGTTTTATAAAAACGCAGTTTTGGAAACACCACAAGTCGTTGGTTTCAAACAGCAGTGGGGTTCTCTGTTGTTTCTATCTCCTCATGATTCAAGTCTGGTTCTCCCTTGTGATTGAGATGATCAAGTTGATGATCCTACAGAGGAATAAGGATATTAAGAAAAGTGTGTTAAGAACGCACACCATCAAAGCGCCATTAATGGCTGTAATGTGCATGGTTTTTTAATAGCTTTTCCTCTTGCTCTAGCTTTCCATTACATTATAGATCCTGCAATTGAGTGTTTACTCTCTACAACACAAAAGCAATTTTTAAAGGAAAAATCTTCACATGTTCAGAACATGACGGAACATAGACTAAGGTAATAGAGCACGCCTCATTTTTACAGTAATAAGCTTAAGGTCAAAGTGATTGAATGAACTGAAGTGGCAAGATAACCCTTGATTAGGAAACAGAAACCAAAGTAAAGTATGAAAAGTCTGAGGATGAGATTTTATTAATATCTAATTAGATTTCTACTTATGCTTCCAAGGCCTTTGAGGAAATGTGACAATTCAGGTAGAGGCTTGACATTCAGATGCCTAAATTGTACTAAAAAAATAAATTGAAAGAGAGATGACAAACTCTCCTGACGGTAAAGATTTCTCCTGACTTGTGTGTTACCATCAGAGCACTATATAATGAGAATTCAAAAAGGGTATGTTTTAGGCCAAGTAGCACAGTTGTTGAGGTGTCATACTTATAAATAGGAGTAAGCCAGGGGTGTGGTTTGTCTTCAGCGGGAGCTCAAAACAAGTATGTACATCTGAGGGACCCTCTCCAGCTTCAGCTTTCCTCCTTGCCCCTCTGGAGGACGCGGAGCTCCTGCAAAACCTTGATGTCAGATTGTAAACATTTTGACCTGAACAACCAACTAGGTTTTACCAACCTCCTCTCTCCATCAGTTCGCCTAAAATTGTGTCTAAATGCCGGTCAACTATAAACTATGGCTTCCAATTGGTGCTTTACATTCTCTTGATACTTTTTGCTGTAATCCTTTAAAAATTCACACCCACAGTCCTCTTTATTCTATTTTGATAGTTTTGGAGTTGTTTTGCCAATTACATTTTTCATGAGTTTTCTAAATTGATTTGGGAATTTTATTGTTGTGTTTTTCTGGCTGGCCCATTGTCAACACGGGTTAAGCATACATTCTGGAAAAACTGTGTTGTGACCTAACCAGTATTTATTAAGGTGGTAGGGCTAGTTCCCTCCCAAAATAATAACCCAATTTTGGACAGCCACCATTGCAGGCACCTCAAACCGGTGATTGCAGGAGTTTGCCGCTGTATTTCCACAATTCCCTGCTGCTAGAAGTCTGCTCCACAGGTCATCTTGAATCCGAATATAGGAATAGTCTACCTCATTCACAAAGGCAGAAATCCTTGATAAAAATGTATAAATATCCAGTTATGACTTATTTTCTTTTAAATATTTTTTCTAAGAATGCTCCAATGTTCTGCACATGTATCCAGGGATGTTCCCAGAACAGGACTTCCTAGACATTCTACTGCTGTTTTTAGTAAATGACATAAAGCTGTTTACACGCATCCAAGATGTTTTGAATTCGTTTCTGAAGATGCTGGAATGAGCTTCTAGGGACAAGAACCTGTTCAAGAACTTGAAATAAATATATGATGAAACATAATGCTAGCTCACTTGGTAGGATCTTTCTACTGTTGTAAGGCCCTAAATCCTTTAGTAGACTACATAAAAAGAGATTTGGCACAATGAGTGCTCTCTAAATGCCAGAATATCATTTGTGCAGATCATCACACACATTAGATGGAAAACAAGCTAAGTGATAGGAGACCATCATAAACCTTATAGCCAGACTTGATATGAATCATTGAGGCCATTCATAAAGATTAAGTTCATTAAGGCAGCCTTCAGCACAGAAATGGTTCCTGAACACTTGTGTTTAAATGGCATGATTTGTAAGTGTTTTACATATGGTAATTGAGGCACTCATAGAGAACTGCACATTTCATTATAACCTCAAATTATATGTCCACATAACAATTGGGTTTGGGTGCACGAGCAACATAATCCTCCTTATGAAGACAACAGGTAGATGTCTTCCTAAATAATTCAAACCATTCACCTCAGCACATTACTAAGTATAAACATGAATGTCCAAACATATCAATCCGGATTTAAGCATATTATTGTTTAGAATTCGAAACATGTGGATTTGCATTTTTTACACCCACTTAAAATAACATCTCTATGGTGTACCTTTATATGCGAATACATTTGCTTCCACTGGCAGGGAGTGAGTATTTTAAGACAAGGTGGCATGGAAGGTTGATAAACACAAACAGACTTTTTAGTGATTTACAAACATTTCTGGAATCTATTCTTATACGGGATACAATTAAAATAAAGGTTTTTATGATAAGATTAAATCCACATCCCAGGTGGGAAGAGGAAGATGTATCTACAAAGTGATGGGGATGTGGTAAAAGTGTGTTTTCTTCTGTTTATTATAGAAGCTGGATCGATAACATACAACAGCATGGAAATCCACACATAAATATCATAAGAACTAATCCATAAGAGGAATATCAATACTAGCTTACTAAGCAAAGCAGTCCTTTAATAAAATGTAATTCAAGCCCTGTTGCTCCTTCTTGGTCACCATCACTAGCCAAGTCATCCTCCTAATCTTTTTGGTGTCCCCTATCAACAATTCAGCTCAACCACTCCTTTAACAATCTCCATATTTTAGTCTTTTTGTGCCTCTTATAAACTCCTTTCAGGTTTGTGTTCTCAATGGCGCTAATGAATAAAGTAAGGGGGATTCTTATATAGACATCTTTTGCCTATACATTTCCATGCAACAATTTTGGGTACAAAAGCCATCTCCATGCACTACCTCACAGTATTTGTAGCCAACCTTTAAATAATCAGTTTCCATGAAGTGTTATATACCCACCTATTTCGGGATATTGCTTCTCAATTCCAAAAAGATCCAGAAACTTGGCAAACATATGTGATAAATCTGCACCCTCTGACCCACACTGTACGCAATGTGAATCTGACTTACACCATCATTGTTTTAATTTCTTTAGTGTATAATTAAAATAGTGAATTAGCTTTAAGATTTTTAAACTCACTCTATTCTTTAACCCATCACCATCTTTAATACTGTCTGTGCACTGTACATCCATGAACATATTTGTTGTTCTACATCATCCTTCAATTTTTCACTGAATAACCTATTTAGCCTGCAGTAATTTACCTTGCTCAACTTCTACGAACCCTTCAATTTGGAATTCTAACTCCTCCCTTTAAAATAATAAATGAGTGCATTAACTCATTGTTATAAGCTTGGCTTGTATACTCCAACAGAAATGTATGCCTCATAATGCAACCTTAATTTTGAAATTTTTCATAGAAAGTGAAATTGCCCCAAATTGGAGTTTAATATATATATATTTAGAGAGGCCTAACAGTACTGAAGAATCTTTCATAATAAGGATAGTGTTTAACATATTAAACTGTAAATGTTGAAAATATGAAAGATTAGAATAACATAATGGGTCATCCAGAAACCCTGTAACACTCATTTAATCTATTCTGCAAGTATTAAAGCCATAGAGGCCTAGACGTCAAGCTTATAGTTCGGGTATCAATCCTGTAGTAACTGAGTCCAGACGTTTGGAGGATCTTAGGATGTTTATTGGTAGTTAGTTCCAGGTAATCCAGATCAATACATAACCAGTAGTCAAGACCAGTACAAAGACCAATAGTAGGCCCAAGGTAAACCCCACCAGGAGCAGCTTGTCTCTTGCTCAGCCCTTCCCAAGTGACTCGCTGGCTCCCAACATTCTGTGATACCTCATAAACTGAACATTCCACTGGCTGAGTGGGAGATCACATGCATAAATACAAAGCCAGGATATAACATATCCCCTTTTTTTCCATATAAAACAAATATATTGCTTCAAGTGAAAAGATAAAGTAAAGAAGAAAGACAAAGAGTAAGTCGGAAACACTGTACACCAACGAAAAAACTGAAAAACCACAAGAAGATGCAAAACATAACTGAAAATGACAAAAATGAGAAGACCATCCTCCCTTCTAGCACAATCACAGAAACAATAAGAGAAAACATCAATGACTACCCCAAGATACACTTGCTGGCCAGGCATGTATAAAAAGAGACAATCAATATCAGACGCTAACAGATAGAAGGAGAAGAAAACTTCCAGTCAACGAAAGAATGAACCCCATTAAAGAAAAACAGAGAAAAACACAGAACGAAAGAATCCAGAATCCACAAATGACGTCAGTAAAATATATCACAAGGAAAACTGGGGTATAACAGGAAATAGTGAGTAGATAAACAAATGAATCACTCACACTTCCCATTAAATAACAATTTCAAAAACAAGAATGTTGATGTTGAATACCAATTCAAAATTTGTAAACAAAGCACATTAAATTTGAGAAAAACAACAGATGGTATTCAGACCAGATACCCTGTGAAGGTAACATAACAAAATAAACAGGTGGTGAACAGGAGCAGACTGTGCACTAAACAGATGAGCATAAAACCCAATAAACACACCACCCAACAAAAAAAAAATATATATATATTGTGCACTGTTGTGAACTAACAGGTAAAACTAAAAATATTGTGCACTGTTGAGAAAAACGACATACCTCATGTAGAGGTTAAATGTCATACACTGCAATGATAGGACTATAACCCACATTGCTCACCTCGAGTGGAGGTCAATTGTTGTGCACTAAACAGGAATGTAACCTATTTAAAACACCTCATGTAGAGGCAAACATGTTGTGCACCGTACAGATGGGACTGAGACCCATTTAAAACAAACCATGAAGTGGTCCGCATTGTCCACAAGTAGAAAACAAAATACTTGCGAAACACCTATTGCAAAGGTAGCGACAGTGTGCACTAAACCAAACAAACTAAACCTTAATGTTAAGGTAAAGCTATTGTGCACTGTGCTGGAAAATGAAATTTAGTGCAGTATGTGACCGTATAAAAACACTTGTTAACACAGCTCACTAGAAATATACATTTGTTTTTATAAAAAAAAAACAACCCTAAAGGTCACATTAAAACTTGACTTGTCACGCATTTGATAGGTCACTAAGCAGTGACATGCACAAAAAAAAAAGAGTACATTTTAAACTTTATAAGTAAAATTACACCATGAGAATTATGCATACCGTGAGCAGATGGGACTTAAACCCATTGCTGGCAAATGGGACTAAAACCCATTCCGAACCTAGAGTTGGCAGACAAAAAGCATGCAAACAGTGAATTATAGACCGATTATGGACAAACAGGCAGTCTTAAACAAGGTGTGCCTGTCACCGGAGTGAAGAGAAACACAGGTTTGCAAAGAATCCATGAAACGACTATCATGTGCCAGACGACTCATAACTCGTGGACTCATGGAACATCCTCCAACTTTCTACCTTTCCACCACGAAATAGTTTCTTGGAACAGTCACTTTGGACCGCATAGTACCAACACTACCTCAAGACTTGTTGAAAGCACTTACGGTTGCAGGCTGACATAGTGACATCAATGACAGAAGGAGGACACCAAACAATGAAAACGGTCTCCATCCCTCGCCGTCCCTCATCGTTGGAAGTTTTTGAAACTTTATTGAAACGCACACACAAAAACAACGTGGTTGGCAAAATACCGGAAGAAAACGAAGATCGTGATGCATTAAAAGTAGTTTGAGTGCTTGCCTACGCCAATTCCAAGATGGAGGTACGTATCTGACGCAATGCCGGGTGGCTAAAGGCACGTTGGAGCATTAAGGCGTGACTTGACAGCAGAAGAGGACACGGGCAAGCGTCACAGAGAACTGAGGAAAAGAATACTCACTGCTTGCACCGACACTTGAAGGTGAGGAGCGCGCGCATGTATTTTTGAATTCAAAGATGCGCTGCCGTTGCTTGTAATGTAGATCCACGACAGAGATTTAAACAAATAAAAAAAATGTAGACTCTCATAACAGAACAGTTCTTGCCCTCACATATGCGCATATGCCCAAAGTACCGGTACTCACGCAAAGGCATGTACAGCCAAATCCACTACAGTTACAAACAGACTGCGCCTCGACAAATGCCATTGTTGAAAGAAAGGCAAAGTGTCCCCTAAACGTCGAAACAACACCCAGACAGATAACCGGGTGATCAGGCCAGCTACGTCTTGGTGAGAGATGTAATCGAAGAGGCTCTTAGAGTGAGTGTAAAACGAACGCTTGTTCTGGATGGACACTTGAAACGCTGTAGGGAAAGTTTGTACGTATGCTAGAAAACAAGTTGAATGTGCAGAAAGCTCACTCTTCAGAAGGCATAAATTACCCTGCTTGTTGAGGCACTTGCTTGTAGAGGCGTTGCAGACAAGATAGGAACACGCTTGGACTGCAGTTGAAGCAGACAAATTATTTGAGGTGCTGCCTGCATTGAAAGAACAGACCAGTAGAGGCAGGAACTTGAGAAGCTACAAGTAGAGGCAGTAGCTGTTAACTGATTTGAACCGGCACAATGCGTTGAGGGCGACCGATGGGGGTCACTGGTGGGGTCACGAATGTGAGTTGAGACAGATGCCAGTTAGATGGTGTTGAATTTTGTTGAAGTGAAATCTTGAAGCTTGACAAGGTTGGAGTTGCAGGTTCTTTTAAAATCGTCGCCAAAAATTGTAGTAACTGAGTCCAGACGTTTGGAGGATCTTAGGATGTTTATTGGTAGTTAGTTCCAGGTAATCCAGATCAATACATAACCAGTAGTCAAGACCAGTACAAAGACCAATAGTATGCCCAAGGTAAACCCCACCAGGAGCAGCTTGTCTCTTGCTCAGCCCTTCCCAACTGACTCGCTGGCTCCCAACATTCTGTGATACCTCATAAACTGAACATTCCACTGGCTGAGTGGGAGATCACATGCATAAATACAAAGCCAGGATATAACAAAAGTACAGCAGCTTCAACTGAGTCTTTTTATGCCACAACTGAAAGCTCACTATTGTCTTCCCTAAGTACATAAACAACTTCAAGAAATACAAAAACATGGGCAACAGCATAATCTTTTTACTACATATGAGAGTCTAAACCACCTCTGCATTTGAGCAATGGAGTTTTTCAAAAGTTGTTCATAGTTCTGTTTGAATATAATTTCCATGTTAACAAAATTGTAACACAGATATTCGCTCGAACTGTCTATTTTAATTTCAATACCCATCATCTCTTGGTTTGTAAAGATCTGTGTCTAATTGTCATTTAAGAGAGATGCAGATACGGAGCAAAAAACATTAGTTTGTTAATATTGATGTTAATGTACGCAATGATTCAAGTGTGCATAAAAACAAAAACAAATCACTGTTGGTGAAATCACCCGATATGATCTCTCCATCAACCCCAAGTCAAACATTTGTGGTCAGGCAGACCCTGTGACCTAGGCCTAAGGCAACTGATTGAAAGATCACAGGTGGGGTGACACGTAACCAGCAGAACAAATGTGCAAACAGGGAAAACACAGATTAATCCCACAAATAGGTTGCAACACCACAAAGGTCTGGGAAGATTGGTCCCCAATAAGTAACACATGGGCGGAGGGGTTGTGTTTCTAAAACACCATGAATTTAGATGCCACATGAAGTTAGGAACACTTGCTCAATCAGGACACAGCTGACACAGCACACTCAGTCATCCCAGGCTCCCCATGTCCATTTGTACATGTTACCCACTGGACATTTTTGCGTCCACGCAAGTATGAGACCCACCTGCATTTGTTATCAGGTGGGAGTATTTTATGACTCCATGACTAGGCCTTCAATCCTCTTCTTAATGGATCTTTGAAGGGTTTATATTGCTTCAATAAATGTATATAATGGCGCTCAAATCAATTGCACTTTGAGTCAGTCCTCAGACATGTTTCTGTATGCTGTACTCCCGGCCGCAGTGTTTAATTAAACCAACTGCTCCTGTTTTGCCAAGATAAATTTATATTTCAGCAACAAGTTTACGATTCTCTGGCCTTAGTTTCAAAACCCACATCCTTCGTGTACTTGGCCATATCATCAGCATAAGCAGATTTTATTTTGCCTGACAGAAATTAGCTTGACAGAAATGATAGTTTAGGAAGCAATTAAATAATTGAAGTAGTGCCCAAAATCAGTTGCAATTTGTCAGTCAGAGGGTTACCTCATTATTACTCAATATAATAGTGAATTGTTCGGGATGGACTCAAATACTTACTAATCATTCATCTGGCTATTTATGGAGTACTCAAATTCTGCTTCAGCATTTTGATCAATTTCTCTATGTTGATCCATCGGAAAGGCCATGAGACTTTTGCATACTTTTACAGTTTCCAACACGATTATTATAGCCTTAATAATTGTAAACCCCTAATGTCAGAAATAGTAATCGTCACATTTCTGTGAGATAAGGCATCCCTATGAGGGACAAAGCCATGTTGTAATGGAAAAATTATATCCCAAATCATTTTGCCATTTCATCTTATAGTTGATCTTCACTTCTACACTAGTAAGCAAAATAGGTCTACAAAATCTACAGACTTTGGTATTCTTGTGCTTTTTTCAAGAGTTAATATTATATTAATCCATACTGGCTACCTATACTAGATAGTTCTTTAAAACTCTTAGATAACCTTGACTCAGGAAGGAACGGTGGTATGGTTTGTAGGGAAATGGCACCTAAAAGGGTATGTCCACTCAATATCAATTAAACAATCTCAATTAGCACGGTGCTGTAGGGTGGAGAGAACCACCTGCCTCCCCAAATCCTGTGGCCTAAGCTACCATTAAATATAATTTGAGTCCCCAGCACACTGTAAAATTTGACAATGCAAATTACTCAAGAATTCGGCGTGTGAGATCAGGATGTTTGCAGTAATACGGAGACGTGACCGAACCCTAATATTGAAGAACAAGATTGTTTATTCCTGAAACACATTTCTACTAGTCTCCCCATGCCCAAGGACCGTGTGGGATGGAATTATCACCACATTTCAAATATATAAACAGAAAACATTGAAGCCTTGAAAAAGTTGCATGTACATATCATTGAGGCAACGAAACACGTGTTGGCTTAATATCTGTTCACGAAGAATCCATGAAAAGGAATAAAGATCAAAGAAACAACTTTGTATTCTGTATATATTTGTTTGTGACTAACAATAGCTACTGCTGTCATTTGTTGCATTGTCTAATATTAACGTGTGCTGGGGACTGAAATAATCTTAGATAACGTTGCTGGGTTTGCATCCACTCAGCCGCCTTACTGCTCAGGAGTCAAGTAACCCCTAATCTTATTTCTTTAATCAAAAACTAATTCTTCAAGGCTGGGAGGGATTCTTCTGGGAGGGGAATCAACCTCTCCTTCCTCCAAAACTCATCACTCGTCCCCTATGTGCAGGTTAACTCTTCTAGGTGTAAGCCTTGGTAAAAGAATGTCCATGAAAATCTTAAAAACATTATTAATTCCCTTAATGTTCACTTTATGCATATAATACACATGTGAATTTGGGTTCTAGTTCTCCCTTTACCTAAGTTGTATGTCCAACATTCTACCCATTGACTCATTTTGCTAAAAAACAAAAGCTATTTCCCCATAGCTGTTTTTTTTCTCTGAAGTATTCAAAAGATGGCTATGAACTGCCCCCAGCTGTTTGTACAATTCTATTTCTCTATTATCAATTACGGACCCTCTTTTCACAGCTCCAGGTTTGATTTCTGCTTCCAGAATCTCATTCACCATCTGTGGGTCCAACTATGAGAGCACAATGAAAAGTCTAGTCTGGAATGCTGCAGATGTAGGAATGAATAGACTGTTTAGCTGGCCTGCAACCAACACAAGGAGATGATGGACGGAGCGCTGAAACTTCAGACACACACCCCCTGTCATAGATCTGGGTTGAATCCATCATCGTTCTTTAGCTCACTTCGCCACCCCAGTTCAGACACAGCTATATGCAAATCAGTCTTGACCCTGTGCCTCATGGGAATAGTCCAGCCCGAACTGCCAAGCCATGTCTTCCCTGGACCGGTTCCACATCAGCCAGGTTAGCTTGAATCCAGTGGCAAAGTGAGCAAGGGACCCACGTCTGGGGATACCCTGCCAACTTAGGCGAACAAAGCAAACACAAGGAGATGATGGATGTAGCGCTGAAACTTTTTATACACTCACCCCCAGTCTGAGATCTGGGTTGAATCCATCATTGTTCTTTAGCTCACTTCGCCACCCCCAGTTCAGACACAGCTATATACAAATCAGCCCTGACTCTGTGCCGCATGGGAACAGTCCAGCCCGAGCTGCCAAGCCTGTTCTTTTTACATTTGTCACCCCGAGTGGGGCGGGTATGCCCAGACGTGGGTACCATGCTCTCCATGCCACTGGAGTCAAGCTATCCTGGCTGATATGGGGTGAAACCCCAAAACTGGTCCTAGGATACTTGTTTCCAGTCCAGGGAGGACCTGGCCTGTCAGTTCGGGCTGGACTGTTCCCATTGGGCGCAGGGTCAAGACTGATTTGCATATGGATGGATCCAGACTGTAAATTAGGCATAATGAGCAAAAACATGATGGATTTAGGCCAAGATCTCTGTACTGGGGTGAATGTATGACATTGTTCTGGATTCTGTCCATCAATTGTTCTTTTTGCATTTGTCCCCCCGAGTGGGACGGGTATATCTAGGCGTGGGTCCCATGCTCTCCATGCCATTGGAGTCAAGCTATCCTGGCTGATGAGGGGTGAAACCCCGAATCGGGTCCTAGGATACTTGTTTCGAGTCCAGGGAGGACCTGGCATGGCAGTTTGGGCTGGACTGTTCCCATTGGGTGCAGGGTCAAGACTGATTTGCAAATGGCTGGGTCCAAACTGGAAAGGAATGGTGAACAAAGAAACTATGGATTTAGGCCCAGATCTCTGTATTTGGGTGAATATATGACATTGTTCTGCATTCTTTCCATCAATTGTTCTTTTAGCTGGCCTGCTACCCCTTAAAAAATACAGCTAGCTAGCCATAAAATCAAAAACCTCTATAAATGATGAACTTCATCCTTCACTTTTTGTTTCTTAATCTAACACTTTTTGTTAGTGTAGGGGGAGGGGGAATTTTCTGTTGGAAATGTACGCTAAGGTCTTGATTAGGATTTAGTGATAAAAACTGCCAAATTTGCACATTAGGAAAATAGTGATTCCCCGTGGCTCAGTAAATAACATGTTTGTCAAATAACACTAATTATGAGATTTTTACCATTTATAGTGTGATCTGGATTTACTGCATGCTTCAAATTCCAAATGTGCGCTACTTACCACACGTGGTAAATACTGCATTGTTAAATTGCACATGAAAAGTGTTTATCTTTTGGCATTGCACATTCTGGTAGTGACAAAAAGAATTGCTAGAGAGCAGAAATAGCCAGAGCAACACAAGGAAAGGCTTTTGGACACCCCGAAAGTACACCAGAAACTCCTTCTTGTGTAAGAGAGGGCATATATTCATTTTGTGTGGGCAAAGCATCTTGAAACTAGAAAAACAGAATGTATTGCTATCCTTTAATATTCCTTAGTAGTCATAAGACGAACTCTGCTAATTTCTTCCATCATGGACCTCAGCAGAGAAAGGAAGCAGACGATTATGGATCCTGAGATGGAGAACCTGGTGAAGTAGGTCATAAGGCACCATGACCGTCTAATGTGCTATCTCATGTTGAAGACGCCACCAAAAACAAACAAGAATATGCCAGTAGTAGGAGATAACAGACAAAATCAATACTGTATCAAGATGTCCACATGATGTTTGTCATACCGTGCACCATGTGCACACATGCAGCTTCCATTTTGAGGGTCCTACCTCCTCAGAATGTTTCGCTTATGATTCCTGTTGCCCTTTGAATTCCCTTAAATCATAGACCTTATTAATACCCACCATGAAAACACTATGAATATTTCCCCTAATACCCTGTTTGCAATATATTGAGGCCTCCACACTGCCCATCATGATGCTATCTTCTAAGCGTTAACAGTGGCAAACCTGTGATAGATGTACTTGAAAACCTGTAAGATTTCGAGTTCATCGCATTGGTCCAGTGGCAAGTTTGGAGCTGGGCATATAAGTACTGCTCTATTTCTAGAAGCCTCTGCTTGGTTTCAGAAACCTGGGAGAAGAAGAATAATGTAGCAAGTTCCTGCAAAATAGAAAATACTTACCTCTAAGAATATGAACCACTGAGATAGGAACCTTGGCTCTCACTCACACTTCAGGCAGTCCTGTATCCCTTGAATCTCCTTGCAGACTCAGGAAAATCCACAAAGGGAATTGCCTGCATCGCCATTCATACCTAGGAGAAAAGAGAATCAAAACATCCTATATTCTTCTCCAGTAAAGATACACCACAATGTTTATATTTTTTGATGACTTTTATGACTGCTAACACGTGCTAAAGTGCTTGTGGTCACTCCTTAAAACATGGTAAAATAGGCCTACACCAAATTGGTACATTTAATTTACTTGTAAATCCCTAATAGATGGTACTATATGTAACCGGGGACTGCAAATTAAATTATAGCAGCTGGCCTATAGCATTCCTTGAGCCACCAGCTCAAGTAGCCTTTTAAAACATGTCTCAGGCCTGTGGTACAGTTTTAAACTGTCATTTCGACCTGGCAAAATTAACCTTTTTCCAGGCCTAAACATTTATTTTTAGTACTTATAAGCCACCCCTAAGGTAGTCCCTAACTGTTCCTAGGGCAAGGTCCATGGTGTTTAAAAAATAGGACTTCTATACTTAGGTTCTTACGGTTCAGTGACTAAATATCGAGGGACAAAATATCGACTATACAAAAAATCGACACTAAAATATCGAGGGACAGAATATCGACTCCCTATCTACAAACAGGTAAGTACTAAAATATCGATTCCAAAATATAGACTGTCAAAATATGTTTAGCCAAAATATCGAATTTTTTAAATGTATTAAAAATAATATAAAATTAATTAAATATTAAAAACAATTAAATAAAACATACATATTATAATTAGGGCTGGGCGGACTTTGCGTAGCAGAATTTTAAAAAAATTTGTGGAAAACGAGAGCACATCCTGAGTAGGGCTGGGCGGACTTTGCCTAGCGCAACTACGCACTATTCTGAAGAAAATTGTGGAAAACGAGCGCACAACCTCATGGACTGTGTGCCCGGGACGGGTCCCTCGTGCTTGGGCAGGCTCCCCGACCTCCCCAGCCTGGCTGTGTTGAGAAGCAGGGACCGGCCCCGGGCCTCCTGATTTTTGGTCAGGGCCTGGGATCCCACGTCCTGCGGCCTGCCAAGTGTCCATCTGCCCGGGACAAGGGACCCTGGTGCAGAGCCCCGGAGCCCTGCAAGGGCAGTCGGGAGCCCTACCGCTATGGCTCGGTGTGGGCAGCTGGGAGTCCTTCCGGTCGCACCTTTCCCTCGGCCATCTGGTCGCGCGCAATGCTTTCCAATGGGGCGACCAGATGGCCGGGCCGGCCTGGAAGTCCCGATGAGGGTCCATTCGCCTCGCGGATCCCAGCCAGGGCTCCAGGAGGCCGGGCGCGTCCGCGCCTAGGGTCCCCTCCGTCACTCGGAGCGCGAGGGTTACAAGAAAGGTGGGTAGCCTTCCTCCGGATTAGTAGGGGCAGGGTATGCCGGGACACCCCTCCTGGGGATTGCGGTTCTCAGGCGGGGACCAGATGGGCCAAGCCCGGACGACACTTCCCCGGGGCGTCGGGTGCTTCCTCCTCCAGCCCGCGGCGAGGCAAAGTGCCCAGGACGGGCTCCATGGGTCTCCCGGGCGTCCCCCGAGGCCTGCAGCCCCAAAGCCCTGCAGACCCTGGAGCCCTTCAGCACGGAGCCCTGGAGCCCTGCAGGCCCGGAACCCTAGCAGGCCCAAGGCCCTGCAGCCCCGGAGCCCTGCAGGCCCGGAGCCCTGCAGCCCCGGAGCCCTGCAGGCCCAGAGCCCTGCAGCCCCGGAGCCCTGCAGCCCCGGAGCCCTGCAGCCCCGGAGCCCTGCAGCCCCAGAGCCCTGCAGCCCCGGAGCCCTGCAGCCCCGGAGCCCTGCAGGCCCAGAGCCCTGCAGGCCCAGAGCCCTGCAGCCCCGGAGCCCTGCAGCCCCGGAGCCCTGCAGCCCCGGAGCCCTGCAGGCCCAGAGCCCTGCAGCCACGGAGCCCTGCGTGGGCAGGCGGGAACCCTACCGCTATGGCTCGGGCAGACGGGAGCCCTTTCAGTTGCCGGCCACCTGGTCGCGCCTTTCCCCTCGGCCATCTGGTCGCGCGCAATGCTTTCCAATGGGGCGACCAGATGGCCGGGCCGGCCTGGAAGTCCCGATGAGGGTCCATTCGCCTCCCGGATCCCAGCCAGGGCTCCGGGAGGCCGGGCGCGTCCGCGCCTAGGGTCCCCTCCGTCACTTGCAGCGCGCGGGTTACAAGAAAGGGGGGTATCCTTCCTCCGGATTATTAGGGGCAGGGTATGCCGGAACACCCATGCTGGGGCTGTGCGGTTCATTGCCGGGGACCAGATGGGCGACGCCCGGGCAACATCCTCCAAGGCCTCCGGGGGCTTCCCTCCTCCGGGCCGCGGCATGGCAAAGTGCCCAGGGACGGGCTCCACGGGTCCCGGGCAGTCCTCCCCCGGGCGCCCAGGCCCCGAGAGCTCCGGTGGACCTCCCCGTGCCCGAGGCCAACCCGGGAAGCAGAGTCCCCCCCCGAGCCCTTGGTGTGAGGGTGGGCAGGCGGGAGCCCTACCGCTATGGCTCGGGCAGACGGGAGCCCTTTCAGTTGCCGGCCATCCGGTCGCTCCTTTCCCCTCGGCCATCTGATCGCGCGCAATGCTTTCCAATGGGGCGACCAGATGGCCGGGCCGGCCTGGAAGTCCCGATGAGGGTCCATTCGCCTCCCGGATCCCAGCCAGGGCTCCAGGAGGCCGGGCGCGTCCGCGCCTAGGGTCCCCTCCGTCACTCGCAGCGCGCGGGTTACAAGAAAGGAGGGTATCCTTCCTCCGGATTAGTAGGGGCAGGGTATGCCGAAACACCCATGCTGGGGTTGTGCGGTTCATTGCCGGGGACCAGATGGGCTACGCCCGGGCAACATCCTCCCAGGTCCCCGGGGCTTCCCTCCTCCGGGCCGCGGCATGGCAAAGTGCCCAGGGACGGGCTCCACGGGTCCCGGGCAGTCCTCCCCCGGGTACGCCCAGGCCCCGAGAGCTCCGGTGGTCCTCCCCGTGCCTGAGGCCCAGCCGGGAAGCAGAGTCCCCACCCCGAGCCCCTGGTGGGTGGGCAGGCGGGAGTCCTTTCAGTTGCCGGCCACCTGGTGGCTCCTTTCCCCTCGGCCATCTGGTCGCGCGCAATGCTTTCCAATGGGGCGACCAGATGGCAGGGCCAGGCCTGGAAGTCCCGATGAGGGTCCATTTGCCTCTCGGATCCCAGCCGGGGCTCCAGGAGGCCGGGTGCGTTCGCCCCTAGGGTCCCCTCCGTCACTCGGAGCGTGCGGGTTTCAAGAACGGGGGGTAGCCTTCCTCCGGATTACTAGGGACAGGGTACTCTGGGACCCCTCTCGGTCCTCAGCCGGCAACTGGGTCCTGCCGTGTGGCAGGGTGGCCGGAGGGCCTTCCCCTGCGCGCCCGGGAGCCCCGGATGGGTCCAGGGGCCCGGCCGGGCCCCGGGTCGGGGTCTCCGGCCCCGGGTGCCGTCCCCCGGCCTGCGGCACCGCCAAAGGCCCGGGACGGGGTTCCGTTGTGGCCGGGGTGCCTCCCGTGGCTGGATTGGGTTCAGGAGCTCCGGCCGGGCCCCGGGGAGGGCGGCCTCCCCGCCCCGGTCTCCGTCCCGGGTCCTGCCGCGTGGCAGGGTGCCCGGGGAAGGGTCCGGAGGGCCCGGGGAGGCTTCCCCTGCACCTGCGGTCCTCGGAGCCCCGGCTGGGTCCAGGGGCCCGGCCGGGCCCCGGGTCGGGGTCTCCGGCCCCGGGCGCCGTCCCCCGGCCTGCGGCACTGCCAAAGGCCCGGGACGGGGTTCCGTTGCGGCCGGGGTGCCTCCCGTGGCTGCATTGGGTTCAGGAGCTCCGGCCGGGCCCCTGGGGGCCCCGGGGAGGGCAGGCTCCCCACCCCGGTCTCCGTCCCGGGTCCTGCCGCGTGGCAGGGTGCCCGGGGAGGGGTCCGGAGGGCCCCGGGAGGCTTCCCCTGCGCCTGCGGTCCCCGGAGCCCCGGCTGGTTCCAGGGGCCCGGCCGGGCCCCGGGTTGAGGCCTTTGGCCCCGGGCCCAGTCCCCCGGCCTGCGGCACTGCCAAAGGCCCGGGACGGGGTTCCGTTGGGGCCGGGGAGCCTCCCCTCGCTCGTCTGGGTCCCGGAGCTCCGGCCGGGCCCCTGGGGGCCCCGGGGAGGGCGGCCTCCCCACCCCGGGCTCCGTCCCGG